>NC_058372.1:12042500-12342500 GCF_018350175.1 Felis catus
AAACTAGCATTTTCCTAAACATCTATTTTATGCCCAGTATGAGCAGGATCTTTTGAGGTGCATGGGGGAAATACAAAGAGTTACTTGAATATTTTACATTGAGAATGGATTCATGTGTTATGCATAGAAAAAATTGAATTAAAAGTAAGAAAACTACAAAACTTTTTTCCTGCTTCAGAAAATTAGAATCTTATTCAGGAGAGGAGAACACAAATGGGAAGACCGTGGAGAGGGTTAGACTGATCTTCTGGACCTTCTGCTGTGCACGGTGAGTGTGTAAATAAGTGTGCCGTGGGGCAAGGATGTGCACTTTGGGGGAGAACTGATGCCCATTAGTTGTATCCCAAACTACATGCCTATTCACCCCAGCCACACTTAAGTGAAAGTTTATTAGACTTTTAAGCCCCTTTGTTCCAGGAGAATATATAAGCACCAAACGACATGTTTTAAGTTGCAATTCAACAGGAACATAAGCTATCAGAAACAGAACTTTATTTTACAGGCAGCTTTTCAGGGTTGCCTCTATTTTAAATGGCAAAATACACCTACTTATGTACTTAGCATTAGAAAGCCAAAGGAAGTGAGCCTCCGATTTCTCTATTGTGTTATAGTTCATTACATTTTCTTACACTTCATCTGCCTTCTGACCCTTTTCCATAACCTTGATACCTTAACATTCTTCTATTTCTCTGCTGTTCCTTTAGAAAGGGAACAGCCGGAGATTATTAGCTTACTGTTGATTTGGAAGAGCCGGTGGACTCTTTGCAGGCACCCTTTCGGGGGGCGCTAGAAATGACTCCCATTGGGATCTCTGCATCTTTGGAGCCTCACAGTTAAGCTTGAGCATAATTAGGGGGCCATATCATTTAGTGTCCAAACTGGAAACTTGCGAGAAGGGGTGCCCCCAGTCACTGTATAAACGGGGGCTGTCCTGGATAAACAGGGACACACGTCATCCTGGTCAGAAGCAAGCTGGAGTGTCCAGAGGAGAGTAAGAAGGAGGGCACAGGTACCTGAGATGGTGATGTGTGAGGAATGCGGACAGCGGCCATGACTGTCTGGTCGGAGACATGGAGGCCAGGGTACCATGACCATGGGCTGGGGCTTCGTACATCACATGGGTAACTGACCTGGACAACCTCTATGAGCCTGGTTCCTATCACTGATGGAAAAGCACCACATCTGCAAGGTTGTGATTGTGTGTTGTATGCGTGAGTCTCTGTTTCGTGGTGTGAGAGTTGGGTGAGTGTGTGAGGGGGTGTGGTGGAAGTGGCTTTTGTCAAGGCCCCTCCTTGTGGCTCACTTTCTGGACGCTGCTCTATTTTTATGGTGATGCTGATTTCGTATAGGGTCGGCTCACTGCTTGCCTTTCTTGAGTTGGCATAAAATCTGCTGTGATTTCTAGAGGGTTCAACGTGACTTTTTCTTCCTGAGTTGTAGCAGTTTATGAAGTCACACCCGTGGGTCATGAGCACACGTGTGGAGGTGCTGGTGAGGTGAGACCTCTGCTTGACTCAAGAGGGCGGAGCCGGAGGGGAACAGAGGGTCCTGGAAGGCGCGGAGAGGAGAAATGCATCATATACAGAGAAATGGAAGCAGAGAGTCCCCAGAAACAATCCTACCCATGAGCAACCATGTCCTCACCTCTTTCTTATCACATCTCTGCCCACAGGTCTAATACGATAGCATTATCATTAGCATTATTGATAGCATTATCAATAACATGTCTAACATGCACACGCTTAACGTCTTTTCATTCATCAATGACACGTATCTATGGGGCCCCACCATGTGCCACTCTACATACTAGGGACAGAGTAGTGAGCATGACAGGCAGGATCCATGCCCTCAGGGAGGTGGGGACAAGTGTAAACAAACACACACAGTTGAGATAATGTCAGAGAGTGAGGTGTGCCGTGTAACCGAAAAGCTTAATCCACATTTATTGAGGGTTTGCTCTGTGCCCGATGTTGATCTACACGCTCTATGTGTGTTAGTTGACTTAAACCTCTGGGCACTTTTATACTGCCCATGACATCATTGTCGTCCCCATTTTATAGATGAGGAAACGGAGGCACAGAAAGCAAGATTAAGTCATCGTCCAGGGCCACGCGCCAGTAAGGGGTAAAACTAAAATTTAAATACAGACCATCTGATTCTGAGCCCACATTCTTAGCCATTATGTCACATGCTAAGAGCACCTGAGGTCCAGGGAGGGTAAAAGGTGCTGGGCGGACTTAGGCCGTGGCTGGGATGAGAAGCCTGTGTTAAATAGAGTGGTCAAGGGAGATGTCTCAGAGGAGGGGGCATTTCAATTCAAACCTAAGTTATGAGAAGTAGCCAGACATGTAAAATCCGAGGGTAGAATTTTCCAGGCCTAGCAATCAGCTAGTACAAGGATCGTAAGGCAGCAAAGAGCTGGAATTGTTTGAGTGACAAAACAGAGGAGTGGGGTGGTCATAATCTTCATGAAAAAGGAATCCGAATTCAAAGCAGAAAAATCTGGCTGACTACTTGAGTATCGGTTTCTTGGTCTACAAAAAGGAGATGACACAGCTGGCCTTACCCACTTGTTACAGAATTCAAGCGGCGGTATGATTATAATCACAGCTCCTAATAACATGTCCACAGTAAGCAGAGCCTGGCTATCTCGCCTTTTCCCATAAGAACACGTCCATGTTACCAGTTCATATCTAACGGAGCAGATACTGTGTACCTTGCACAGCACACATGTCATGGAAGTCATCACATGTATCTTTCGGAGGGTACCTACCACCCCCATCTTGTTGATGAGAAACCGAAGCTCTCAGAGGGCGAGTAATACTACCCACATCACATCTCTAATGGATACGGTAAGACTGTGCTTCTAACGCAGTTTTGTCCTCCTTCAAAGCACAAGGTGTTTTTCTACCCTCCTTTGTCAATTGCAAACTCAGGCGTAGCCGGCAGGGGACAACGTCTCGTGTGTATTGTAGCATCGCCCAGATGCAGACACCGTGCAGGAAATCTTTGGATGGTGGCTCTGATGAAGACGGTGATGGTATTGACGCCATGACGACGGAGTAAAGCAAAGCGAACCGGAGGGGCGGATTGCTTCAGCTGCGTTCCTGTCCTCGGGTGTCCAAAGGCGCCTCACAAAAGGACGTTCTTCCACTGCTCTGAGGCTGTGCGGGCTTGGCCTGAGAGAATCAAGAATAAAGCTGATTGCAAACTTGGTGCATAACAGAGAAAATAAAGACATCATTTACTGACTGATTTGGACTAAGAAAAGATGTATTTACTTGCAGTTTATTATGTTGAATGTGACAGGCATACATTTGTGCTTTTTATTGAATGATGGCTTACTACATACAGGAATTGGTGCAATTTGTAATGCAGATTATGTTTTTAAACAAAAAAGGGTGCAAATACACTGATGACTGTCACATGACTTGCTCTGCACTTCTCAAAAAGTGGCTTGAGCGTGGGTGGCACTACAAATAAACCCTAGATGCACAAATGTAATTTCCAAAGAAGATGATTCTGGGCGGCTTCCAATTCAGTCGGGCAGATTTAGACAGAAGAAATCCATAGCTAAGAAAAGCTAAGTCTCTTAAAATAGCAGGAATTGGAGTAGGATCATTTGAATCACTCCCATTAACTGCCGCGATGCCTCCAGACAGAGCAGGAAGAGCCACGGTTCAAATCAGGCTGTGGGATGAAAGTGAAGGCTGGATCTCTGTGAGATTCCGCAGGTTAAGCACCTGGGAGTCACATTTTACTCCTAATGATGGGGAGGGATCTCCACTCTTCGGTGAAAAGCAATCGAAGGAGAGCCTGGCCCCCGGCTTATTTTCCGAGTAATGAGCTTTGTGACCTCATCAGCTTCCGGGCACTGGGCCAGATCTTGCCTGGTGACACATTTGTGCAAATTCCTCGAGGTTGTGGACTTGGGGCTTTCTGCTGGAGGGGCACTCGTGAATTTACCGTAGGCAGGATTTCAGTCTAGTTTTCCTGATAATCAACCACCATATTCATTTCCCTCGACAGGCGACTGCACAGACAGTTCAAGTTTCCGTTAGATGAAGGCAAATTCTATTAATTGCTTTTCTTCATGTGACCGTTTTGGGCTTTATCACTGACTTCATCCGGAGCCCAGCCATTAAGAAAGAGCATTCATTCATGCTAATAACTTTCATTTAGGCAGCTTGTGAGTAATATTCGACAGAATGTATGACTAAAGATGCAACCCAGGCAAAGATTTGAAAATAAGTGGAAACATTTTTTTTTTTTTATTCCAAGACTTTTATTTGCCTTGAGGGGAAGGCAAAGCAGGGCATGACATAATTTTCAAATCGTGTTTCATGGCTTTCTCATCATTTAAAACCAGAGATTTTTTTTTTTTTTCCTGTTGAACAGACATGTTGTTAGCTTGCACAACATGACATGTCAAAATGGTTTCTTCTCTCAAAATCTTGGAGCTTCACGATACATTCTGCTATGGAGATTGCGACTCCCCTCTCCCCCACTTGGTAATCTACCACAGGCAATTTCCCCTCCGGATGATGGACAAACCCTGGAGCTCACACATGCTGGAAAGCCTTGTGTGAGAGCAAATGCGACGCCCCCGTCTACATTTCAAAGAAAAGCTCAGCTTGCCAGCTCTTGTCAAAAGTTAGCACAGACAGCAATTCCATTTAAGATCAGGCGCAGCGTCGCAGGCTGGAACAATTTGGGTCTACACTGCAAATCCACCCTCCCAGAGAATGCAGGCTTCGAACACTTGCAGCAGGGGCTGGCGCCTTATTTTCCCGGGGGGGGTGAGGCCTCTGGTCTATTTTTAGGCAGTGATTTCCCTGCCTCGCCTTCCACAGATCTGCTTTCTCCTCCTCTGATTCCCAAATAGGGGCTGCATTTGTGCTAATGAAAATCAATGGGTGAGCGAAGGCCTCTTTGTTCTCAAAGATTCCGAGCTCTAATGCTCCCCCCTTGCCTCAGAAGCTGGCATTTTGACACGGAGGTCGCTTGATCATTGGCATTCGGTTCTTATTTTGTTTTGTTTCAAATTCCTGGCAGGAAGTGAGGTAGGCAAAAGGGAATTGCAACACCTCGCCCAGCTACCTACCCTGACCTCTCCCCAGCCTCACCATAGCCCTACATCTGTCCAGGATAAACCTTGGAGGCAGCAGCAGTGAAGAGAAAGAGAAGAGGGCAGAGAAGGTGCCTGTGAGAAGTAAGGGAGAAGATTCATTTTCAGAAATACCAAATAAAAGCTGTGCTGTCTAGTTAACAATAGGTTTACAACCTATTGGAGATAGGTACGAACCGCCCCCCGCCGCCCCCCCCCCCCCCCCCCCCCCCCCCCAGTAATAGAGTTCCAAACCCTTAAACACTTCACTTCCTGGTTCTTCTTCCCCTCTCTGTTTCATGGGCTTATTTTTACAGCTTTGCAATGAGCGCCAAAGAACAAAGAGAGGAGGGACTGTGTGTCACCTCAGGGAATGTGCATTTGTTCCAATCAGACTACTTTTTGCCTTACGTGGGCGTAGATGACAGCCAGGTAAGGCTGTAACCTCTGTTACCTCAGCCAATGAGGAACCAGGGAAGTGACTTACCGCTGTAGTACTCAGCCAATGAGGAACCGGGGGAGGGACTTGCCTGCTAGGAGGTAAATTGTCTGCTGTAACTGCCTGGAATGCGCCTGTCCATCAGACACCTGCTTTCACAAGAACTTTGATTAAAGCCTGGCTTCACTGTGCTCTGAGTCTCTGCATCCCTCTCTTGATTGGGTCAGTGGGCTTATTTCTAACATGCCCCTTAACTTAGTCTTGAAGTAAAGAAGTGGCATCCGGACATGTTCCATTGTTCTCCTACAGGAACACCAGTTTGGGTACACTCTCGTATAACCTGTACATGTTTGCTGGAGCCGCCGTGACAAAGTGCCGCCCAGGGTGGGGCATAAACAGCAGAAATTTAGTCTTACCATTTTTGGAAGCTTGAGGTCGATGATGAGGTGTCAGTGGGGCTGGTTCCTGAGGGCCATGAGGGAAGATCTGCCTATGCCTCTCTCCTCACTTCTGGTATTGTTGGCAATCTTTGGCGTTCCCTGGCCTGTAGAAACATCAGCCAAAACCTGCCTTCATCTTCACAAGGGGTTCTCCCTGTGTGCATGTGAGTGGGTCCTGATTTCCCCTTTTTATAAGGACATCAGTCATATTGGATTAGGGCCCATCCCGATGACTTCACTTTTAACTTGATTACCTCTGTAAAGACCTTATTTCCAGATAAGGTCACATGATGAGGTGTGGGGGGGCTGGGGGTGAGGAATCCTACATATCTTTCAATGCAGTTCAACCCATAACAGAGCCGAGGTTTAATTTCTTTTCTGATTCTAGTACCCATGCATGCACAACGTCCAGCACATTGGTCATGCTTTTTCCACATTTGCTGCTACTGCTGGTGACCCTGGAGTAAGATTATGGATGTTCTTGGCACTCTTTGAAGCCGGTACCACATAGAAAAGTGAAAAGTTTTCCTTGCCCCTGGCTTTGACTTCCACATGCTACTCCATGAAGAAAAGTGACTATTTACTCGATGCTAGTCTTGAGGGCCAGGACCCATAAGGGAAGGAAGGAGTTATTCAGCAGATGCTGGTTTCCAGGGTCCACAGTAGCTGGCTGGCCCTGAAGGTTGAACCCTCAGCTCCTACCTAGACAGACTCAAGTTCTACTGGGAGCCTCCTTGTCTCTCAGGTCTGCCTAAACCCCCTTTCTACCTGTACTTGAGGGGCATGGAAGAGTCAATCGGCCAATCAGCGTCTGTCTTGGGATCAGAACTCACTTCCTGTGTCTCAGGTTTGCAGATGGTACTCTAGCCTGTGATGTACTAGACTCTGGTCCTAGTCAACCTGCCTCGAAATTGAGCAGATGCCCTAGGCCAGCTGTCATATCTACCTGGGTCACTGGGACCCACTGGATCCTTTACACATATTTTTTCCTCAGGAATTGATTCCTCACCTGCGTGGGTTTAACCAGGCCCTACCTACAAGTGGGCCCACTTTAATTCAGCACTTCAGCGTCCCCTCCAGAGCCGTTCTCTCCCTCAGAGAGCCACAGGGCAGTACATAGGGCCAAGATTGGCTGTCTTGCCTTTCTCACAGTATCACCGGCTGGAATAGAGCTTGTCATGACCCATGAGATATTTCTCAAGTTCAGATTACTATGATTAGACAGAACTGATCAAAGTACACAAAGTGTAGACTGAACGTTGTATTTTCTTGCCAACGTGTGGCTCGCACGGTAGCCCTCTTATGTTATTGGTTTCTCCCATTTTACAAATGATGGGACAGTGGTGAGTTTTAGTGAGGATACAGAGTTAGCGAGGGATACATTTGAGATGCAGTGGTAGGATTTCTTTTTTTTTCATATTTATTTTTGAGAGAGCACAAGTGAGGGAGGGGCAGAGAGTGAGGGGAACAGAAGATCTGAAGTGGGTTCTGCACTGACAACAGCAAGCCCAATGCAAGGCTCGAACTCAGGGACCTTGAGATCATGACCTGAGCCGAAGTCGGATGTTCAGCTGACTGAGTCACCCAGGTGTCCCATGAAGGTAGGATTCCTGATTGAGAATCCAGTGTCCCTTATTCCAGAATAAGGGACTGATGGTCACAAATGCTGGCTTCAAGTCGATCTCTACGTTCATGCCTAGGCATGCTTCCCTTGGGCCGCTCCAAACAATGACCTGGCTCATGACAGCTCTGATGCTGTGAGATGAGGGCCCCCCCTTGGCTACTTTAGCTTGAAGACTCCATGGTTGCAGACCAAGATTTTCCTAGAACTCTACCCTAGAGTGATCTTCTCCTCATCCAGCCTTCCTTCCTTGCCCTTCTCCTTCATAAGGCTCAGCCCCACACCGTTCTAGATATTGTGCCTACCTCCACTGGTTCTTGCTTCTTTTTCTATCACAGACATTAAGCCAAAGAAATCTCTTGCACACCTAATTCTGTCTTGTTAGCTACTCCGCAGATGTCCTGAATGAATGTGTCAGTCCTCCTCACTCTACCCATGACATGATGAGTTTTATTGTCAATTCGTTACCTCTGGAGTATCGTCCACGTCTTCCATGTTTTCAAGGCTTAGCTGAAGAGAAGGGAAGGAGGGATAAAAATGGCAAGGAACAAACGAAGTGAGGGGGAGGGATGTCGAACAGTTCAATGCCATGGTTCTTGCCTCCAAGATAAGACTACTGCACATGGGACATTAGGGGGACACAAGACAACTGTATTGTTAACCAGGTTATCAAAAGCCAGCTCACGTGTGGAAGACTGTGAGTGTTGTAGGAATCAAGAGAGATAAATATGAAGAGACCTGGAGTTTTCAAGAAAGATAAGTTGTCACACAAAAGGAAGAATGCTAGAAAGTGGGCTTTGAAGGATAAGTAGGATCTTTATAACTGCCAGGCAGATGGGGTGGCATTCTAGGTGAGGGAAACGTTGCATGTGGAGCAAATATGACAGTCCTGGGAAACAGTGAGATGGACCACATGGATTTGGGTGTTTTTGGGTTAATACACCTCTCTGTGCCTTAGTTTTCTCACGTGTAAAATGGGAGGTTTTAATATTATCTGCTTCACAGGGCTTTTATATAGGTTAAAGACTTAATATATTTATTTTTAAATGTTTATTTATTTTTGAGAGAGAGAGGGACAGGCAGTGGGAGAGAGGGAGACAGAGGATCCGCAGTGGGAGAGGATCTCTCCCCATGCTGAGAGTAGAGAGCTCGATGTGAGGCTCAGACTCACGAACCTCGAGATCATGGCCTGAACTGAAGTCAGACGCTGAGCTGACTGAGCCACCCAGGCGCCCTCTTAGTATACGTCTTAAGCATTTAGAACAGCTCTTGGGGACGAACAAGTACAGTGTCTTGGTGCTATTGACAAAGGCAGGAAAAGTAGCAGATGAAGCTTGGTTGGCTACAGAAGACACAATTTTCGGATAGGACTGGATGGGGGTAGGAGATCTGAAGTGAAAATGTCTAGTGAGTAGCTGAAGACGTGGAAATAGAAATGACAGTAAGTTCTGGGATCCCGATTTTAGGTTCATTGGCATTAATTGTGGAGCTAAACCGAGATCAAAACCTCATTACTCGACCACATAAGGGTCCCACCAGGCAGGCTGGAAGGATTTCCTCAAAGCTGGTCCTAATTCCTGGTCTCACGGAGGCAGAGCAGTTCAGTGACTCCTAAGCTGGTGATCTGTGTGATACATTTGTTGATACATAAAGTAATCCAGCAGGTGTGGAAACAACTAATAACTCATAGTTCATTTAGTTCTCAAGGCTCTCCATCTTTATTTCCTAATTTTCTTCCTCAAGCAAGGCCATCTGTGGAAAGTCTGCACGAAAGAGGCTGTAATATTTAATGCATTCACAGCTAGCCACACCACAACCTGGGTAGGTTTATTATATTAGTTCACAGGCATCTGGGGAAAGCAGATGATATTTTAAACATAATGACTAACCTGGCTTCCTGTTCTCTATCCTCCAGTTTCAAATCAGAAATCTTCAGACTTCTTTTGCCTGTGGCGTTGAGGAATGTAATTTATTTTTAAAAAATTTTTTAAATTTAATGTGTATTTATTTTGAGAGAGAGAGAGGAAGAGAGAGAGAGCACAAGAGAGGGAGGGGCAGAGAGAGAGAGGGAGACACAGAATCCGAAGCAGGCTCCAGGCTCTGAGCTGGACTCAGGGCTCAAACTCACAAGCTGTGAGATCATGACCTGAGCTGAAGTCGGACGCTCAACCGACTGAGCCACCCAGGCGCCCTGAGGAATGTAATTTATATCACAACATGACACGTATACCTAAAACCAAAATCATCACTAAGTGCAGTGTACTTCATTTTCTTCTTTTCCCTTCTATTTCATCCTAGTCTGTCTTATTTATTTTAAAGTGTGCCCATTACCACCCACTAAACCAATTCTGCGGCCACTGATGGGTCTTGACCTGCAGTCTGAGAAACAGTGGCTCAACCTATATGACCATCAACTGCAGGCTGAGCCTGTCTCAGGGGCGTAGCTGAAGGTCAAGCCACACTTGCTACTCAGCTGACTTTCACCTTGAGTCCTATTCTAGCAATCAGGCTCTTGCTCTGTATCTTTTGCTCCAATTCTAGCGCCGGATCACTATTTGAGGTCCCAGAGCAAGACCCTCTTTTGGGTTTTTATCCCTCCTATGCTGGAGTCTTGCTTCCAAACTCCCAGCCTTGTGATTGTGTCTATGCCTGCCCGCGGATTTCCCCAGCTCTGACTTCAATTGGCCAGCACCTACCACAGTAGCCGGCAAAGAGTAGGCCTTCACTGGCCATTGAATAAATGCACATATGGTAACGGGCTGCCGCTTACCACTGATTCTACCTGGTGCTAACTTCCTGTCTCCTTGAACTTCTTTCTTAAGCCCAAGATGGTCCTGCCAGGAGTCTCTCAGATCCCTCTGCAGCCCACCTTGATTTGAACAATCCCAACTCTGCCATAGAGGGAAGGACTGGCTAGGGAGTCTGAAGCCCATTAGAAAGGGGGCTCTGGGGGCATCTGGGTGGCTCAGTCGGTTAAGTGTCTGACTTCAGTTCAGGTCATGATCTCATGGTTCATGGGTTCGAGCCTTGCCTCAGGCTCTGGGCTGACAGCTCAGAGCCTGGAGCCTGCTTCAGATTCTGTCTCTCTCTCTCTCTCTCTCTCTCTCTCTGCCCCTCCCCCACTCATGCTCTGTCTCTCTCCGTCTCTCAAAAATGAATGGGGGCCGGGTAATGAGTCCCTCCATCCTGGCCCTTTGTCTTGACTCTTTCACTTCCAGCTCTAGACCTCACTTTCTACCCCTGAAAATTTGGAATCATATTACCACCTAATAAATGGGGCTGCTGTAGGGATAAGTGAGATAGCAGTTAATGTAGTTAGCAGTTCTTATTTTTCAGTTTTGCTTGCAGCTAAGTTTGGCAACATTTTGAGTGCACAGTTTTTAGATTGGCTATGACCAGCCTTAGGCAGATTCTGGTATCCTCTTGCCTCCTGTTTTTAGTATTTCCCCTCCCTTCCTGCCTCCTACTCCCCTAAAAAAGGAATCTACACTAATTATTTCTGCTAAGGTAACTGGTGGTAACCACTTGGAGAACTTCCTTATCCTATGAATGTTGACATTTTAAGACAAGACTAAGACTAAAGGTCTTCCTAACATAATTGAACAGATTGCTACTAATTGAATTTCAGGCATTATGATGAAGATGGGGAGTATTATTTCGGTCAGGAACGTCTCATTGGTACTTCTTGAAACAGTGGCGGCATTGGGGTAGAATTCAGGCTTAGAAGTTGGCGTCGCAACCCATGGCCTCTATTTACACACTTAACCTTGGCCCTAGTGATTTATAAAACAGATGTAAAACATTTTTCACCTTTGCTCAAAGATCAGGATTTTTCACGTTCTCAGAGAAAACGCAGTAAATAGCTGCCTCACCCTGAAACACTGCCATGTCATTGTATAATTTAATACAACTCATTCTAATGATTAACTCACTTACCCCCCAAGAACTCTGTCTCCCATCTCTTAAACGAACTCTTACAGCACTATTTTTTGAGTAATGTACAGTATTATGTGGGGAAAATCTGGGTAAGGCATGTGTAATTTAAAAGTGGATTAGGTACTCTTATATCACACTCTTCTGTTTACACCTTTCCCAAGATGGTGTATATATGTGTATTTGTGTGTGATGTGTGTGTGTGTGTATATATATGTATGTGTGTGTGTGTGTGTGTGTGTGTGTGTGTGTATATAATCTGGATAGGTTTATAATATTCAGGCATATGCTTATAAATATTCATAAGGCAATTCATACATAAATGAATAATTTAAGTTCCTTAGCATCACCCGATCTGTTTATAGAATTCCCTTTCTGTCCCAATTGAGCATCACCTCAAAGTTCTTCTCAAACACCTTCTCTCAGCTAGCATTCCAAATATGCCTAATGTAACTGATAAAGTTTATAGAATGGCATTCACCCCCTATGGTTGCATAATAATTGACCAGAAACTTAGTGGCTTAAAGTTTTAGAGGTCAGAAGTCTTTTTTTTTTTAATTTTTTTTTATTGCTTATTTTTGAGAGAGGGAGAGAGACAGAGCACGAGTGGGGGAGGGGCAGAGAGAGGGAGACACAGAATCGGAAGCAGGCTCCAGGCTCCAAGCCGTCAGCACAGAGCCCGACGCAGGGCTCAAACCCATGAACTGTGAGATCATGACCTGAGTAGAAATCAGAGGCTTAACCGACTGAGCCACCCAGGCGCCCCTGGAGGTCAGAAGTCTTGAAATCAACCTGTCAGCAGGGCTGTGCTCCCTCTGGAAGCTGTAGACGGAGAGTTCATTTCCTTGATTTTTCCAGCTTGCAGGAGCTGCCTGCATTCCTTGGACCTTGGGTTCTTCCTCCATCTTCAGAACCAGCAACTGAGCATCTTCAAACCCCCCCACCCCACCCCGACTTTAACTTTCTCACCTTTCCCTTATACTTGTGATTATACGGGGCCCACGTCGAAATCCAGGATAATCTCTACGTCTCAAAATCCTGAACTTGGGGTGTTTGGGTGTCTGTTGGTTGAGCGTCCAACTCTGGCTCAGGTCATGATCTCATGGTTTGTGAATTTGAGCCCCGCATCGGGCTCACTGCTGTCATTGCACAGCCTGCTTTGGATCCTCTGTCCCCCACTCTCTGCCCCTCCCGCACTCACTCTCTCTCTCTCAAAAAAAAAAAAAAAATCCAGAACTTAATCACAGTTGCAAAGTCCCTTTTGCCAAATAACATGACAGGTTCCGAGAGGGCATGGCCATTTTTGGAGGCCCATTACTGATACTACCACAGGTACAATAGTTTCTGTACATCAAACTGTTCCTTGCAAATGGAAGGAATGGAGTTTGCTCATGGTGACATGCATGTTTGTTCTAACTCTCTGGGTGTCATGCTTTCAATGACTTTACTGCCTGAAACATCGAATATGTACAGGACCCCACAGAATGAATACAGGAGACTGTAAATGGACCCCCAATGTTGAAAAGTCTTAACAACAAAACATGAAAGTCTAAAGTTATTTAAAAGTTATTAATAGTCAGGGTGCCTGTGTGACTCAGTTGGTTAAGCGGCTGACTTTTGATTTTGGCTCTGGTCATGATTCCAGGGTTATGGGATCAAGCCCCACATCAGGCTCTGTGCTGATAGCTCAGAGCCTGGAGCCTGCTTCATTCAAATCCTGTGTCTCCTCCTCTCTCTGCCCCTCTCCAGCTCATGCTCTGTCTCTCTCTCTCTCTCTCAAAAATAAATAAATATTTTTAAAAAATTAAAAAAAAAATTATCACTAGTTTACTTCCTTAACATAACTTGTTAAAGTGTTAGGCCTTACATGCTTAGGCTAAAAAGGCATTGCCGTATTGGTATTTCCTTTGTGTAAAGAAACCACTAAAATCAGTATATTTAAAATCAGTCATTCTTTATTCCATCACTGACTTAACCAACCAGCGTTTACCAAGTACATGCAATATGCCAGGCACTACACTGGGCACGGGGGTCTAATGTTGAGCAAGACTGGTATGGTCTTTGACCTCATAAGCTTACAGTCTAGTGGAGGATAGGAAAAGTAAGGAAGTTATTACAGTACTGTGTAGTAAGTGTGTAAAGGGAAAGTTTTTTCACTATTGTCCAATTACACCCACATCTTAGTGCAGGGACTGTACCTTCCATGCTACCATCCCATTTCTGGGTGTCAGGGTCCCATCACCTTTGGTTGGGGGAAGAATCTCTAGGTATCCTAACCTCTCAATAAATGGGGAGGAACAGTTTCTACCCATATTTTGCAGACACAAGGCAACAAAGTATCGAACTATTGTAGGGGAAGCTGTCCAGGACAAGATGAACAGGTGATATGACTTCCCCATTTGGGGAGAGTGTGGTATGCCCAAGAACGGCGACAAGTGGTCTGCAGGCATTGGTTCAGCCTCAACAGGAATCTCTGGTGCTGTTCACTATCATTAGAAATTCTCCTGCTGTTGATCCCACTTCTCTGTATTTGTCCTGCCAGGTCAGACCTCTCCTTCCCTGCCCCCACCTCCTCTGAGGCCACATCTGTCCTCCCCCCTATCATATTCCTGCTACTCAGCCCAAGGGACACTCCATTCATATGTCGTTGGTGGGGAGGCAATGTTCCATTTTTCTTTTATCTCCTTTCTACTTCTATTTTTGTGGTCTAAATTCTGTTCTCTGATTCCCTCAGGACTTCTTTTCAGATATTCAAAAGCCTGTTTAGAGTTTAAAAAAAAAGAAAAGAAAAGAAATACTGAACATTGACTGTTTCCTGCTTTTTTAAATTCCTGCTTTAACAATCCTACTTTTCCTCCAGGCAAAGTAAATCTCTCTGACAAACGTAAGTCACGCAAAGCGCAAGGGTGCTGGGGAGAGAAAGGCACGAAGACTGATATTTCAAGATATTATCATGCAATTAGCGTTGTGACAGGGGAAGTTCAAAATGCTGAAGGGCCAATACCCAATCAGATTATGTAGGGTCCATGGGAACATTAAGACAATTGGACTCGCCATTGTTTGAAGCAGGAGGAGGTTACCATAAGGTTTCAGTTTTAGAATACCAATTTTGTTGCAGTGTGTGGAACGGGTTAAAGAAACAAGACAAAGAGTTAGAACGTGAGTGTGGACTCAAAGTGAGAATTGATGGTGGATCACACTAAACTAATATAGTGGGGTTGGAAGGAATTGGGTGGTTTTGTGAGATATTTAGGAAGTCCAGCTGGTAAAATGGTGAACGACTGAATGTGGGACGACTGGAGAAGAAGAGCAGTCAAGGATGATTCCCAGGATTCTGATGTGGACAACTGAACTTCCCATTGCCATGAGATGAGGAATAGGGGCAGTGAGGTGGGGTGGAAGTGAGGAGTCGATATAATGAGCTCATTTTGAGGTATGTCAAACTTGAACACTCCAATGGAGAAGTAAAATTGGATATAAGGCAATTGGATATAAGATTTGGGGCTCAAGGTTTGGGCTGAAAATAGAGATCTGGAATTTATCAGGGTAAAAGTGATCATTAGAACAAATGGAATACCTGGGAATATCGGGGAGAAGTTTTTGAAAATGAGGAAATCAAATGAATTCAAGTTCTTTAATAGAACAGAATAAGGCAGATTTTCTATTTCTTTTAGTTTCAGTATTATTTCAGTTACATTTATCAAAAATTTGTCTATTTTATCTAAGTTGTCAAATATTGGTATTCAACACATTCTTTTTAAAAAAAAATTTTTTTAACGTTTGTTTATTTTTGAGACAGAGAGAGACAGAGCATGAACGGGGGAGGGGCAGAGAGAGAGGGAGACACGGAATTGGAAACAGGCTCCAGGCTCTGAGCCATCAGCCCAGAGCCCGACGTGGGGCTCGAACTCACGGACCGCGAGATCGTGACCTGGCTGAAGTCGAATGCTTAACCAACTGCGCCACCCAGGCGCCCCAGCACATTCTTTTATTATCCTTTTAATATTGGTAGAGTCCACAATACTGTTTTCTCTTTTATTCCTGATATTTGTAATTTGGGCTCTAGCTAAAGCAATAAGGTGAGTAAAAGAAGTAAAAGCATTTAGTTGGGGAAAGGTAGAAAGGAGTGAGAATATGAAGGCATGAGGAGGGGCGCCTGGGTGGCTCAGTTGCTTAAGTGTGTTACTGCAGCTCAGGTCATGATCTCATGGTTTGTGAGTTCGAGCCCCACATCAGGCTCTGTGCCGGCAGCTCAGAGCCTACAGCCTGCTTCAGATTCTGTGTGTGTGTCTCTCTCTCTGCCTCTTGCACTCTCTCTCTCTCTCTCTCTCATAAATAAATAAACATTAAAAAAAATGTTTTTAAAGGCATGAGGAAACTTGAGTGTAATGGATATATTTACAATCTTGATTGCGGCCATGGTTTTATGGGTCTACGTTAAACCATACTGAATTGTACGCATTAAGCATGTTCTGTTTCTTGTATGATGATTTTATGTTAAAGCTGCAAGAAAAAACAGGCATTCAGATTGGAAATGGAGGAGTAAAATGGTCTTTACTTGCAGGTGACACAATGATTTATATAGAAAATGCTAAATATTCTAAAAAACAATTACTAGAATAAATAAATTTAGCAAGATAATAAGATGAATGATCAATATGTCCAGCCATTTGTATTTCTATAAACCAACATAAAGAATAGGAGAATAAAAATTGTTTAAATTCTTTTAAAACAGAATTTAAAAATCATAAAATACTAAGGAATCAATTTAAAGACATACAAGAACTCTAAGTTGATAACTATAAAGCATTCCTGTGAGAAATTAAAGGAGATCCAAATAAATGAAAGACATACCATGTTCATGGATAAGATAATTTAATATTTTTAATATATTGATGGTCTTCATATTTATCTGTAGACTCAATACACTCTCAGTCAAAATCCCAACAGGCATCTTGTCAAAACTGAAGAGCTCATTCTAAAATATATCTGGAAATGCAAAAGATTTAGAATAGCCAACACAATCTTGAAGGAGAGAGAAAGAAAGAAAGAAAAAGAAAGAAGAAAGAAGAAAGAACTAAATAAGAAAGCCTACACTGTATAACTTAAAGACTCAATATAAATTCAGTAATCCAAACAGTGTGTTATTGATTTTAGGATAGGCACATAGAGCAGAGGAATACTATAGAGTCTAGTCATAAGCCCATGTATGTATGGTCAAGTGATTTTCAGCAAGTTTGTCTAAAGAATTCAATAAGGAAAAAAAAGTTTTTATTCACAAAATAGTTCCGGGACAATTGAACAAATGCAAGAGGAAAACCAACTTTGAAACCTACCAGATGCTTCACAAAAATTAACCCAAGATGGATTATAGATTTATACTTAAAAGCTAACACTATAAATATTCGAGGAGAAAACATAGAAGAGTATCTTTCTGACCTTGGGATAGGCAAATATTTCTTAGAAAGAACATAAAAACCTTAAAACTAGGGAAAAAATAACAAATAGGATTTTATCAAAACTTTAAAAAGTCATTGTTAAGAAAATATTCCTAGTACATATATCTGTACCCAGAATATACAAATCAAAAATAAGATTGAATTATTGGGTGAACAGTTTCTCTGAGAGCCTACTAAGTTTAGATGGGAGTAGGTACAGTTGACAGTCTTATGGTATGCTGGAACCAGGCCTAGGATCCCAGGGGAAAGGTTTCTAAATAAGAGTCGCCTTTCCCAGACAAAGAAATCTCAGGGCACAATTCATTCAGTCTTATGATTTCATTTATCCACCAAAATATGGCTACTAAAATCTTACCGGGGACTTTTGTAAGCCAACTCGCAATACCATGTTTTCATGCAGCTTCCAGTTTAGCTAAACCCTCCGAATTTTCTGCAACTGCAGAAAACCCTAGAGAATTTGAGAAGCTGCTCCAAAAGATTTCTGAAAATCTTGTGTGCGGGTGGGTAATCAGGGCTGTGGTTATTTTAATTCAATAAAGGATAAATATAGAAAGTTATCAGAGAGTCTAAGAATTTCAGAAGGAAACATTTATACAGTTTCTTTTCTCAAGGAGCCATGCTTCAGAGAATAGTGTGGTGAGTCCAGAGGTTTATACAAGTGTTTGAATTTCTGTCTTTGGATCTACAGTTTTCTGCGGATGATTGTTAAGGCAATATTTGCATATTGTAGAGGTTTTGTAAGGCCTTAAAAAATCAGAAGGATAAAAATACTTATGATTCCACATTCTGTTTTTCTTACTCATATCATCATAGTTTAGATCATTTTATATCTTGCTCTTTTTCTCTGAACATTTTATTGTAAGCAGATCTCTATATTTAAAATTATCTGCAAACTATTTTTCCTTAACTATTTCCTTAATTGTGGATATTTAAATTGCTTGCAGTTTTTCTTTCTCTATGCAGTGACGAATAATGCTGTAACAAACATCTGTGTGCATTATTTTTTTAAATCTATTTCAGAATATATTCTTAGAATTCTATATTACTATGTCAATGAATACGAAAAATTTTAAGCTTTTTGACATTGCCATCAGACTAAATGCCAGAACCTTTGTATCCTGTAATGAGTACCCTAAAAGTGCCTTTTCACCATATCCTTAACAGCATTGGGTATTCTCAGTTTAGAATCTATGTCAATTTAGTACGTGGAAAACACTCTTATTGGGTCTGTTCTTTAGAAATGAGTGAACTTTAGTTAATTTTTATTTATTTTATTTTAATTATTTTAATTTTTTTAGTGTTTATTTATTCTTGAGATGGGGATCAGGGGCAGAGAGAGAGGGAGACACAGAATCCGAAGTAGGCTCCAGGCTCCAAGCTATCAGCACAGAGCCTGACATGGGGCTTGAACTCACGAGCCGTGAGATCATGACCTGAGCTGAAGTCGGACGCTTAACTGACTGAGCCAGCCGAGTGCCCCATAATTTTTATTTATATTAGTGGCCTGTTTCCCAATTTGGAATATATTTATTCCAAGTTTAAAAAGGTACTTTCCTATAGTGTTGTTGTGTACTCTGATTATCTTTCCTACTCTTTCTTACTAACACTCCAATTTCTTCCTCCCAGTTATGAAGTTTGGTTAAGATTCCACTCAGAATATGCGCTAGATGTTGAGGCAGTTGCTGCATAGAATTGTGGAGAAGGGGTGGATACAAGAAATTGCTTTTAATTGTATTCATCAGAAACTTGTAGAAGGCTGGTTTGAAATGTTCCTATAGTAAGGATTGAAAACCATCAATTTTCTAAAGTCATCAGAATAGCCTTAGTAAGAATCTTGATGGCATGTGACTTGGGCTTCAGCTCCTTATCACTTCTTATGGAGTTATCAAATTCCTGAACTGGCTGAGCACCATTAGAAGACAGACATTCCATATTCCATATAAAGGGAAGAGGCATGCTTCTTCTCTATATACCTTTTGGCAAACTGTTAGACCATTCTTAAGCATTCAGATCGTGAGAATACAAAAGCAGCAATTCCTTCTTCCCTGGAAAACACTTATCCTGTCAGGTCTTATAGAAAAATAGCCTAAAAATGGGGTAGGTCGCACCGGCTCATGCAACCAATTGGTGGCAGCCATTGGACAATAGGGTTTTCTTGTTTTAGTGAAAGAGATACACTGGAGAAAGTAACATTGGAGAAGTAGATTGATAAAGAGAGACATAAAGAGGTAGAGCCACAGAGAAAAAGTGGAGAGTTACAGAAAAAGACAGACACAGTGAGAAACAACTTGTTTCTACGTGTTTGTGTGTGTGTGTGTGTGTGTATGTGTGTAAGAGAGAGAGAAAGAAAGAAAGAAAGAAAGAAAGAAGAAAGAAAGACCAATGTGTAACGAGAAATTTAACTTTATTTATTTTTTTTAAAAAATTTTTTAACGTTTATTTATTTTTGAGACAGAGAGAGACAGAGCATGAACGGAGGAGGGTCAGAGAGAGAGGGAGACACAGAATCTGAAACAGGCTCCAGGCTCTGAGCTGTCAGCACAGAGCCCGACGCAGGGCTCGAACTCATGGACTACGAGATCATGACCCGAGCTGAAGTCAGTTGCTCAACCGACTGAGCCATCCAGGCGCTCCGAGATTTAACTTTAAATATGCAGTGCTGATGTCCCAAAATACACATTTGCCTGCAAGCTTCCTGCACGTTCACTCTAGCACCTGGGAAGGCTGGCCTGATTTTCCTGGTCTCTCAGAGGTTCCCCATGGTCCCTGTCCATGAGTCGTTGATTGCGTCCAGGCAGAGAGATGCTTCTGGGTGGCAGGAGAAGACAGGAGCATCCAACTACTGAGCTGATGATTTCATTAGATGATTCTAGAATAAGTAAGTAACCAGAAAAATAGAATTCAAGGCGAAGGAACAAAATCCATAGATAAGATATAAAACACAGTATTTACATTTTTTCGATTACTAGAAAACTTAAGAAATCCTAGAAAACACTGACTAATTACTAATGATGAATTAGGATCTTTCAGACAATGGAAGAATCCAGAAGTTCTGCTGTTCTTTGGCAGAATGTTTCCCTATGTCCCTCCATGGAGGAAGTCCTACTTGCCAGCCTCTTCAGATTTCAAGATGAGACACACGCTATAAAAGGACCTCAAGGAAGAAAGTGACTTCAGATATTGCTGTTGAGCTTGGGGGTTGTTGCTTCCAGGAGAGTAGGTGGCCAGCATACTGTGGGAGGTGCTGATGGTCCATTCTCAAGGGAAACACCTGGAAAATGTGGCAGTGATTTTGAAACAGAGAGGAAAGGCAAGCTTTTCTGGGATGTTATCATCAGTTAATCATAATTGGATATATTTGTCTTGGTGATATAGGACCCCATGTACAGCAGAAGGAAGATAGGTAAATGTGGGAATTGCCCTAAATCCTTCCAGCTTCCTAATTGTCTCCACAGGAATAGATTGTGTAAAGTAATCCTAAAAACTTTTGCTTGCTGATGTTCAATGAAGTTAACGGAGCTTGGTTAAAAGTTGGCATGCTCAGGGCTCCTGAAAAGTATCTCTTCTTGCAAGACTAAGTGTGTGATTATGTCCTTGTCATCATTGATCTGGCCCAATCTTTTTACCACCCTCGAGATGTCCTGGCTTGGCATGCTGTCCACACCTTTTTCAGCAGGTGAGCCTTTATAACTACACAAGAAATGGCACGTCTAGGCCTGGAGATCTTACTTTTTTGACTCAAAAGAGACCCAAATCTTTGGAGAGTGTGGAAAACCGTGGACTAGAGTGATAGAAAAGCTCTTATGGGGTTTTAGAAGAACCTGTTGCTTGATGCATTACTTCTAAGAATGTGCCACCACAGAAGTTCATGGAAATCATTTTTCCTTTTACTATGACTGGTGTCCTTTGCAATTATTCCAGGTCAATTAAATTTGGTTTGGGAGATTGGATTTATTAATGTTATTAGCACACTTGGCACTGGTAATGATTACAATTTGCCAAGGAAGCACTGGGGAATTCACTGTTTAACTTAGAACCACATGACCATCTCTCTCCGTTTATTCATTAGGCCTTGAGGTTCTAGCTATTAAGTTCTCAGCACTTTTATCGGTTTATTCATGTTTGCTTTCTCAAAGCAGCTTAAAAAATAGTTTGCTTTCTTAGAAAGATGACTTTCCCCCAAACATGGCATATTTATCAGAAACTCTGATTTAAAAAAATACATATGGTTAAATAAAAATGCCAATAATCAGGGTGCCTGGGCAGCTCAGTTGGTTGAGCATCCAACTTCGGCTCAGGTCATGATCTCATGGCTCAACTCGTGAGTTCAAGCCCCACCTTGTGCTCTGTGCTGAAATCTTGGAGCCTGGAGCCTGCTTTGGATTCTCTGTGCCTCTCTCTGTCTGCCTCTCCCCCACTTGTTCTCTGTCTCTCTCTCTCTCTCTCTCAAAAAATAAATAAACATTTAAAATGGCAATAATAAATGTGCTAAGGAGAAATTAGACATGTACTGTCTTCTCCTTTATTCCTACTTTTAATGCTGAAGATTGTAGAAGAAATACCGCAATGTGAAAGGCGTTAGTGCCTTAACACCATTCTGGTCATAGAGTTTAAGCTTAATTGATATAATTGGTGAATGAATGGGTGAGTGGATGGATGGATGACGAAGGGGATGGACAGATGGCCTGAAGTTTGGCTGATCTTGAAGTTTGTCCACAGTACAGGATTGTTATTGCTACTTTGGAAGGGTACCCAATGATTATTTTTATGGAGCTTACTGAGAAATGTTAGCCAAAGTAAGTGTTGTTTCACTACCATCCCCAACTTATAACAAGCTTTAGCACATTTTGCATCTAAAGTCTACAGACTTCTGAAATTATTAGAAATAATAAACAAACGGTACAGTAGCACTTTTCTTTTCAGCACAGCAGAAACAAGAAAGGGAATTTTAGAACAGGTATAAACTGGTTTTTATGAATTTGATACTTGCTTACAGAATATTTGCCAAGAGTTGTTGTGTGAGACCAGAACGATGGTATTTGTTCAGCCCAACAAACACTAACTGAGAACCTGCTTTGTGCCAGGAAGTGTACTTGGCACCATGGGACCAGTGAAGACATCCCTTTTGGCCTCTGACGATCAATGTCTCATGGAGAAGGTGACGTATGGACAGGTGACATTGGCGCACTGTTGTGAACTGTAGTGATACAATTGCCACTAGGGATATGGAAGGAGAATTAGACTATGATATTCTTGATGACAGTGAGTACGTTAGTCACCTTTATTGCTTAGTATCTAGAGGGTCTCTGGTAGACTGCAGGGGTTTTAAAAATATTTTCTTTTTATTTATTTATTTATTTATTTATTTTTATTTATTTATTTTTTATTTAAAAAAATTTTTTTTTCAACGTTTATTTATTTTTGGGACAGAAAGAGACAGAGCATGAACGGGGGAGGGGCAGAGAGAGAGAGGGAGACACAGAATCGGAAATAGGCTCCAGGCTCTGAGCCATCAGCCCAGAGCCTGACGCGGGGCTCGAACTCATGGACCGCGAGATCGTGACCTGAGCTGAAGTCGGACGCTTAACTGACTGCGCCACCCAGGTGCCCCTTAAAAATATTTTCAAATGCATGAATGCAACCAGAGGTCAAACAAAGATTTCTTGAAGAGGATGAGGTCTAGGACATCAATAACAATGATGCTAATGACGACGACTAAGATTTGTTGGAAGTTTTATTATGTGCACTAATTAAAGTGTTCATTCAACTCATCTTCACAAAGATTCTGAGATAGATACTATGATTATCCATGCTTATTGTATCGAGGATAAAACATACAGAGAAGGATTAGGAATTTGCCCAATATCACCCACTAAAAAGCGTTAGAACCAAAATTCAAACCCTGCACCCCCTTTGAGGCACAAGAAACGGTAAGAGCTAAAGACAGAGCAGTGAGACATCCATGTTTGCAGAGACCTACTAAGGAGCTTGGGTTTCCTGCTATAGATTGGAAATCACTGAATTGTTTCATCAAGGAAGTGACATGGTTAGATTGGTGTTTCAGCTGAGTCGTGAGTTCAGTTGCTGGATGGAAACTAGTTGTAAGCCTTGTGGGTAAGACTGAAAGGGTACTGCTGGATAAAGAGGAGTTCACCGTGTGAAAGATGTGAAGGAAGAGAAGGGTTTGGGGCCCTGGGCAGAGCATGTATAAAGACTGCATGGTGAGACAGCCTTTTCAGGGACCCTAAAGTACATCAGTCTGGCTGTAGCATGAATTTTAAGGGCGATAAGAGACAAAGGTAATGAGAGAAGGTGTTGAAGTGGTCAGTGGAGACCCTACTGGGGAGCCTGAACTTTTAACTTTAAAAAAAACTTTTATCTTTAAAAAAAAAAGTGACACCATTGATGAGTTTTTTAAGCCATGAGATGATTAAACGTACGTTTTAGAAAGATCCCTCTGTTAGGTGGAAAGTAGACTGGAAACTTGCAAGACTGTGAGCAGGGAATTGTGTTTAGAAGTTGTCACAATAATCTTTTTTTTTTGTTAAAAAAAATTTTAATGCTTATTTATTTCTGAGAGAGAGACAGAGCACGAGCAGGAGAGGGGCAGAGAGACAGGGAGACACAGAATCCGAAGCAGGCTCCACACTGTCAGCATGGAGCCCGATGAGGGGCTTGAACCCACGAACGGCGAGATCATGACCCGGGCAGAAGTCAGATGCCTAACTGAGCCACCGAGGTGCCCCGGAAGTTGTTACAATAATCTAAGCAAGAGATAATGGTGACAGAAATGGAGGCAGGGCCTGGGAGAGACTTAGGAGACAGGACTGGTCAGTGAATTACTTGATTTCAAGGCAGGAAGCAGTGAAAGGAAGAAGTGGAGTTGCTGTAGATTCTGGTTTGTCCAGAACAGTCTTAGTTGTGACAGAGAAATTACTAGTAGTGGCCTTATTTCGCTCTCACGAGTGCAACAGCTTGTACGGGGAATTTTATGGTTAGTCTAGTTAGACGTAAAAGATGTCTCCCAGGGTTTTGGTGTGAGCAGCAGAATGGATGCCATTCACCAAGAGAGTGAACGAAGGAGACAGAGCAGCTATTGGGATGAGGTGGTGAGGCTGGGTTCCGGACAAAGTGAGTTTAGGTGACTGGGGTGAGGGAAGAATGGGATTCTTGAAAACAGCACAGCATGTCAGGGTTAGAGTTGTAGCTCATGGAAGCGTTTGCACAACATGGTGACATTGGATCCAATGGATACTTCAGAGCCCCTCATGCAGGCTAGGCAATGATGGGAGACATTGTGTCTTTAGGACCAGGTGGTTGGTGAAAATTTGGAAAATGTCAATCCATTAAATGGTTTTTGTGTGCCTACAACGGAGTGGATGGATGTTTCCTGGACAAGACTGGCTATTGGGCGCCTTCTCACCAGGGCACGCTCACAATTGGTGTAACTGGGATTGCTCCTGGTGCCCCGGGGCACAGGGTCGTGCTACTTACGTACAGAAGACCGTGAGAATCCAATCCTGTCACGAAGGAGCTTGTCGCGGAGTTAGCGAGATACGACTAACTATTGTCTAGTTAGTGACACATGAGAAACAATTAAAATGATGACTTTATTTTTAAAATGATACATTTATATATTCTAAGTTGGCAGTACAAACTAAGAGTGTTTTAGAATTTCAAAGCAGGGAGAGAACACTGTAGGCTGGAATAGTGGCAGCCATTTGTTAACTTGGCATTGCACCTTCCCGAGATGTTTTTGGGAACAGGAGTTGAAGGACCCCAATGAGCAATGCGTCGGTATGCGTTTATGCCAGCTTTTACACTGCTTGCTCTCCACTGCCTTGCCTCATCTCTGGGTATCTGAGACGTATCTGCATTAATATCATTTCTCCAACAAACTATAGCTGGGGAGAGCACGTGGAAGGCTGCAGGGGGGTGCTGGGCCTTGGCATTTAGGAATGGGCATCCCAGGCTTGGCACACGAGACAGATAATGAGCAGAGAGAGTGGGATGAAAATGAGTCTGGCATACGTGAGAAACATTAAGGAAATTGGAAGTATTTGAGGGTTCATGTTGAGCGATAGCAGGAGGAAAGGCTCAGAGGGATCCTCTTTGCCTGAGCTCTCTTTTGCCGTGCTTAGCAGGCTCCTGCTTGTCTTGAAGACCCAGTCCCAAAGGCATCACCTCCCCGAAGGTTTCTGTGATTCCTCCAGGCAATCAGGCAGCCCCCCTGTGTGCTTTCCAGGCATTTGTTTATACCTCTTCCCACAGCATCAGTCATATTGCTCGGAACTTGTTTACAAGTCTGATTCCTCGACTAGACTATGAGTTAGTTGGGGGACATAAACTATGTCTTTTTTTTTTTTGCCTGCCTTTCCTGGCCCTCAGTCAGGCGGTCAGCCTCTAGAAGGAACTTGACTGCCGTTGGCAGATAAGATTTAAATGACAGATATGGGGGGATTTGCTCTCCTACCAAAGTGATTAGCCGACTGCCCTCCGGACATGCTTCCCCCTTTCCAGTCTCTGCGATCTGCACATCAACCTCCCGTCCAGTACGGTCCTCTCCTCCGCTCTTACCCTCTACATCTGGCGCATTTTCCCAGGTCCCGGTCCAAGTTTTTCTGCAGCTTTCCCTGACAGGTGACATGCCTCCTCGTCAGCAATCTTCAGCTCCTCTGACCGCCAAGACTCTTACTCTCCCAGACCTGAAAATTCCTCTATTTTACAGATGAGCAAATGGAAACCTGACTTCACCCTGAAGTTGGGCAACACGCATTGTACAGAATGAGAGCACAGCTCCAGGAAGCCCCTTGCCATTGTTTGTGCAAGGCTGAATACAGCTGAACAACTCAAAGGAGCCAAAACAGAGGTCTTCTCTGTGCAATGGTGGCCCCTTATCCCTAGGCTCTGGTAGTGTTTCAATGTGATTATGCATCAAAAGTCTTCCAGCTCGGCCGTACGGCTGCCTTTGCTTTCTGTGTGCTGCTTTGTGGCTGCAGCGGGTAAGCCTCTAGGGGAGGCAGACTGACATCTTCTTTCTGGATCTTGCTGACCTTCTTGCCTAGACTTCTAAGCACAGCCGAACGTTAATAACACCACTTTTTCATTAGCAAGTTCTTAGCAGAGCACTATATCAGGTAAACCCAAATAAAAGTGCCAGGACAAATAGTTCAAACGCTCCGGTGTCTCCGAGTGGCTGTCCTACCTGTAGTTAAACTTAAAGGAATGATCGCCGCTTTTCTCCCCTGGAGAGCTTTCGCCAGTTTCAAAGTGGGCCAGTAAGTCCCCGAACAGAAGAGGAAGCAAACTATATTTAAAGCAGTGCCTGCCTGTTTCTGTTTTAGCCATTTTGGCAAACCACTCGAAAAATGAAATCTTTTGGCCTAAACTCAGTTGAATCTCAGATGCAGTTACAGGGCCAAGATAATTCCAGTTTAGCGTCACCTTACGTTATTTAAGGCTGTGGCTAAGGACGTATCCACAGGGGCCATTGAAGAGAACTGGCTTGGCATTTGGGGCCTTGTTTGTTTTTGTTTGCTTGCAAAGGGGGAGTTGGGCACCAAAATCTATGGCAAATGGGGGTAAGGGGCAAAGGTAATTCATCGGTTCAACGAATACCTTTTTGAGCACTTTGTGCCAGATAGATGCCATACTAGGGGCTAGAAATAAAGTGATAAGTAAGACCCAATCTCTGCTCTCGAGAGGCTCGTGGGGATTCAAAATATTTATAACCCAAACGAGAAGTCCTGAAAATACAAAGTGCTAAGTGCTGTATGTGGGGCACCTACACGTTTGGAGGAGGAGTCGTTTGAGCTGGAACTTAAAAAAACAAGTGCGGTTTGCATGGGGAGAAGAGCATTCTCGACAGAGGGAAGAGCTTGTGAGAAGGCAGAGAGGCGTGAAAAGACAGGGAATGTTCTAGAAGCAAGAAGCGATGGTAGGAAATCGAATGGTAGGGAGGTGCGGGGACATCAGTTGAGACAGATTCAAAAGGGTCTGATGCATCACGGAGACTGATTCTGGAAGCATGTGGAGTCACCAGTGACATTCACCAGGCAAGAAGGTCAGCAATGCCTGAAGGCAAATGAGGGGATACTCCCTCTCAGACAGACTTGCCTACGGCAGCCACGTTCCTTGGTTTGGAGAGAAAAGGCTGACTGCGGACAGGGGGATGCTCTGCACGTGGAGACCGTGGCTTGGCGAGTGGGAGGGCGCTGTGAGGCGGGGGGGGAGGAAACTGGACGGACTCAGCTGGCAGTGGAGAGAAGGAGCCATGTCAAGAGACATTTTGGGGGCGCCTGGGTGGCTCAGTCGGTTAAGCGTCCGACTTCAGCTCAGGTCACGATCTCGCGGTCTGTGAGTTCCAGTCCCGCCTTGGGCTCTGGGCTGATGGCTCAGAGTCTGGAGCCTGCTTCCGATTCTGTGTCTCCCTCTCTCTCTGCCCCTCCCCCGTTCATGCTCTGTCTCTCTCTGTCTCAAAAATAAATAAACGTTAAAAAAAAATTAAAAAAAAAAAAGAGAGACATTTTGATGATCAAATGGACTGGCTTCGGCCTGATTAGGTTGCGAAGGTGAAGGAACTCGGGAGGGTTCTGATTCCCAGCTTAGGTGACGAAGGATGGCCAGGGTCACAGATGGGACACAGGAGGGGCAGGTCGGACAGGTGTAGGCAAGGGAAGGGTGAGCGGGGAGAAGATGGGCCGTTTGGAACACGTCAAGGTTGGGGTGTCTCCAGAGCACCTGGGTCAACGGTTCACCAGATGTGGTTCCTGGCTGACCCCAGACCTGAGGAATCAGAATGTCTGGCAAACAGGGGTGTCTTAAAAAGTAGCTCTTCAGGTGATTACGATGAGGTCCTCCCACCCCACCTGGGTTGAAAATGGCCGCTGTAGGCGGCTTCCCATTTCCCTTGGAAGAAAACCCACATCCCTTCCACGGCCTAAAAAGCCCCGTTGGCCCTGGCCTCTACCTACCTCAAGACCTCATCTTGACCTTGCCTCACTCATTCCACTCGAGCCCCACTGGCCTTGTTTCCACTCCTGAAACTCCCCCAACGCTCGTCCTCTTCTTAGAACTTTTTCCTATGCTGTTGCTGCGGACCTTCCAGATCTTCCCATTTACAACTTTTTTTGTGTGTGTCATTAAGGCCTCAGCTTAAAGTGATCTCTTCAGAGAGGTCTCCTCTGTCTCCCAATGTAGAGAAAACAGCTCTCGTCAGGTCACGACAACATGACCCTTTTTGTTGGCATCCCAAAACTTTTGGAATCAAAAATTGCATTGTTTATGGAGAGCCTGTGTGGCTCAGTCGTTTAAGCGTCCAACTTCCACACAGGTCACGACTTCACAGTTTGTGCGTTCGAGCCCCGCGTCAGGCTCTGTGCTGACAGCTCAGAGCCTGGAGCCTGCTTTGGATTCTGTGTCTCCCTCTCTCTCTGCCCCTCCCCGCTCATGATCTGTCTCTCTCTGTGTTTCAAAAACGAATAAACGTTAAAAAATTTTAATTAAAAAATTATATTGTTTATGATTTTGGGGTGTTTGGGGGGTGCTTTTTTTCCCTACCCCCCCCATCCACTCCCCCCTCTTCCTTGTACATGCCTCGAAAACAGGGCTGTTGCTCTTGGGAGCTCTAGTGCTTAGAACATTCATTGGAGCACACTAGGTGCTCAGTAAACATCTGCTGAAGGATCCAGTAAGAGAGCTGGGGAGGCAGGGTGGGGGGGAGTCAGGAGGGAGGCAGGGGGACCACGGGAGCCTAGAGCATTTGGATCTGACTCAGAACACAGGAACCAAGGAAGTCTTTGGAAAGAAGAGAGCTTGGGTTGAGTCTTGGAAAACAAAGAGGTACCAACGAGGTTGAGAGAATGGTGTATTTGAGCAGGAGTGGTCAGAGACGAGGCAGAGAGATGTCCTAGGGCTGGAGACTCGATCTTCGCATAGGACACCACAGAGCGTCCCTTAGTGGCTGACACGTGATGTTATAGACCTCCAGTCTGGCCCATCTGGACCCTGACTCTGCTTCAGTGATCCATGCAGAAGGGATAGGCCTCCGCATCTCCGCTTCTCTTACATTTCTCAGTCTTGTTTCTTCTGTTAAATGCTCATCAATTACAAGCATAAAATTAGAAGAGGCAGGTAATTTAAAAAAAAAAAAAGGAGAGAAAAAGGAAACTTCAAGATAAGTCCCCAACTCTATTTTTTCTCTTTGGTTGACACCTTGAGGATCCTCGTCTCTACTAAGAAAGCCGGGCTCTGAGCGTTGTCCGTGGTTAGACTGACCCACTGCTGCGTGCTGTTTGCGTGAGAGGCTGGCAAGAAGGATGCCGAGTGAGTGCTGGTTCTCTGGGCCCGTCTAGAAAATGAGATGCCCATTTCCCCAGGGCCCTCAAGAGAGCCAAATCCTAAATAAAACAGAGCCACATCTTCATGAAACCTGTTTTGTGCCCTTCTTTCCACTGGGTTTCATTAACTGGTTTCTAGAACCAGCAAGGCTTTTCCTACTTGCTCCCTTTCCCCACAGCAATCCCTATTTCTATTCCTTCCCTTTGAGTCCTCATCAGAAGTGAAAACTTCACAAATTTAGACTTACTTAGTTATATACATGGAGATCAAGCTGGCACAAATCTGAAACAATGGAAGCGAACATTTTCCTCATTCAACATTTTCTCAAACTTCAGTTATTCGTATAAAATCACCCTGGTGGCTTTTTCCATAGGCACGTGATGTCAACACTATTGCCCTTTTTCTTTGAATAGACTTCTTTTTTTTTCATTTTTTTAGCCATCGTAAGCATTTTGAAATCATGAATAAGATACTATACTTATAAACCTTCCAAAGTCAGATTTCAATAATCAACTATCGAAATTCAAAATGTGTGTCCTTCTCAATAAAGCTGTGGGAAAAAGGTGTCCTTTATCAGCTAAACTTATGTTATGAAGGTTCCAGGACTTGGGAAGCGCTGGTCCAAGGCTCAGACCTGACCAAGTTCCAGCTGCTGGGGGTGGCCTCATGGCTCCTGAGAATCCCGACCCAACCGTAGTATGCTACGTGACTTCTGCAAGTGTGTTCTCCGCCCTTTAAAGGGGATCCAGTGTCCCCAAATTCTAAAGAGTGTTTTGCAGGTTGATCAATTAGTTCATATTCATAACCGTGCTTTGCAAATCAAGAGAGTCAAAGGCGTGCTACATATCTTGATTTTGTAAACACTCTATAAGAGGCAGCCTTCCTTCCTGCCTTAAAGAAGAAAGTTCTCTTTCAGGCCTGGAGAACACTGTCCCTCCTGCAGCATCCTAGCCCTCCTCTTTTCTCCTGCTGAATGTTGCATAGTCTCCCCAGTTTTGTGGCTTTTATCCTAGTCTTTCTAGTTTTTCCTTTGGGGCTCAATGGTGCGGATCACACTGTTTGCTCTGAAGATGTTGCTGAATGTTTTGTAACCTTTGTATATATCCATTTATCTAGTTTGGGAAGGCAATGAAGTGTTCCATATCAATGAGTCTTCAGATAATTAAAGCTTATCCTCTGTAAGCTCCCAAATATTTTTAAAAATCTGAACCATTTTGATAGAACGCTTTCTAAATATATTACACACTTGATTGCCTTCTTATATAAATGTAATATAATTTCACCCAGGGAGATAGGAATATGCGTATAATAGAAGGAACATCTCAAATCAGCCTGTATTTGTTTATTCTTACGGTTTTCTCTTGGACCCCATAGTGACACCATCACATGCTAATTAGGTTGATTTTTTTGTTCTGACTCCCAGGCCTTGTCTTCAAGGAGCTCACGATTTTATTGGGGAAGTGGCTTTGTAAATGTACCAAAGAGATAATTAGTGACAAATATTGTGAGACTCTAAGAGCACAGAGGGTCAAGAACAAGTCATGGTCTTGTTTGGTCGAGAAGAATGAAGGAAGGAAATAAAGAGAAGATGCTTGAATTTTAAAAAATGGGAAGGACCATCTTGGGGCGCTGGGCGGTTCGGTCGGCAGAGCACCCAACTAGATCTCAGGGTCATGAGTGTGAGCCCCATGTTGGGTGTCGAGTTTACTAAAACAAATAAATAACTTAAAAAAGAGTCAGAGAGGAGTCCATTTTAAGGACAAGCAAGGTAAATGTATTTGCAAGGAGGGAACAGTACACTTAGAGACACAGAAGACTGAGTAAATAATTTGCTGATAAAATTTGAGGAGACTGGAACATAACGGGATTTTTTTTGCCCAGCCCACTTTCAATGGTACTTCGTTTGCAATGAGGAGCCCTGGAGATTTATAAAGTGACACGATAAGATCTAGGTTTTAGGAATATCACTCTGGAGCGTTCTCGCGTTCAACAGCTATTTATTAAACACCCACTGTAGGCAGAAATTCAACTCATCATGTGTGATAAAGAAGTGGCCAAAGAAGACAAAATCCTTGCTCTCATAAAGGTAGATTGGGGTGAGATGTAAATTAAGCCAATTAGGAGATAAACTGAATTTTGTCCAAGAGATAAGTTTTGAGATATCTTTGCATGTGTAACTGGGGAAAATTGATCAGATTTTCTGGGGATTCGGGCTCGAGTGATGGATTGCTGGTGTTAGGCACTCACTGAGACAGACCAACAGCTCTCGGAGGGAAGAGACTACCTCATCCACCTTTAAGAGCATTCATTTCCTGGCACGGCGGACCTAACCTCCCTCCTAGTCTGATCCAGACAATCCTCCTCTCTTCCATGCTGCCTCTATATCTTGCACATGACTTCTGGTTTGCTTCTTTTGTTAGATTACAACCTATGTATTTGCTTGAATTTCTTCTCCCGCTGTTCTCTGAGATCTCATTTATCTCTAAACTCAGGACCAAGAACCTAGATACTTGGTACGTCAAGAAACCTGAGTTGGGGGAGGGGGGGCCCTGGATGGCTCATTCAATTGAGTGCCTGACTTTTGATTTCGGCTCAGGTCATGATCCCAGGGTCATGAGATCGAGCCTCGCTGGGCATGGAGACTGTTTAAGATTCTCCCTCTCTTCCCCTGTGCCCCTCTCCCTCACTTGCATGCTCTCTCTCGAAAGAAAGAGAGAAAGAAAGAAAGAAAGAAAGAAAGAAAGAAAGAAAGAAAGGTGAATTATCAGTAGTGAAAGAAAGAATCTAGGGAGGAGAACAAGGTATTTGATTGGGGGGTGTGGTGGGCAAACGAGTAATTGAGCAGGATGATTAGTTTAACTGTGAACATGTCGAATCGGGAGGGCCTGTGGGACATGAACTTAAGGAGAAAGAACAGAGCTGTGGATATGTATGTGGGATTCTTCAGCGTGTATTAAGAGATGGGTGTGGACAGTATTCTGCGGGCAGTGCGTTTCCAAGCATTTTGCTCTTCGAGCAGAAAACAGAGGGTTCAGAACAAAAGTGGCGAGCCGGTATTGGAAGACCGTGGGGTGATGAGGAAACAAAAAGAGATCAAGACAAGGTGATAGAAAAGAGTTTCCACAGAGGTAGAAGAAACACAAGAGAGGAGTGCCATTAAAGTCAAAGAAGAAGAGAATTTCAAGGAGGCCAAGGCCAAATGCCGCAGAGCTCTGAACTAGGTGAGACGAGAAAGTGTTCACTGATTGGGCAACCACCTTAGCTAGGATTCAGCGTCATGGTGTAATGGTGGGGCCAAAGACAGAGCTGTAGCAAGATGGTGCAAAAAAACAATATGCCTGCTGAGTGCAGTCTGTCCTTCCAAGAAACTTCAAGAACAGAAGGAGTAGGAGAGAGTAATTACTGAGGGTGATGTGAGCTCTCACTGCAGCCAGGGAGAGGTTCCTAAGTTGAGAAAGGTTGAATATATTCTCTACTGAAGTGACAAGAGGAGGCTGAGGACACGAAAGAGGAGATAGCTGGTGGATCAAGGGCCCTGAGAAGCATGGAAGATACAGAGAACAGGTGGAGAAGTTGACTTTGAACATGAGGGAGACCCCTATTCTTTCAGGCCAGGAGGGAAAGGCACAAGGCCCGCGCTTGCAGGAACGGGGGCAGGGACTTGAGGGAACGTGTGATGAAGGGCCTGAATTTCCTCTGTGAAGTGCACTGCATGGATGTGCAAAGCCAAGAAAGAAGAGAACAGGAGGAGGGGGCCAGGGGCCTCAGGACAGGTCTTGAAGGCTTGGAATCACACTTGGAGAAACAGAAGAAGGAACTGGCTATGGGCAAGTGGAAGAATACTTGAGAAGCGATTGCCCCGCAGGCCTGCCCAGCCCGACTTGCATGGCTTTTTCTCAGTGCCCGAATCTCCTCCTGTACAGATTCCAGCAGACCCTCTGGTGTCTCCTTGCAGCCTGCCTAGGAAGATGATTTATCTTTCCCCTGGGCTGTGAGCTTCCAGCAGGAAGCAGCCCCAAACACTGCCCCTTGCAAACAAAAGATGCTTTCTTTTCTGCCCCAGTGTTCCCTTTGAAGTATCCGGCCAGTGGGGGTTCAAGTGCTCCTTTCCTGCACACAAACATCATCCTGAGACTTGACCTTAAAAATTTCCTCTGACTTTACCCCCTACCACCTACCATGTGTGTGGGCCACCCCGGGCTGTTTACTCTGTGGCAAAAGGTCCTGAGAAGCTGTGCTTTTATTGTCTTTGGGTCAGCTTTCTGCAGTCATCCTGGTTCTTTATTCCTTTCGTCACTTATTGGCGGAATCCGTGCCTTCGATAGCTGTTGCACTAGTTTCCCTGAGCTCTCGTGACAAAGCACCACACACTGAATGGCTTAAAACAATACAAGTTTATTCTCTGCCATTCCAGAGGCTAGAAGTCCAAAATCAAGGTGTCAGCAGGATCGTATGTTCTCTGCAGGTGCCGAGAAAGAGTCCTTCCTCGTCTCTTCCGGCTTCTGGTGGTTGCTGGCCTTCCTTGGCCTTCCTAGGTTTGTAGCTACATGACTCGAATCTCTGCTTATCTCCATATGGCCGTCTTCCCCGTGTGTGTTTCTGGATCTGTCTTCTGAGGATACCAGCCGTCGGATTTAGGGCCCACCCTCATCCGGTAAGACCTTGTCTTAACGTCTGCACCAACCCCATCTCCAAATAAAGCCACCTTGCGGGTGGGGGGTCGGGGGGCGGATCTGCACTCAGCCTGGTACATCACTCTCCTTATTTCTGGTTGCTGATGGACTACGCGTGAGCTAGGGCATTACGACAGCCAAGCATAGCCTCTTCCTTCCCAGCCTTCCCCAGCATCCGGAGTCAGCCTGCCGTCCTCAGTCTTTCAGCTAGCTCCAACCCTGACTCCGTTTTCTGAGACTCTTTCTCACCAGATTTCCTAGGGAGGAAATGTTACCATCTCTATCGTAGAGGGTCTAGCCACGTCTGCTCTCCTCCGAGCATAGCTCACACAAAGACGGCAGAGAAGTCTGGGGATTCCTGACTTGTGGTCAGCCCCCAGCAGAGCCTCCAGTCAAGGGTCAGGAAGTACTTGCCTCTAAGTAGTAACTACTAGTGTTTAGACATATTTTTCAGAGCCTTCTTTGTGCCGAATGCAAGCCCTCCACCAAACTGAGACCCCCCAAACTCTATTAAAGTGAAATATTAAAACTCATGCCATTTCGGATTGCCAAATATGTGTGCTTGCTGGTACGTGTATTTGATTTCCACGGATCAGAGGATTTGCTTTATTATTATTATTTTTCTCCTTTGCCATGCTGAGTTGTAGTCAGTTGCTGGTGATTTAGCCATGAGGTATGATTTTTGCCCCTTCCTGATTTCCATTTTTAATTTGCAGGCTTCCATGTGACCTACTTACCGGGGAATTAAGGCTTTAAAACCTGTAGGTCTCCTGTGCCTTCCTTACCCTTGTGCAAAGCCACAAGGATAGATGTGTGCTTTCTTCCCATGGAGTTCAGAGGAGCGTCCCTCAGGGAACAATAGGACAGAGACACACGGTTGTGCCTTCATCGGTGACTCTGTGTTCTCCCTAAGGAGCCAGTGCTCTAAATACCTACTGCCGACATCTTGACTCATTCATTAGGTTTCTCAGAAGCTTTTCCCTCACCTGTTGTTGTGATGTTGAGGGAAATATTCTCACCAAACACACAGGGCGGCCATTGCCTAGGTCCTTAGAATTTTCTCGGAGGTGGGCTCTCCCCCGATCTCCAGAGGAACTGCCTCCCTACCCTCAATCGAGAGCATATGGGAGTAAACATGAGCTGAATCAAGAGACTTGCGGTGGCTGCCAGACAGAAAAGCACTAATAAGAGTATTTATAGGCTGGCAGAAAGGGAACTGGGAGGAAATGTACAGAGGAGTAAACAGAGGTACTTGTCCAAGGAGAGAATTACCTCTCCACATTTAATCTCCACTCAGGAAGTGCTGTTTCGCCAATCCTTGATTGCCTACACTTCCACAAATGCTTAATATACGGCCTTTCTGTTTCTCTTACGGTTGATTCTCACTCTCAATCCATCTCGGCTTTTTTTCTCCCCCCCCCCCCCCCCCGTCGGATTATTTATGACCGGGGAGCTTGTAGTGATTTTGGTCCTGCATTAATTTATCTTTGAACACTCTCTATTTCCTTCGTGGCTTTCTCTCCAACAGCTTTATCTCGTTTCATTTCCCTCAGCACTCTGCCCTCTCTTCCAAAATTAGCTCTACTAGAATTTAATGTCTTCAGTTTCCCCTTCTGCGGTGGCTTCACTTCTCCCTGGTGTAAACACAACTATTATTAGCCAATCCCTTCGCCCGTGGGCAAGGCCGTCGCTGCACCCTCACGCTCCCTGGCTGTGCCCTTGGTCCCCGATCCAGGCAAACAGGGCTGCGCGACGGTTGGCACGAAGGGCTGTCTGGCTCTTCCTGGGGACACACCTCCCGCGTAGGCTCTCTCTGCTCTTGGAGCGTCCTAGTTTATCAGAGAGGACAGGGTGTCCGGCTAACGGCTCCCCCGTTCTGATACCATCACGTCGGCCTGGGCTGCTGTGACAGTACGTCCTTACAGTGAAAACGCGAATTCCCCTGGGACTGTGAAAAGCGACCGCAACCCGAAGAAAGCCACACACTGATTACCGTAACGTGCTGCATTTTCTGACGCTGCGAAACGTTCACGTGGAAAGTGCACGCGCTCCCTTTCGGCTTTGCCACTTTCAAGATGTTCCGTCTGGGCTCGCTCTCCGCTGCTCTTAGGGTATTTTGTTCAGCATTACACTTGAAAGCCCGATTTGATGGACGCCGCTGAAAGATTGATTGCAGAAATTGTTGCTGTTTATGCTCCCAGCCTTCTGGAATAGTGGAAAAATACTCACCTCTCCTGAACATTTGCTCCACTGCCGTTGCCAAATTATCTAACAGCCAGTCAGTCTCCAGTTTGACAGCATGGTATTTATTTAAAAAAAAAAAAAAACTATGCATTGTGGTGTCTGTTTCTGTCTACGACAGGTTCCTTATAATAATGCGAATGTTTTGTCTTCACCTAGTGCCTTGTGACTCAGAAGTCTCCCAGTGATTTGGACGCTCCTCGCCTCTGCAGAATTCCATAGAAGAGGGGGGCAAGGGCAGCGATTAAGTTGTAAGAAGAGCAGAGTTGTATGGTGGGTCCCCAGCAGCCCTGGTCTCAACCTCTAGGAAGGGCTCTTATCCAGTTTAGCGACCCATTTTTCCTTCTCTCGCCCCACCCCTACACTCACCACCCCACCCCTGCTTTTTGTTAGTGATAGGTCGCCTCCCAAATCCCTCTCTCTCTCTCTCTCTCTCTCTCTCTCTGCAATCCCCCCACCATTCACAGACTCTCTGAGAGGGTGTTGGGGACAAAGGAAGGTCCTTCTCTTCCCAAGGCACTATGATATCAGGGGTCCTGTTTTTCTCTTTTACTCTTTCTTGAGCTCACCGGGAGATACATGGCACAGGACACTAACGGGCTAGGATGAGGACTGGGTGGAAGGATGTCCATTATTCTCTAAAGGGAAGAAATATGAGTTCTCCATGGACATCTCTTTTTCATTTTTTTTGTTTTTATTTATCTTTAAGAGAGAGAGAAAGAGAGAGAGAGAGAGTGGGGGGGAGGGGCAGAGAGAGAGGGAGACAGAATCTGAAGCAGGCTCCAGGCTCTGAGCTGTCAGCACAGACCCGACCCGGGGCTTGAACCCATGAGCCATGTGATCATGACCTGAGCTGAAATCGGATGCTTAACCTACTGAGCCACCCAGGCACCCCTCTCCACAGACATTTCTTATCTAACAGTTCACTTCCATAGCCCCATTTAGCACCTGACACTCTTTTGCTTGTTCATATAAATAGAAATGATATTGGAGCCCCTGGTGACTCAGTCGGTTGAGTGTCTGTCTCTTGATTTTGGCTCAGGCCATGATCTCACAGTTCATGAGTTCGACCCCCACATTGGGCTCTGTGCTGGCAGCGTGGAGCCTACTTGGGATTATGTCTCTCCCTCTCTCTCTGCCCCTCTCCCAATGTCCTGTCTCTCTCTCTCTCTGTCAAAAGTAAACAAACATTTAAAAAAATAAATAGAAATGATATTGATTCAGTTCCTTCCCATAGATACCCATTTTTCGCAAGATGCCATACTGTAGGGGTTGGGCTGTGGCACGATGATGAGATTATGACATGTTGTCTGCCCTTGAGGAGTTCACAGCCATCCTGGAGAATGCAGGTGGAAGTAAGTATACACGTTTCAAGGAGGAATATGAAGAGTAGCAGGTACTACATGGGAGTGCCGTATATAGTTGGGGGACCCCAGGAAAAAATTTCTTTAAAGAGATAGGAATTGAAATGGCTTTTGGGGGACAAAAAGGATATTTAAAGATTGAGACTGGGCGAAGAACAATGTGAAGATATACAGAGAACAGAAAGCAGTCCACATCAGCTCAAGTGCAGTACAAAAGTAGGGGGTTAGCAGGGCCAAAACGACTAAACTATTGGCTGGAATTTTAAAGCAGCAGATCTGAATCGTGGCTGAAAATTTCTACATCCGTCTAAGGGCAAAGAGCAGCCTCTGAAGAGGACAAGGCCAAGAACAGAGCTATCATTAGGAAAACCAGTCTGGCAATGGTGTCTAGACGAAACTACAATAATGAGACTTATAAATGGAGTAAGTGGGAAGTAATCTTATAGATGTAGGAGCTGTGACCCCAAAACACTGCATCATGGGGCTCAGTAGGCCCAATAATTGACTTCCAAGGCCCTAAAAGTCACTTATTTCTTGTTGGTTCAGCCAGAGCGGAAGCATCCACTACTAACTGAAAAACTCAGCAATAACACCCCTGACTTACAGCAATGCATTCGTACTGTTTGCGGAATAAACACAAGGGAGTTCTTGGGGAGAGCGTATTGCAAGGGTATTTCCCATGTCACTGAATTACCATTAATGTCCTTCTCCCTTGTGCAGACTCAGCTCCATGTGTTCTAAATCTATTTCCAAGAAAAGCTTTGTTACTAAGACATTAACGCTTGAGTTTTAAAAAGAGGAGAAGGGAGAAAGAATCAGGATCGATCCAACACGCACGCCTGGACAGTGCACCCAAACGTGCATCTATCTACGCAGACAAACAAGACCCTTGGGGCTGAGGATGTGTATTTCATTCCCCTATTGGCAACGATCCTGTTCAGTTGGAATGGCCAGCTAGAATTTGCTGGAACATTGTCTATCAAAGGAGCGGTGCTCACCCACTGGTTATAGCTGCAGAGAGAGCCCAGGGACACATGGCATCTTTAAAACTTTACATGTCCAGAGCACCTGGGTGGCTCAGTCCATTAGGCATCCGACTTGGGCTCCGGGTCATGATCTCACAGTTCATGAGTTCAAGCCCCACATAGGGCTCTGCACTGACAGCATGGAGCCTGCTTGGGATTCTCTCTCTTCCCCTTTCTCTCTGCCCCTCCCCTGCTATCTCTCTCTCTCAAAATAAATAAACTTAAAAAAAAAATAAAACTTTACATATGAAGCAATGGTGCTGCTGGAGGATGGAAATCCTCTAAGGAACCCCGACAGTGAGGATGCATTTTCCCTCTGTCATTTACTAAAATTTCTATTCCTGGTTGTTACTGTTGAGTTAACCTTGAAAGCTGCATAGCTAACAAATGCCCCTAATTGATGCCTGAATGCCACTTGGATTATAGGAACAGATAGCGTGCTATGTTGCTTTATTCATTTTCAATTTGTAAGAAAATCTGTGTCTCTTCATTTAGGCTCAGTGATTGGAATCTTGTTTGTGCACATAGCACGTGTGTGTGCGCGCGTGTGCGTGTACTGGGCTCTCACATCTGCTTTCACGGCACTTTTCCAACCAACAAGCCAAAGTGCTTACCAAATCGACAGCTGTGACCTAAGCGGAGTTATTGGCCAGAAGGGAGTTTTTCCTAGGGTAGCTCACCGTGCTGACTGGAACCTTCTCTAGGCTTATTGAAAGTTTTGTTTTGTTTCTTCCAGTTGGATCTATATCAAAAGCTCCCCCTTTGCACCCTCGTCTGAGATGCGAGGTTCTTATAACTCAGCCTTCTTTGATTAACAACCACTTACCTACTATTAATGGTTTGACCTATTGATAATCAGTTCAAGATCCATTTGTCACATCTTTGCGATTTCTCTGCTTGGAAATAAGCTCGTTGGTCTTATATCAGTGGACAGATACAGAGATATTTATCATGTGAACACTTAATTAGAACAATGAGGCTTTAGCCTTAATAGTACGATTCACTGCTTCAGAAAACAGAATGGCTTGGAGCATGCTAGCAGCTGAAACTGTCCCCCCTCTTTTGTGTAGAAAATAGAGTTTTATTTCACATATATACACGCAGGCATAGACACACACACACATACATATATAGCAAGTGCGTTTATAAAAACATACATTGGAAAGCAAGTGAACTTTGAATTTGTTTTTTAAATGATGAATTTTTTTAAGGAAAATGAAAAGAACAATAAGTTGTATAAATGGTATCCAGAAATTTGGATTCTTTTTTTTTTTTTTTTAAAGTGGGCTCTGTGCCCAGCCTGGAGCCCAACATGGGGTTTAAACTCATGACCCTGAGATCAAGATCTGAGCTGAGATCAAGAGTCAGTCACTTAACCGACTGAGCCAGCTCCTGAATTCATGTGTTTTAAAGCTAAATTTGCTTAAAATTTTTTTAATTCCAGTATAATTAATATACAGTATTGTATTAGCTTCAGGTGGGCAATACAGTGATTCAGCATTTCTACTTCTATACATTATTCGGTGCTCATCCTGGTAAGTGTACTCTTAATTCTCATCAGCTATTTCTTCTATTCCCCCCCCCACCTCCCCTCCGGTAACCACCAGTTTGTTCTATTTTTATTTGTCTTCTTTTTTCTTTGTCTATTTGCTTTGTTTCTTAAATCCCACATGCAAGTGAAATCATATGGCATTTGTCTTTCTCTGACTGACTTATTTCACTCAGCATTATACCCTCTAGATTCATCCATGTCATTACACATGGCACGAATTCATTCTTTTTTGTGGTTGAGTAATATTTCATTATGTATACACCACTTCTTCATTATCCCTTCATCAGTTGAGGAACACTTGGGTTGCTTCCGTAATTTGGCTATTGTAGATAATTCTGCAATAAACATAGGGTGCACATATCTCTTTGAATTCGTGTTTGCCTATTCTTTGGGTAAATATTCAGTGGTGGAATTACTGGATCATCTGGTAATTTTGATTTTTTGAGAAACCTCCATACTGTTTTCCATAGTGGTTGCCACCAGTTTGCATTCCCACCAACAGTGCACGAGGGTTTTTTCTCCACATCCTCATCAACACTTGTTTCTTGTGTTTTTTTGTTTTAGCCATTCTGACAGGTATGAGGAGATATCTCATTGTGGTTTTGATTTGCATTTCCCTGACGATGAGTGATGCTGAGCATCTTTTCATGTGTCTGTTGGCCACCTGTGTATGTTCTGTAAAGAAATGTCTATTCATGTCTTCTGCCCATTTTTAAATTGGACTGTTTGGTTTTTTTTTGGTGTGGAGTTGTATGAGTACTTTATATATTTTGGATACTAACCCCTTACCAGACTATCATTTGCAAATATCTTCTCCCAGGTTGTCTTTTAGTTTTGTTGATTATTTCCTTTGATGTGCAGAAGCTTTTTGTTTTGATGTAGTCCCAGTAGTTTACTTTTGCTTTTGTTTCCCTTGCCTCAGGAGATGTATCTAGACAATGTTGGCATGGCCAATATCAGAGAAAAAGTTAAATTCACTTTTTAAACTAGCTCACGTCCTAACTCTTTTTAAACTGAGATATAAATGTGTCTCAATGACAAATAACATTAGATTAGTTTCAGGTTGTCTTTTATTAAACTTACTGAAATGAATTAATAAGGAGTCACTTTGCTTTCATGGAATTTTGAGTTTGTTCCTGAATACATGATTAAAATGGATTTTTTTCCAAATGTCTATAATAGCCCCTTTTGTAAATGATCATTCAAAACTCCACAACAACACTGGTTGCCTGTTTGTTTTTAAGTGCTTATTTTATGTTTTTGAATATGGATACAAAGCTAAGAAGGAGGCTGAGGAATTATCCCTCCTGCTCTCCAATGGACATTTGGATCTAGACTAGATGCAGTCAAAGAACCCCTACACCGGAGTTCCTAAAACTGAAATCCTCATCTATGCCAGCAGCTTAATTTTCCCCCCTCTCTGAAATATGCATTTTTCCACTAAATAGTGTGGTTTCTGTAGAGATCATATTGTTTAATCTTTCCAGTTTCCAAGTTTAAAAGTGATTTGTAGTTTAGTGGCCATATTATATGGACTAGTACCTATATATCCTAAGGTAAGCTCGGAGCCGCTATGTTCATTTTTTTTTTTTAATTTTTTTTTCAACGTTTTTATTTATTTTTGGGACAGAGAGAGACAGAACATGAACGGGGGAGGGGCAGAGAGAGAAAGAGACACACAGAATCGGAAACAGGCTCCAGGCTCTGAGCCATCAGCCCAGAGCCCGATGCAGGGCTCGAACTCACGGACCGCGAGATCGTGACCTGGCTGAAGTCGGACGCTTAACCGACTGCGCCACCCAGGCGCCCCTATGTTCATTTTGTGTGGACAAAGTTCTTTGGCCTTGTCTCTGAAATCTTCCGTCTCCCCGTGCAAAGATGTATTGAGTCTTTTTCTCACATAAGCTAGCCACCACCTGACTCATATATTCGTACATCTCAGACTTCACCTTCCTTTTCCACAGCTCTTCTTTTTTTCATCCCGCCCTACTCCCCACTCCATGCCAGGGGTACATCCTTGGCTCCTTTCTTACTCTACATCTCTGCTCTGGGTGAGCCAGCTCACCCTCTCCTTGACTTCAGGCACCCCCCAGAGCTGCACAGCTTCCTGGTCGGCTCATATCTCTTTCCCAAGCCCTAGATCCATAACTCCAGCCACCTACTGGGCATCTCATCACGATTGCCCCACAGGTTATTGAAGCACAGCATGTGCAAAGCTGAACTTCCCACGCAACAGCATCCGCTAGAAACCGAGGGGTCATCCTGGACCAAATCATTACATTCTACCTTCTCTCCTTTCAAAATATCTTCTGGTCTACCTCTTCTCCATTCTCATAGCCACTCCCTGTGATGAGGGCTAAGTCATCCCTCACAGAAATTATTGGCAAAGCCACCAATTATCCAAACTCAGGAATGGGCTTCCGCTGACAGGGATCTGCTGGAAATTCCTCTGTCTTGGATTCTTGGCTCTCCATCTTAGCCAGAGGTAGAGGCCACTGTTTTTTTAGGGAGCACATGCCAAGGGAGCAGTAGTGAAGGACAGGAAGAAAGACATGAAGGGAGAGAGAGTCACTACAAAGAAGCATGACTGTATTGGCTATTGTTAAGAGTGACTCATTGTTTGATCTTGGAAAACCATCCTCTGAAAAGCCACGTAAATTCCATCTTGGGACCATCCTTTTGAAATGAAAAAGGGACAAATGGTCCTCATGGAGTGGTAATGTCCTGGAGTGTACAAGGTGAGCATTTGCGAGTGCCGTGCAGGATCCGGTGAAGTCCCTCACCTTGTTATCACCAGGAAGGTCCAAGAAGGTCCTATGGCAGAAGGCCAGCGGCGTGTTGCCCTGGGAGAAGCAAACGACTATCAGGATGTTCCTTCTTTGACTCAGCCAGAGCCCAAGTACAGTTGTTTGCCGTGGCTGCGGCTGGAACGAGAGAAAGGAGAGACTGGAAAGATCTGAAGAGGTACAAGGCAGATGCATGATACCCCTCTCAGAAAACTTGTACAGCTGCAAAAGTGATCTTCCTGCAGCATAGATAGATGTCATTTGTCCTCCTCTTCTTTAAGATACTCTTTATTGCTTGAATCAGTGGTTTTTACACTATGGTTATCAGAGTCCCGGGGTCTAAGGTGATGCCTAAAAGCAAGGAGGGAGCGAGGGCAGAGTTTGGATCCTCAGCTCCTGTTTCTCTAAGGAAAAAGATGATGACAGCTGCTAACAACAGGTTTGAAATCCTTGGCATGAAAAGGATATGTCTAAATACCCTGCCACACATTCGTCCATTGAATATTTAATGGTGGAACTGAGCTTTGAGAGGCAAACAGAAGTGCAGCCCAAAGGAGGGCCAATAGGGCTGGAGCAGGGGTCAGAATCAAAGAGAATATGGAGCCTGATGATGGTAGGATAGGAAAGGAGCAGCCTGCGCAGAGCTCCAGTGGCTTTGTTAAAAAAAACTTTGTCTTGAAAGCAATGGTGAGACTTCAAAAACTTCGTGAGAAGGGATGATGCAAAAAAATCTGAGTTTTTCAAAGATGATTCTCATCTTGAATGGGAATAAAAGCTGAACTAAGTGGCATGGCTCTACTGTGGTGGGGAAGGGTACAAGACCAACAACTGCGGTGGGGGCGGGCAGCCAAGATTCAGAGACTTCTTGAGAGCTATAGATAGTCTAGGGACTTGGTTGACTGTCAGAAGGCTGGGGTTGAGATGAGTAGGCCACAGAAGGTGGAGTGGAGATCTTGACTCTAAAGGCAACGGCGAGACTCAGAGCCATAAACACTGGTGCCGGCATGATGTCTAGAAAAAGCAGGCTGGCCAAAATTCTGGAAAGACCCAGAGAATGACCCCATCAACCAAACAGGGGAGAAATCCTGAAAGACTGGATAATTACCCCAAGGAGATGTCTTTAAGCTAGAAGGACAAGCTCACATGTTTTGTGCCATCAGCATAAAATGCAGGCTAAAAAGCAAGATGAAATTATTAATGGGAAGTAAAGTATGTAAATTCAAAACCAATATACGACCAGTCGAGTCAACCCTGCGAAATGACTCATTTGAGGTGCCTTCAAAATTGACTCATCTTTTACAATTTGATTTCCTTGTAGATGCTAGCTTCCATTGATTTTTGGGAGCTGCACATTTGGAAACAACTGGTGATCTTGATAATGACTACTCCCTATGGCTCTGAAAGAAGTGAGCTTTGTAAATTGTCATTTTGGACTCGTTTGAATACAAGTTTGAATACTCAGTTTGAATTGCAATTAGAATATGAAAATAAATGCACGACATGTAGGTGTATAATTGACAATAGGAAATCTAACTCTGGCACAGCTCCGAATTTTGTACTGGCCCGATCCGTGTCCTCTCCCCCTTAGGTAAGCTCTCTGGGAAGCCAGATCGTCATGGAGGAATTGCCGGGCATGGCTTTAAAACTGGACTGGAATGTTTAATGGCATAGAATTCTGATAAGTGGATATAGCCCTCGCCAAGATGGGGACCTAGCTCCTCTCAGCCTGAGAGCATCTTCTCCTCTAAGTGGCACTTGGATAAACCTTACCCAAGTTTGTCCCTATGACTTTTCTTTTTCTTTGTGCCATAATCTCTTCACGTCCAGCCATTGATTTCTCAGATATTTGCCCACATAGATAAAGACCCACTGGTCAGAAATTGCTATTGCTTTGTATCAAGAGCTTCCTACCGAATTTCAAATAAGTGCAAATCCTGACGCTTCTTACACTCTAAGAACCAAACTCAAGTACCCTTCAGCCTTCATTATACCACGTCCTGTTATTTAGAAGCTAACCAGTTGGAAATTCATTGCACAGCAGCCTCTGATGAATGAACACAGTCATTCCATTTATCCGATCACAAATGTGTCCTTCCCCAAAGGTGAGCAATTTTAATTTTCATGCCTCGGCTGCTGAATCTGCAATCTTTGCTTTTGTAGCCATGCGCTATGCAGGGTAAACATGGAGGCAAAGTCAAGAAAGTGGAGAATCGTGGAAACTGTTCGTGGCCCTTCCCTTCCCACCATTGGTTCTTTCCTCTTCTTGTATTTCCCTTGCTGCCCCTCCAAGCCCAGCTTCCCCTCGTCCTCACCCCAGTACAGGTGCACAAGGTCCCAGTGAGGTAGAAAGACAAAGCCTGGGGAGAGGAGTGAGACCACGAGCTGGACAAGATAAAAGGGCTGTGATATGATTGTACCCTCTGAGTCATGTGTAGTTTCTCATGACCAGCACTGCTCATGGTCAGGGGTCCAAACTTCTCCTTGCTGCCCTATCTGCTTCCTTTGCCTTCCTCCTCATCCCCTCTTTGCCTAACTCACCCCAGTTACTCTTTCCTTTCTTCCCCACATGAAGATAAAGGCAGATGTATTTGTGTGTGTAGGGAGTTGAGAACTTAAATTGTTGTGGAAGGGACCAAAATGAATTGAATGCCGGGAGAGAAGCCATCTCCCCACTACAACAGAAACAGCCCCCGAGGGAGGAGATAGGATTAATGAGAACCCCAGGTAGAATCCCACCACTCTATCACTTTGACCTTCATTTTCTTTTCCCGGTGGAGTTTTCCCCTTCATCTGACTTCCTCTTTAAAAAGGGAAGTAAGTTGGGGAGGGGGGGGGCCTGGATCGCTCAGTTGGTTGAGCGTCCGCCTCTTGATTTCAGCTCAGGTCATGGTGTCCTGGTTGTGGGATCGAGCCCCGCGTCGGGCTCCATGCTGTGAGGGCTTCTCTGCCCCTTCCCCACTTGCTTTCTCTCTCCTCTCTCAAAATAAATTAACTTAAAAAAAAAAATGGAAGGAGGGATGAGATGACCTCTGTGTTTGCTTCTGCTTAATCCAGGAGCTAAAGAGAAGAGGCTCAGTGCCGGGTGCCTGCGAAAGCACCCCATCCTATAGCCTCACCCAAGGCCCTTTCTCTGGCTTATTTGTTGAAATAGCAGATGGCAGCGTGATCTAGGCCCCTCCCTGGGCAATGGGGATGGATAAAGGTGAGAAGATTCAGCAGGACCCTTAGATGAATAATACGTTGGTTTCACGTAACTTTAATGACACATCATTTCCATCGAACAAGTAAATAGGTGGACACAGATTCCTCACCAGTCGTGCATAAGTTGCCTTGAGGTACGTGTTCTGCCGGGCCTCCAGTTATACTGAAAATCCTCAAGTATTCTTTGTGGTCGTGGACCTTGGCCGGTTACGCCTCCCTTCCAGGATGTTTTACGGGTACATTATAGCAGCACCTCAGTGCTCGGATAGAATTGCCAACTAAAGCCAGAAAGGAGGGAGGCGGTTCCTACTCTAGAAGAGCGGCAGGTTGGCAGGATGAATGGTAGGGGAACAGGAATGAGAAGAACGATCTGGTTCAATGAGACCCTTCCACTGTCGCATTCACATCAAAACTCGGGCCCACCTGGGATGGAACTTCCCCGAACGCGCCTGCCCTGGTTCTCTCTGTTTCTCCTGTTCTCCACCGCCGATCACTTCTTTTGAAAAGTGTCCTCGGGCTGAACTTTTCCCCGTTTGACATCAATCCAAAGGTAAATTGCCTGCACTTGGAGGCAAATGGCAATTGTGTTCGTGTCTGCTTCCCAAAGTGCGCAAGTCTAATCTTCCCGTCAGTTTTCATTTTTAAGGGTCTTCTCTGCAGCCTGCTTACAGTCACTGACGTTGATTTGATAGCAGAACTTTGCCTGCTGCGATGCCTGAGGATGAGGCATGAGCTACTTTTAATTTTGTTCATTTTATAGCAATTAATTAACTAATTAATTTTAGAGAGAGAGAGAGCAAGTAGGGAGAGGAGCAAAGAGAGAGGGGGAGAGAGAATCTTAAGCAGGCTCCATGGGTGCAGAGCCGGTCATGGGGCTTGATCTCATGACCCTGAGATCCTGACCTGAACCCAAATCAAGAATCTGCCGTTTACCCAACTGAGCCACCCAGGTGCCCCAGTTCCTATTTCTTTATATCTGGACAGATCCATTTGTCTCTTCATCAGTGACTAGTCTAATATTAAGTTTGATAAAAAGGCCAAGATTTTGCTAATGGGTGTTTGTATATTTTTTCCTGCGCCTGTAGATGTCCTCTGGAGGAGGACAGGCTCTCCCTTTGACTGCAGAAACTGCCCGTTCATTCATGTCTAGTCTTCCTGACGGAAGAATTTTCCAGGCCACATTCTTGAGCTGTGACCAAGGATGTCTGTAACCTGGCAGGCTTGGTACCTGAAAGATGCCTTTTAAGGTCATCCCAACATCAAACCTGTCTTGTCTCGGGGTGGCGGAATCCTAGGATGCCAGCATGCCGGTGTGTGAAGCCAGAAAGAGGATGGCCGGCTAGCAAACCGGTCAGGGTGCCTGAGTTGGTTTTTTTTTTCTTTCTTGGCTGTGTGTGTTTGAAACGTAGTCGACGCACAATACCCCGCTGGTTTCAAGAGTGCCTGAGTTTTCTTGCAGAGTCTCACCGGGGCTTCCCGATTGCCAGAGATGCTTCTTTGAATGATTCCAGACCATAGGGTTCTCTGCAGCTACACCAACCGTACATGGGGTCCCCTTGCCAGGATAGGAATATCACCATACTGTTATTACTCCTTCATTTTCCTTTCCTAAATGATATTTTGACTCGATCTCGTGGGCAGAGAGCCCCTTTCCTTCTTTTCAAGGAAGCATGTGACTCAAATTTGTCAGAAAGAGATCACTTAGCCTTCATCAAAAAGTTATGTCGGTTTTCATCTAATTTGATGAATGTTATTATCCCGAACATTAGAAATGTGTTAAGAGGAAATATTTGTTTACACCTTAAGCTGCATAAAAAGCAATATTACTTCGGTCTTGTTAAATCAATTACTGTCTGGGCTTTCAGGAGTTGGCAAGCATTTCCTCATGCCCTCAGAAAGAGCTGAAGTCGCAGAATTATTATTTAAAACCTATATTATTCACTGCCCTTCAAAAAAAAAAACACCAAATATAATCCCTTCTGAAATCCAGATTGGACTATTTCAATGGCAACCGCTCTCATTTATTATTGCTGGCACTTCCTTAGTGTCAGGGGCTCCTTTGGCCATTCAGGAGGGCCCAGCTTTCATAATGAAATCTATCCCTTAGATAAAGGGAAATAAACGGACTCGGTACCTTAGGCTAACGTGATTTTCTGAGCTTTGGAGGGCGGCAGCTTGTTTATTTTTTTCAACCTGATAAGTTTCCAAGGCAAAATGATTTCTCTCTGTCCGGTTCTTCTCGGGATGTTCACTGGGCAGAAAGTGGATTAAGGGAGAAGCGAAGAACAAGCTGAAATAGAAGGGGAAGGAGCTCTAAGAGCAAGGCTAAAAACACGATGGCTTAACCCGATTACTGTGTATCCTCTAAAGAGAGCAAAAATCAAATTAAACGGGGAAAAAAAGAAGGCGAAAAGAGAAGGAAATTGCAATATTTTGGTCTCAGGGAGATTGCATTGTAGGGTTAATAGAATTTAGATGGCAACATCATTTTTAAAACTCGATTGGCTTATGCCTGTAATTCCTGGATGCCCTGTTCGGAGGCAAGGTTTGTGTGCGTCTTTCTCTGACATGACACAAGAAAAAAAAAAAGTCCTCGCAAATGATAATTGCCTGGTGCCAGCAGTCACATAATTCCCTTTCAAAAGAGAACAGGGAGAAGAGCTGTTGCCAAGGCAAGCTCGGAGGCTGCGAGGCCCCAGGAGCTCTGCGGTGTCTGAGGTCCCGCCCACAGCCTGTCATTTCTCTCCAAGGCACCGGTTGGCACCTGGAAGAGCTCCCTTCCCAGCCTGACATGGGGTTGCTGCCCAGCTAGGATTCGGCTTCTCCAACACCCCGTCTCCGTTCATCGCGACCTCGCCGACTTGGGGTGCTCACCGCTCTCTGGAGGAGGTGCCCAGAAATGCCCCCCCCCGCCCCCAGTTCTTACCCTCCCGACCCATATAGACACGTGAGCAACCCGGGAGCTCCCAGGAGGGCACCGTGGTGAGTAGGGGGACACGGGTGGCTTTGGGGCTCCCGTTGGCAGAATGGCACTCGACCCCATGACCGACCTGATACGAGTAGCAGGTGTCTGCGAACAGGGTGCCAGGCGTGGGGTGAAGCATTTCACGTGTCTCACGGCCATCCTATGAGTGAGCGAGTGAGGACATAAAGAGCACCCGCCTCTTAGGACAGATGAGTCACCTGATGCACTTAGTTTGTGCCGACTGCAAACAAGAGCTGTCATTCGTTTCACCCTCTCCAACGGACAGGTGAAGAAAGCAAAGCTGAGTGGTGGTAATAGGTAGTTAATTGGCAGGACCTGAATTCGAACTCCGGCCGGACTCCAAAGGCCATTCTCTCAACTTTTACGTCTTCCTGCTGAATGGTGAGAGGGCAGGTGTGTAGAGCCTGGTGGCCTCTACCAGGGTGTCAAAGCAGACCTGCGTGAAGTAACACGGGGAGAACTGCAGGTGTTCTACGAGAAGGTTCTGTGGAGGAAGTGAGGTGCGGGAAACTGGTTAGGGCTGGGTAGGCAGAGGAAGACAGTTTAGATGGTGGAGAAGGACCAGGAGACAGTGGGTAGAGCCGTCTGGCTGGAGCTGATGGTCAACGGGAAAGTAGAACACTGAGGGCACTGAGCTCCCCACAGGCTACCAGGCATGTCCCCTAAAAGCCTCCTCCTCAGACGCCCACTTCCCACTGAGACCTTCTTTCCATCTCGTGATAAGACAAGTGAGTGTTTAGTCGGCCACAAAACCCCAGCGCATCACGGGACCTTGACCTGGTGCAGCCCACAGGCGCAATGTTCTCGACGGGAGAAACAACTCGAGGGACAGGGAACTCGCTACTTCTCAAGGAAGTTGGGCTCATTGATGGATAGCTGTCATTCTAGAAAGCTCGACCTCTATCATCTCTGCTTCTGGAGGCCCCGGGGTATTTAAAGATGGCTATCCTGCACCGAGTTTCTTCTTTTTGCAGGCTAAATGACCCCAGTTCCCCCCATTTTAAAACCTATCCCAATGCCTTTGCTTTGATGCAACTACATCTTTTATAGCTTCCTGGAAACATGACTTTGGGGAACAGGGAGCGAGTTCACACGGGCAGCTCTCCTCATACAGAGAACACCAATTAAAAGGGGGAAGAAGGGCTTTGAGAATAAATGGAAGTATACCACCAACACACGTGTACAAGGAGCCAAAGTGAGACTAAAATCAAGGGAAGCGTTGCCTATTGCACGAGTGTTCCAGAAGTTATAGTGCGGCTTTAAGCTTTAGTAACTTGAGAAGTACATTTGTTAGAATCTTACAAAACGCACCATTGGAAACTTTTAAATTATTTATATTTCTTTTTTTAAGTTTATTTATTTATTTTGAGAGAGAAAGAGAGAGCGAGGAGGAGAAGGGGAGGGGAAAAGTGAGAGGGTGAGAGAGAACCCCAAGCAGGCTCTGCACTGTCAGTGCAGAGCCCGACATGGGACTTGAACTCACAAACCCTGAGATCGTGACCTGAGCCGAAACCAAGACTCGGATGTTTAACCGACCGAGCCACCCAGGCGCCCCTTCAGTTATTTAAATTTCTAATTTTCAGAGGAGATGGAGCTCCCTTAGAGATGTGTGACTCCCCCTACTCACCTGCACACAGTGAGAATTTTCCACTGCCGGTTGGAGGCCGAATATAAAACGTTGGTTTGAGTTGTAGGTGGCTCTAATAGCAGCAAGGAGGCCAAGTTTCAGACACCTAAAGCTATGCTCAAGTTCTTGCATTCCCAGTACCATCATACTATTTCCATCCTCAAAGTTATCTCGTAGTCCAAGATGGCTACCGGAGTGCCTGCCATCACAGCTATGTTCCATTAAAGCAAAAGGAAGAAGCAGAAGAGCAAAAATGAACACCCTGCTCCTTTCTTGTAAGGAACCTTCCCAGAATTCCTACACAACGCTTCCAGGGACCGCCAGGGTGGCTCAGTCAGTTAAGTGTCTGATTCCTGGTTGCAGCTCAGGTCAGGATCTCACAGTTTGTGAGTTCGTGAGTTCTCAGCACAGAGCCTGCTTCGGATCCTCTGTCCCACTGTCTCTCTGCCCCTCTTGCTCTCTCTCTTTCTAAAACAAATAAACATTAAAAAAAAGCAATCTATTACCAAAGAAAATGGGGGAGAATGAACATTGGAAGACAACCAGAGTTTCTCTTCTCTTCCTCAGCTAGTGTTGTATGAGAGCACATCCTTCTCTGTATCTTCACCATCACTGAGTATTGGCATTTATCCCTATTTTTTGCCAGCTGACATGTTGTAAATGGTATCAGGTTGTTTTTCTTTTCTTTTCTTTCCTTTTTTTTTTTAACGTTTATTTATTTTTGAGACAGAGAGAGAGACAGAGCATGAACGGGGGAGGGGCAGAGAGAGAGGGAGACACAGAATCTGAAACAGGCTCCAGGCTCTGAGCTGTCAGCACAGAGCCCGACGCGGGGCTCGAACGCACAGACCGCGAGATCATGACCTGAGCCGGAGTCGGCCACTCAACCGACTGAGCCACCCAGGTGCCCCATGTTATTTTTCTTTACATGACCCTAATTACTGAAAAGGATGTACATGTATGCAAGTTGGCTAACTACGTGTATTGTCCTCTGATTACGTTGCTAGCTATGTCCAGAGTCCATTTTAAATTCTTATTCATCTTTTTCTTATTGACTATTGAGTTCTTTCTTTATCAGGAGTGTAAACCATGTATTGTGCAAATATTTCTCCCAGTTTTTCACTTTTTTAAAAAAAATGTTTTATGTGCCTCGCACCCATTAGGATGACGACTATTTGAAAAACCCCTACAGGAGCGCCGCGGTGGCTCAGTTGGTTCAACAGCCGATTCTTGATTTTGGCTCGGGTCACGATCTCATGGTTCATGGGATTAAGCCCTGAATCGGGCTTGGTGCTGACAGCATGGAGCCTGCTTGGGATTCTCTCTCTCCCTGTCTCTCTGTCCCTCCCCTGCCATGCCTGCCCCTACCAAATAAATGAACCTTTAAAAAAATAAAACAAAACAAAACAGAAGAAAGCAAATGTTGGTGAAGATGTGGAGAAATTGGAGCCCTTGCGCATTGTTGGTGGGAATATAAAATGCAGCAGCATATGGAGAACAGTATGGCCGTTCCTCAAAAAATTAAAAATAGAATTAGTAATTCTCTTTTTACCTCATGGTTCAGCAGTTCAACTTCTGGATGTCTACCCAGGAGAGGTGAAAGCAGGGTCTTGAAGAGACATCTGTACTTTCACGTCTATAGCAGCATTATTCATAACAGCCAAATTGTGGGACTAACCCGAGTGTCCATCAACATCAATGGATAAACAATTCCAACACTTGCTACAACATGGATGAAACTTGACATTCTGCTAAGAGAAATAAGCCAGTCACCGAAGCACAAACGCCGTATGATGCTCCGCATGTGACGTACCTGGAATAGGTCATATTTATAGAGACAGAAAGTAGACTGAGGGCTGCCAGGGGCTGGGAGGAGGTGGGAGAGGGAACTGGTTAATGAGTACAGAGTTTTAGTTTTGTAAGACTTTGAAAAGAGTTCTGGAGATCGGTTGCACGACAATGTCAAAGTACTTAATACTATACTGACTCCTCAAAAAATGGTGGCCCCGGTAGATATTCTGTTACGTATATTCTCCCGCAGTTGAAAAATATTTTTGGTATTAGGGGCGCCTGGGTGGCTCAGTTGGTTCAGCATCCGACTCTTGATTTCAGCTCAGGTCGTGATCGCACTGTTGGTGAGTCCCAGCCCTGCAACGGGCTCTGTGCTGACAGCTTGGAGCCTGCTTGGGATTCTCTCTCTCCCTCTCTCTCTGCCCCTCCCCTGCTTGCACTCCCTCTCCTTCTCAAAATAAATAAATAAACTTAAAAAATATTTTTACATTTGTTTTATCATCCTATTCCTGTATAGGTTTTGACTTTGGCATCTTTATTAGAAAGCCTTCTTACCCCAGCACGATAAAAGTATTTCTCTGTCTTTTCTACTTCTGTATTGGAGTGTGGGGTACTGAGGTAGAATTCTATCCCTCATTTCATAAGACATTATCAGTGGGTGAGTCATCCCAGGTTCCTCTCTTATTTATTTATCCTTTTTTTGTTAAGCTTACTTATTTATTTTGAGAGAGAGAGAGAGAGAGAGAGAGAGAGAGAGAGCAGGGAAGGGGCAGAGAGAGAGGGAGAGAGAATCCCAATCAGGCTCCACACTGCCAGTGCAGAGCCCGATGCAGAGCTCGAACCTACGAACCGTGAGATCATGACTGGAGCTGAAATCTAGCATCAGATGTGTAACTGACTGAGCCCCCCCCAGGTCCTACTCCAATCCTCCCATATATTCATTCTAGTGTGTTACATAGGGATCTTTATTTTGCATACACTTTTGCTAAATATGTGTTGTATAATGTTCACCCATTTCACTTGACATAAATGGTATTGTGTTATATTTCCCACTCTGTTCCTTGTGTCGGCCGGCATTATGTCTTTAAGGATCACCCTTGATGTTCGGTGTGCATTTGGTCCATTGCTTCTAACTGTTTTCTGCTCAGACCTCCTCGTGTGCACTGTATTTAATCCATCCACTCTCCCAGCAGTGGGCACTCCAACTGCCTCCCGTTGTCCCACACGAACAACACTAGATATCTGTGTAAGATGGATTTATTGCATCGGAAGGAAGGGCTTCTGTTCAACAAAGACTAACAGACATAAAGCTCCTAGATGACAAGGGAGAAAATGGAACTCGTTGTGTCTAAATTAACAAGAGAGTCGTATCTAAAATACGTAAGGAGGGGCGCCTGGGTGGCTCAGTCGGTTAAGCGTCCGACTTCAGCCAGGTCACGATCTCGCGGTCCGGGAGTTAGAGCCCCGCGTCGGGCTCTGGGCTGATGGCTCGGAGCCTGGAGCCTGTTTCCGATTCTGTGTCTCCCTCTCTCTCTCTGCTCCTCCCCCATTCATGCTCTGTCTCTCTCTGTCCCAAAAATAAATAAATGTTGAAAAAAAAATTTTTTTAAATAAATAAATAAGGGGCGCCTGGGTGGCGCAGTCGGTTAAGCGTCCGACTTCAGCCAGGTCACGATCTCGCGGTCCGGGAGTTCGAGCCCCGCGTCGGGCTCCGGGCTGATGGCTCGGAGCCTGGAGCCTGTTTCCGATTCTGTGTCTCCCTCTCTCTCTGCCCCTCCCCCGCTCACGCTTTGTCTCACTCTGTTTCTCAAAAATAAATAAATGTGGGGCGCCTGGGTGGCGCAGTCGGTTGAGCGTCCGACTTCAGCCAGGTCACCATCTCGCGGTCCGTGAGTTCGAGCCCCGCGTCGGGCTCTGTGCTGATGGCTCAGAGCCTGGAGCCTGTTTCCGATTCTGTGTCTCCCTCTCTCTCTGACCCTCCCCTGTTCATGCTCTGTCTCTCTCTGTCCCAAAAATAAATAAACGTTGAAAAAAAATTAAAATAAAATAAAATAAAATAAAATACGTAAGGAACCTTCTCAAATCAAGAAGGAAAATACAGAAAGTCCAGTGGAAATTCGGAAAAGAATTAAGCAGGCGCTTTATGAAAATGGAACCCCCCCCAAAACTAACAGGTGTTTGAAGAGGTGTACAAACTCATGAGTAATCAGAGAAATGCATTTTAAGTCAACTTCATGCCTATTAGCATGGCGAAACCAGAAACCAGATAATCAAAGGTATTGGTGTAGATTTTGCAGACCCGGAACCCTTCGTGCATGGCCAGTGGGAGAATCAACTGTGCTCAGATTAAGCACACACACACTCCTGACCCCGAAATTCCACTCTTCTACTCTCACTTTTATGGTTTGGGTTTTTATTTATTTTTAGCACATAAATATTTAATCCATCTGGGATTTATTTTGTTGTAAAGTATAAGTATTGAGCAATATTTATTTTCCCCAAATGTTTGGCCAGTTGACTTAACGCTTTTGAATAATGCCCCCTTCCTTTGAGGCCAGTGCTGTGCTATCACTTACTAACTTCTTATAGGTTCCTGGGTCTGTTTCGAGGAGTTAGGATTCTAAACAGTGTATCTCGAGGCTACCAAGCACTGACCCATTTGGAGAATGTTTAATCCCTCCTGTGCTTTATGCTTTGATTCAAGAGCCACGAACTAACTGCAGATCTGAAGAAAAAACAGTCACAGAAACCAAGGGCTGGTTTTTTTCTGGTGCTTACAAATTCCTGATGGATGGAGCTATGGTTTGGGAGGCTGTTATCCTCAAGTGAGCCTCTTCCCACATTCCTTCCCTCTTTCCTGGGCTGTGAATATTCTGGTAGCATCTTCTTACTTCTATTTCTTTGACTCAAGAAGTTGCATTTCTAGTTTTTCTTCTCCCCGCCCCACCCCCCTTCTCTCTCTCTCTCTTTCATTGAGTGTCCAGTTAATCCTGTTTCAAAAAGAAAATTTAGAGTCTTGAACAGAGTTGGAAAATCAGAACACCTCTCTGGAGATGAGCAATTTAGCAATTTGCAGGTTTCACTCAGCCCACATTCAAAAATAATAATAATAAAATCCTTCAGGATCGAAGTGCTTCATAACAGCAAGCCTGGTGGTGCCGGCTGAAGTTTTCTCATTCTTACTTCCTGGGCAGGCTCAGTCTCAGTCCCAGAAACAGGATGCCCGACCACAGAGGGTTAAAAGTCCCAGCTGCAGCTCAGACACCTGAAAGCTGTCTTCACATCAGGGAAATCAAGTTCTACTTCAAGGCTGTAGGAAAGTGTCTTCTGCCTGAAAAGTGTCAGTCACTTAAGTCTTAAAAGACGCAGCCAGCACTGAAAGCTGTCAGTCATTTCCTATGAAAGGAGGCAAGAAACTTTTAACATATGAATTGCCAATATTTTCCGCAGTAAATTAAATAGAACTTTTTTTAATGTAAAAAAAAAAAATAATTTCCCCGATTAGGCCAGGTCTTTGTCATGAGAATATTTGGAATAGCATTACCTATCAAAAAAAATTTTTTTTAAAGATTATATAGATCTGTTAAGGCATAAAGAAAAAAGATCTGGTCTGACTTCCCTTGACTAATGTTGTGTAACCAACTTTGAGACTGGCAATGTGCTTGAGTAGGAAACTATCCTGTAGACAAAGTTGACAACCAAATTGTGTTGTCCAATGGGACAGCTGTCAGACTCCTGGGGCTATTTAAATCTAATTAAAATTCAACAAAACATTAGTTTTGCTCACACTAGCCACACTTCAAGGGCTCAGCAGCCCCATGTGGCTGAGTGGCTAAAACACACGCATAGAATCTTTCCCTTATCACAGAAAGTTCTGCTGGACACCACTGATACCCAAAGTATGGTGTTGGGTGCCCGCACAGGCATCACCCGGGAGCAAGGCAGGCTTCATGGGGTTGTGTGACCCGTGGAGTAGCCCAGGGCCCCACACTTGGAAGGGCTCTGCCCTTGGTTTAATGCTTTGTCGTTGCCATCTTGAAATTGCTACTAGGTTTTAAACAAGGGGTCTTGTATTTTCATTTGCAGCGAACCCTGCAAATTATGTAGCCAAGCCTGTTTGGGAACTTGCAACCAGTACAGAACTAAAGCCCCACCCCACCCTTGCTGAATCAAAATCCGAATTTTAACAAAACCCCCAGGTGAATCTCAAGGACATTAAACTTTGAGAAATATGATCTAGAATAACGGTCCTCAAACATTTGCAATCTATGGAAAGCTTGGGGCGCCCGGTGGGGGGCTCAGTCGGTTAAGCATCCGAGTCTTGATTGCGGCTCAGGTCATGATCTCAAGGATCATGAGTTCGAGCCCCACATAGGGCTCTGCACTGACAGTGTGGAGTCCGCTTGGGATTCTCTCTCTCCCCCTCTCTGTCTGCCCCTCCCTGCTCTCTCTCTCAAAATAAATAAATCAGCACTTAAAAGTAAATCAAATAAAATCTATGAACACTTTATTTAAATTGATTAAGATAAACTTTGCACAGAGCCAACTATATAAAATAGATTAAAATAATTATGCCCATCAGGCAATTTGTAGTATCATTATTCCGCTATAAATAATATCTGGTTATTTCTTGATCCTCAGGGTCTTAGGGAAGAGTTTGAACGCCCCTGGCTGGAGACTCTTGATAATGTTGAGACTACCTTAATCCTATACCCAAGAAGTGACAAATCCGAGGTAAGCCAACTTTCTTGGAATAAGCAGACAAATTAGAACCGTGGTAACTGTGATATTACACAATCTTTGCACGTGATATTAGCCGATGCACATTAGCGCGTGTGAGGGCACTCCCACTTTGTGCTAGGCACGTCAGTACATTACCTCATTTGAACCTGGCAGTGCTGTAAAGCAGGAGCTGGCATTAACCACATCTAACACACGAGCAAGCAAGGCTTAGACCGCATTAGTAACTCACCCGAGCAGAAGCAGGGTTTAAACCCAGGTCCAGATCTGGGATTGGGTGGAACAGGTGGAGAACTTTCTTAAGGGGGTGGCAAACACATCAGTAATCGAGGGAAATAACATTCGAGAGACGCCTGGGTGGCTCAGGCAGTTCAGTGCCCAACTCTTGGTTTCAGCTCAGGTCATGAGCTCACGGTTCGTGGGTTCGAGGCCCCCCGTCGGGCTCTACGTTGACATCCCGGAGCCTGCTTGGGATTCTCCCCCTCCTCTCTCCCTGCCCTTTCCCTGCTTGCTCTCTCTGCTTCTCTCAAAATAAATAAATAAACTTAAAAAAAAAAAGAAAACATAATGTTTGAATTCAATATTTTTTTAACATCTGCAAAATATCCAGGATACAGGAACGACCGTGATTTTAAATAAACACAGATTGCTGATGTTGGTGTGTTTTACAACCCTGTGTTATCGTGGAACAGGAACGGTGGCTCCCAACCAGCCCGCCATTCCAGCATCGTGGGGCCACTGAGCCCCATCAAGCCGCTGAAGGTTGACAATAGTGAAGACATTGCACAATGTAGATTTTCCACAGTCACGATTTCTGATTGTAGAGTTTTTATTAACTTTTTCTCCCACTTGGCCCAAACTGGGGGAGGACGTTTTGATGAGGGTAGAAAGGGGCCCACATTTTTCCTGCGGCCTCAGGCTCCAATGGGTTTGCCACTGCCTTGGTTTGCCAGATCCCAGAGCCTGGTGATTTTAATGTGCATCCAGGACCTGAGAACCACGGGTGTGTAGCCGGAAGTGGGCTTTCGTCCCCATGCCTGGGACCCATCCCTCGGGTCTCCTCCAATTTTCTGGCTGTTCAGAATGAGGCTTGGCATTGGGTTTGTTGCGAAACTCTCTGGTTCATTCTAACGTGGGGCCAAGGTTAACCAAGACTTTGGTACACCTCACTGCCTCCCTCGAAGGATGAGAGGAGCCCAGCACACAGATGAAACTCTCTCTGAGCTTTCTGCAAGGTGAGGTCAGCTGGAAAACACATCCTCTTCCACCACAGAATAAGAATCATAGAATTTTAGATTTGGGGGCACCTTAGGAATCATACGTTGTTGAGCCAAAAGGACCTCTAATTAGATTGATGAGAAAACAAAGGCTCAGATACCATATGATCTCACTTATATGTGGAACCTAAAAACCACAACCATAAACCACTGAACTCACAGACCCAGAGGACAGATCGGTGGTTGCCAGAGGTGAGGGGTTGGGGGGGGGGGGGGAAATGGGTGAAGGGGGTAAAAAGGTACAAACTTCCAACTATAAAATAAATAAGTCCTGGGGATGCCGTGGACGGCACGGCGACCACAGTTAATAATACTGCATTGTACATTTGAGAGTGACTAAGGGTAAATCTTTAAAGTTCTCATGACCTTGATCTCACAGTTCGTGAGTTCGAGCCTCGCACTGGGCCCTGGGCTGACAGCTCAGATCCTGGATCCTGCTTCGAATTCTGTGTCTCCCTCTCTCTCCGCCCTCCCCTGGTTCCGCTCTGTCTCTCTCTCTCCAATAAATAAATAAATAAATAAATATTAAAAAATAATAAGGGGCGCCTGGGAGGCTTAGTCGGTTAAGCGTCCCACTTCGGCTCAGATCATGGTTTGTGAGTTCGAGCCCCATGTTAGTCTCTGGGCTGACAGCTCAGAGCCTGGAGCCTGCTTCAAATTCTGTGTCTCCCTCTCTCTCTGCCCCTCCCCTGCTCATGCTCTGTCTCTCAAAAATGAATACACGTTAGAAAAAAAATTGTTTAGGTTCCCATGACCAGAAGAAAAAATTTGTAGCTGTGTAGTGATGGATGTTCACAGAACTTTCCGTGGTGATCATTTCGCAATATACGCAAATATCAAATCATGCTGTACACGGGAAACTAGTGTAATGTTATACGTCAATTATACCTCAAGTAAAAAACAAACAGTGGCTCAGAAAGGTGACTCCAATTTGCTAACGAGCCGCAGCACAGGGCTCCTTTCAAGGCCCCCATCAGAAAAAAACAACCCCCCCAAACCACTTCCCTTTCTCACCAAAAATACAATAAAATGAAATAATCACAAAAAAATATAAAAAATGAAAAATAAGGCAGTCCCCAAAGTCCTTAGCTTCCCCCCCCCCCCCGCCCCAAATCATGAGAATTAGAGCAAAATGTGTCTGTTTAATTCCATGTCTTAAAAACATTTTCAGAACACTTGATTAATGGAACCCTAATTCATCAAGCGACGACCTGCGGGGCCAAATGTTTTGTTTGATCCGTTACAATGTTTTAAAAAGTTGACCCAACATTTCAGCATTGAGAGATTTCACCCGAAATTGTAGATAATGTACTTGCCTCGCAGGCTCGGAATATTTGGCAAGCGGGTCTACATTCCTGACAGCGACAACTGGCCGGGGGCCAAGTCACTGCTGCTCGGGGTGAGAAGGTCCAAGCCCTCCCCTTTTTTTTTGCCACAGGCTCCACGACTTCCAACTGCATTCATGGCTCTAGGCTGGCTAAATATCACTGCAAAATTTAAAACTTAAGTTGACATCTCTGAAATGCCAGAATCCTCCACCCCGTCTGCTTCTGCATTCCCATCAAGGCTTTGACCGGGGGAGCATTCGCCTTTGCGGTCCCGGGGGGGTGTCGTCACAGGACCTGAAAAGGGTCCTTTCCAAAGAGCCCGGAGGGCCGGGTCTTCTCTTCTTGGGCTTCTCGCCACATGGCTTAGTATTCAGTCCTCCCCACACACACAGTCAGATTTTCTCACTGGAGAACTCTGCTGTATGTCGTCCAGGCTTTTTCTTCCTGCTTGTTTGGTTCATACTCTTCTCCCATCCCGGAACGCCCTCCCTCTTTTCATCTGAAGTCCAGTCGCCTTTCCAGGTTCAGCTTCCTGGACTGTTCCCTCTGATCCATGTGATCTCCCTGCTTGGAAACTCCCACGGCATCAAGTCAATAGAGAAACAACGTGCTGTTTTGATTTCCCCAGGTCGGAGGATAATAAGCTCCTTAAGTCGGCCTGCTTGTGACTCCTTTGAATCCCCCCTAACCTCCAGGACGGTGCTGGGCAAACAGGATCTTCTCTGTAGACCCTGTGTTTTGACTGTGTTTTGACTGAGCCTCCCTGAGCCCGGCAGAGCAGGCGCTGCAACTCCCACTTTAAGCCACTAGAGGTCGCTCGTCCACACACATCTTGCCCTGCCCAGGTTCCGTGCCGCACACACATTACTAGAGCCTCTGGAAGTAGGGCAGGCTCATTTATTTCCTCTCCAACACTGCCTCGGGCCATCAGAGCCTCTGATGTCAGGGTCCCTGCCGTGCAAGCTGCAGAATGAAAACACTGCAAATAAGAAAGGTCACCGCATCCTCTCTACACATTTACTTCTCACCTGAAATCTCCCCTTCACTAGCAATGTCCCAGCTCAGGGTCTGAATATTTTCCCCGACTCCGTATTCCGGCAGGAGGGAGAAGCCCGCTGTGACTACGGCGCATATGTGTGTGTGTGTGTTTACAGATTATTGCATCAGATCTGTAACCCAGCGATGTGTCAAGGAAGGTTTCCATCCGCCCTCTTCTCCTCCAATCCCCGGGAAGTTTCTGACCAGGCACTGATGCTCCCAGTCTGCTCTGCTTTAGCTACTGCTGGTCTCTAAAATAACAGGATTAATCTTTTAAAACACGGCCCGTATCAAACGGCCAAGCCTTAATGTAGAGAAGGCAGTCAGATTTTATTAGAAAGATGTAATGAGCCCAGAGCAGCAACATGAAGGGAGCACAGTAGGTCTGAAACTAGGACAGATAGCACAGAGGGCGGGAAGGGCAGAAGTGTAGGTACCTAACCTAACCTGGATCACTCATACCCGAGTGCCCAGCGTGGTGTCATGTTGGCATTGCGGGCCATGATGCTGGCGTTAGCTGAGTCAGAGCGACTGTAAAGTCTTGGCAAGTGACTGTTCATCACAGATATTAAATGGAAGTCCAGACACTGGGAAGAAAGCTAGCATACACAGAGCTCAGCCTGGAACAGTGAAGAGCTGGATCCAAAAGCCCTAAGCACAAGCTTTGTAGGCGGGGCTAACATGTTCCAAGCTTCTCACTGGCAGATTCTAAGTAGTATTCAGACCCACCGGCAAACTTTAAAGGAAAGACCAATTTGCAGTGTCTGTTTCATCCATCACCAATGCCAGCATCAAAAGGATGCACTTATTAGTAGAGGCAGTGTAGCATCCCTGAAGCCAGACCACCCGAGGGGGAATCACAGTTCTGACATTTACTCGCCATGATTTAAGCTCTATGCCTCAGTTTACTCATCTGTAAAATGGGGTTGATAATAGTACCTACCTCACTGGATTGCTAGGAAGATTAAATGAATTAATATATATAAAGTGCCTACAATAATGCCTGGCACATAATAAGCACATATGTAAACATAAGCTATTTATTTTTTTATTATCTATGTTGCACAAAATGCACAATAAAGGTTCTCTTTTCAGGCTTGGCTGGATGCCAAAAATCCTTTCCAGAAGTAGTGCCAGTTCCTACCTACGCGCTGACAATGTCACTTCCCGCTCAACAAATCTCTCCTTCCCTACACGGCCAAGTTTAGAATTTTCTTAAAGGTATTTGAGGTATTTGTTTTCTGTTCCCTCCCTTCCCTTTACACAATAGGTCTAAAACACATGGAGAAAAAAAAAAAAAAAAACAAGAATTGGTTCTTTGAAAAGACCAACAAAAAGAAAAAATTAGCTAGATTGACTAAGACAAACAAGAGAGAAGACTAAAATAACTAAAACCAGAACTGGAAGAGGATCATGACCACTGATGGTACAGAAATTTAAAAAAAGGGTGATAAGAGCATTGTGATCAATTGTATGCCATGAGATTGAATACCCCAGATACAATGGACACATTCATAGAAACACACTATCTACCAAGATTCAATCATGAAGAAATAGGAAATCTGAACAGACCTATAACTGGTAAGGAGATTTAATCAATAATCGAAGACCTCACGATAAAGCAAAGCCCAGATGGCTTCACTGGCAACTTCTACTAAACATTTAAAGAACTACACGAATCCTCCTCAAACTCATCCAAAAATTGAAGAGGAGGGAACACTCCCAAACTCAATTTAGGAGGCCAGTATTACCCTAATACTAAAGTCAGACAAAGACACTACAAGAAAAGCACAGACCAATATCCCTGATGAATATTGATGAAAAAAAGGTGCTTTAAATAATACTGCGAAACAAAATTCAATGTCAGACTTAATATTGTTAAAATGTCAGTACTATCCAAAATGGTCTGTAGGTTCAATATAATCCCTACCAAGATCCTACTGAAATTTTTTTAAAGAAATAGAAAAGTACATTCTAATATTCATATGAGATCTCAAGGGACCCTCAACAGACAGAACAATCCTGAAAACCAACAAAGTTGGGGATCTTACACGTTCTGATTCTATTACTTACTACAAAGCCATGGTGATCAAAATAGTGTTGTGCTGGCATAAAGGTATGTAGTCCAAAGAAATAAAACAGAAAGCCCAGAATAAACCCTCTTATAAATAGTCAACTTTTTTTGGACAAAATGTCAAGACCATTCAATGGGGAAAGGACAGTCTTTTCAACAAATAGTGCTGGGGAAACTGGATATCCACATGCTAAAGTATGAAGTTGGAACATTGTCTTATACCATAAGCCAAATTAATTCAAAGTACACTAAAGATCTAAGTATAAGACCTAAAAGTACAAAGCTCTTAGGAGAAAACACAGGGGAAAAGTTTCATGACTTTGGATTCAGCAATGATTTCCTGGATATGAAACAAAAAGATCACACAACAAAGAAAAAAAACAGATGAGGCACCTGGGTGGCTCAGTTGGTTAGACATCCCAGTCTTGATTTCAGCTCAGGTCATGATCGCAGGGTTGTGAGATGGAGACCTGCATCGGGCTCCATGCTGGGCATGGAGCGTGCTTAAGATTCTCTCTCTCCCTCACCCCTCCCCTCCTCGTAAATAAATAAATAAATAAATAAATAACAAAAAATAGATAATTTGGACTACATCAAAATTAAAAACTCTGTGCATCCAAGGATATAATCCATAGGATCGAAAGACAATCCATGGGATGGGAGAAAATATTTGCAAATTGCATATTTGACAAGGGTCTAGTATCCACAATATATAAAGAACTCCTACAACTCAAGAAGAGCAGCAACAAACCGGATTTAGAAATAGGCAAAGGACCTGAACAGACTTATCTCCTAAGAAGATATACAAGTGACCAACAAGCACATGAAGATGCTTAACATTACCAATCATTAGGGACATGTAAATCAAAACCACAATGAGATATCACCTCAAACTCATTAGGATGACTACTGTTAAAAAAAAAAGTAGAAAATAACAAATGTGGTTGTGGATGTGGAGAAATCGGGACTCTGGTACACTGTTGATGGGAATGTAAAATGATGCAGTGCTATGGAAAACAGTATGGCAGTTCCCCCACATTAAAACTAGAATTACCACGTAATCCAGTAATGACCTTTCTGGATATATATACCCAAAAGAATTGAAATCAGGGTCTCAAAGAGATAATTGCACACCCATGTTCATAGCGGCATTATTCACAACAACAAAAGGTAGAAGCAACCCAAGTATCCATAGATGCATAAACAGATAAACAAAATGTGGTAGATGTCAATGAAATATTATTCAGCCTTTAAAAAGGAGGAAATTCTGTCACATGCCACTACATGGGTGAAGCTTGAGAACATTGTGCTAAGTCAAATAAACAAGTCACATCAAGACAGATACAGTATGATTCTACTTATATGAGGTCCCTAGAGTAGCCAAATTCGTAAAGAAAGTAGAACGATGGTTAGCAGGGCCTGGGGGAGGGAGGAACAGGGTAGAGATGGGTAGAGATTTGCCAATTTTCAAAACGAAAGAGCTCTATAGACAGATGGTAGTGATGAGTACATAACAATGTGAATGTACTTAATGCCGGTAGAATGAATACTTGAACATGGTTAAGATGGTAAATTTTATATGTATTTTCCACAATAAAACAAGATGGATAAGAACCATTCATTCATTCAACAACCATTTCCTGAGGACCTACAATGGGCCAAGTGCTGCCTGAGGTGCCAGGATACAATGGTGAGACAGACAGATGGTCTTGCAGTAATGGGGGTTACATCTAGGGCGCACTCACAAGAAATCAACCAGAAAATAGAGAAGTAGACCAGGTCGTTTAGAGAGTGATGAGAGATCAAGGAAGTTAGCAGGGTGATGTGATAGTGGATGATCTAGAAGGTTGAGTTTACTGAGGATGAGATGATCAGGCAAAACACGTCTGAGGGGTGACATGTGAGCTACGGTCTTGAATATGAAAAGAAGTAGACATGCGAAGAGCCCGAGTATGGATGAGATAGGCAGTTGCCAAGGCCCTGAGGCAGTAAAGAACTTGGGAGTTTAGGGAACAGAAAAAAAGATCTGGGCTGGCGCATAAAGATAAGGGGAGAACAGGGTAGGAATGAGTTTGGGGGGTCCTGGGAGTGGCTACATCCCGGAAGGCTTTACTCCCTGGATTACAGGGTGTAGACTTTATTCTGATGAGAAGATACAGACCAGAACTCAACATCCGATCGTGTTGAAATGTGGGAGACAGAGTAAAAGCACTGAGTCCAGTGAGGGATTGGGAAGTGATGGAAGACGGCAGATGGTCCGACAGTGGAGGTTGAGAGAAAGGGGAGATTGATCATTATTTCCAGGTTTTTGACATGAGTGGATGGTGGTGGCGTTTACTAAGGAGCAGAAGACAGACAGAGCGTCAGGCCAGGCTAGGAGAAGGGGAGTTTGGTTTAACACACGTGACATTTAATGTGAATACGAGATACCCAAATGTAGACCCCAAATAGGCACTTGTATGTACAAGTTTGGGAACCATCAGTGAATAGATATCTATAGCCAAAAGCCTGATTGGTATTACTCTATGGAGATACTGTGTTCTGGTATTTTACCGGACCATTTGCCTGGGATGGAGAGCACGATTAGGCCCATTATGAAGAAAATCTCACACCGGTTTCGCGCCAGAAGAAGCTTCTTTCCTGGATCAGATGTGCAGGGCTAGGTTCTGTAACACACTGAAGAAGATAAAAAACGGGAAGGTGCAGGGATGGTCTCTTTTTTTCATCCTTTTTTTTTTTTTTTCCAAGTCTTTATTCATCGAGCAAGTTTTTAGTGAATGCCAAACACAAATTCATCGAATTGCTTTTGTAATTCCCACTTGGAGCCTGGCGCTGGGTAGAAATTATGGGAGGCAGATGAGAGAGAAAAAGTGACTTCTCCCTGTAGGAAACTCAACCAGTCAGAAAGGAAGGAAATTCATGAAAGAGCCCAATCATCACAGGTAAGGCGTTACACGGGTTCAGCTCAGGGAAGGGAAATCACTTCTTTCGTTCAGAAGAACATAGATGGAGCGAACCAGGTGCATAAAAATGGTGGAAGGGTTCGAAAGTTGACTCTCAACTGACCCTCGGGACCGGCTTCAGTTACAAGACAAGCTGATGACCAAGGAACTAGTCACTCTGAAGGCAGCACCAGGTCTATTGAGCTCAAGAGCACACTTGAATAACTACCATTCGGGAATCAGGAAGCAGAAATCAGGAAGCTGCTGGAAGTGTGCTATTATGGAAACTGCCTCTTGACATTCGTAACGCTAGAGAATGAGACCTGGAGCTCTCACCTCACCCCACTCTCCCCGCACACATACACCAGTCTTCTGACCACCACGGACAATGGACAAGGAATATTGCTGCAGAAATATTTTTCTTCTCCACAACCCCCTTTTTTTGGTCATTTGAAAACAGCCAGAAGCAAGGGAAGACAGTCTCCACCTGATTGTAACCTTTCAGGTCTAGCATATGTTCACCTACTTGTCAGGACCAATTTCCTGTCCTGCGCCCTAGCGACAGCAGAGCCTGAGAAATGTAACTTTCAGCTTTCTTGCTGCTGAGGTTCAGAGAGGTACCCTAGGATTGGTTCTCAACCGGGAGAGATTTTGCTGCCCCTCCCTGGCCCCAGAGACATCTGGCAATATCTGGAGACATTGTTGGTTGTCACAACTGGGGGCGGATGACCGCTACAGGCATCTAGTGGGTAGAGGCCAGCGCTGTCGCTAAACATCCTATAAAGCACGAGACAGCTCCCGCAACAAGTAATTTCCTGGCCCCAAATGTCAATAGTGCTGAGGCTGAGAAAGCCTGCTACAGAAAGAAGTTAAACAGAGGCTGACAAAACCAGACCGTTGTGTCCAACGGGAGTGAAGGGCCCAGATTAGTTATGCAAATAATTAGCCTCAACGTGCTTTGGTTTTGTTTTTCAAAGAAAGTCCATTAGGCAGGACTGGAGTGGTTTGAGAAGCTGTCTCGGATGATGTCGGACTGGAATCGCATTCTGAAGTTCAGGAGCGACAGTATAGCCTGAGACGGAGTAAGGAAGGGAAATAGCAGAAGGCTTGCGGTTAGGAATAAGAAGCCATGTTTATAAGGTAAAGGCGAGATCAGTCCGACTACAGTGGGAAATTGAAGTTATGACGTTTTGAAATGGGTGTTTAAACAGGTTGTGCTAGGCTGTCAAGAGCTTTGAACACCTGCCTGGAAGGTTTCGACTGCAACATGGCGGAGCTGAGAGGCTTAGGAACTAGGCAAAAGGGTAGGCTTGAGCCTGACTCCTCTACACCCTATAGTGAGACCTTGGAATCGTTTCCTAACTTTTCCAGGGTGTAGTTGCCTCAAGTAAGAGGCACCGTTACAAACTTCTCTGGTTTATGTAAGATCAGAATGGTACCTGGCCTTATTCCTCTTTGCCTTCTTGACGATGGGGACCGGGTGGAGACTTGTGTGTTCCCCGATTCAGGAAGCAGCCAGACATTTGTGCAACCTGCTCGCTGTTCTTCCAATGCAACCAGAGCGCTGGGCTGTCAAATCTCTTCGCGGAACCTGGCAAAAGAGTAAATGATCACCTTGCAATTTTTTATTACGTATCATGAACGACTTTTATTCATTTGCTAGACATACTTAAGATCATCTGTATATGTAGAAGCATACAAGCATTACACGGCAAGTATTATGCTGTATTCTAGACTTTCTATGTGCAAAGTGATATAGTGACAAGATCATTACAAGTGGCCCTTGAACATGAATTTGAACCACCCACGTCCACTTACACGTAGATTTATTTCCATAAATCTAGGAAGTACTGTACATGTGTTTTCTCTTCCTTAGGACTTTCTTAATGACATTTTCTTTTCTCTGGCTTACTTTATTGTAAGAATGCAGCTTAAAATACATACAATATACAAAGTGCGTGTTACTCAACTCTTTGTGTTATTGGTAAGGCTTCTGGTCAACAGTAGGCTCTTAATAGTTAAGTGTAAGCAGATTTTTGACTGCATAGGGTGGGGGAGGGCAGCACCCCTAACTCCCACGTTGATCAAGGGGCCAACTGTATATCATTCCAATTAAAAGCTCCCAACACCTATATCAACTTAGTAATTTATTTTGTTCATCGAGACATTGTTTGACTCTGGTCTGACAACAAGCTAACTTTTTCAGTTGTAAAATCGACACAGCGTAAAACTCACCATCTAAACCATCTTTTTTTTTTTTTTTTTTGAGGTTGGTTATTTTTTTTTTTTAATTTTTTTTTTCAACGTTTATTTATTTTTGGGACAGAGAGAGACAGAGCATGAACGGGGGAGGGGCAGAGAGAGAGGGAGACACAGAATCGGAAACAGGCTCCAGGCTCTGAGCCATCCGCCCAGAGCCCGACGCGGGGCTCGAACTCCCGGACCGCGAGATCGTGACCTGGCTGAAGTCGGACGCTTAACCGACTGCGCCACCCAGGCGCCCCTAAACCATCTTGAAGTGTAAAATTCAGTGGCATTTAGTGCATTCACAACACTCTGCTGCTTTCACCATGATCGAGTTCTACGTTTTACCCCCAAACCCCGTATCAGCCCCTCTCCATTGCCCTCTACCCTCCAGCCTCTGCCAACCACCAGCCTGCTTTCTGTCTCGGAATTTGCCGATGCCGTAGATCTCGTGTAAATGGGATTACATAATATGTGGCCTTTTTGGTCTGGCTTTTTCATTTAGCTTAGTGTCGTCAAGGGTCACGCATGCCATAGCCTGTGTCAGTTCTTCATTCCATTTTATGGCCAGATGAATTTTATTGTATGGATATACCACCTTTCGCCTATTAATTCATCCGTTGAAGGAAATTTGGATTGTTTCTACTCTTTGGCTATTGTGAATAGTACTGCGATGAATATTCACTCCCACGTTTGTATTTGAAGAACCGGGTTTTTTTCAGTTTATTTATTTATTTTGAGAGAGAGAAAGAGAGAGCGCATGTGGGGGAGGGGGAGAGAAAGAAAGAGAGAGAGAGAGAGGGAACCCCAAGTAGGCTCTGCACTGTCAGTGCAGAGCCCGATGCGGGGCTTGAACTCACGAACCACGAGATCATGACCTGAGCCAAAGTCAGATGCTTAACTGAGCCACCCCGGGGCCCCTTCAAGAACTGTTTTCAATTTGGGGGGAGGCACATACCTAGAAGTGGAGCGGCTGGGTCATGTGGTAATTGTATGTTTATCTCATTGATAAGCCACCAAATATGTTTCCATAGCAGCTATCCCATTTTACGTTCCCACCAGCAATGTATTAAAGGGTCCCAAATTCTCCACATTCTTGCCAATGGTTGTTATTTTCCTTTTTTCTCTTCCTTTCTTTCTTCTTGTTATTATTATAGCCATCTTAGTGAGTGTGAAATAGTATTTCTTATGGCTTTGATTTGTATTTCCCTAACGACTAACATTGAACATCTTTTCATGTGCTTGTTGGCCTTTTGTATGTCTTTTTTGGAGAGATTTCTATTCAAGTACCAGGCCCATTTTTTGAGTTGTTTGTTTACCGCTGTATTGTAAGAGTTCTTCGTATATTCTGAATACGAGGTGCTTAGAAGATGTATGATTTGCAAGTGTTTTCTCCTGTTCTGTGGCTGCCTTTTCACTCTCTCCGTGGTATCCTTTTATGCACAAAAGTTTTTCATTTTAACAAAGTCCAATTTATCTATTTTTTTCTTTTGTTGCTTATGCTTTTGGTGTCATATTTAAGAAACCATTGCCAAATCCAAGGTCATGAAATTTTACCCCCCTGTTTTCTTCCAAGAGCTTTATAGTTTCAGCTCTTATATTTAGGTCTTTGATCCGTTTTGAGTCACATTGTCTTTTGAACCACCTTGGCTTTTGTGGAGCTCAAATTCAGGTGTTGCCCTGCCGCCCTCATAACCCAGCCTCCTCCAACAAATGTCCCCTGCTCACTGCCTTCCTACGGTGGTCTATTTAGGCCTTCTTCTTCTGGATAGCACTCCATTCCCCAGAGATCCCTTTCTAAAAGTCTCCCCACCAAAATCGTCTCTCACCAAGACCCCTTCAAATACCCAGCTCTTTGCTAGTGGCAGTGGGAACCCGCTGAATAAATTGGCGGGTACTTAGACTTCAGAGCAGTTGACCAGTGGAAGGTTTCCCCTTTCCAAGATCGACTACATTTTACTAGTAGACTTTTTAAGACTAGACTTTACTTTTCAGAGCACTTTTAGGTTCACAGCAAAGTGGAGAAGAAGGGACAGAGATTTCTCATACATCCCCTACCTACACACACACACACACACACACACACACAGCGTCCGTCACCAGCCACATCCCTGCGTCAGAGTGGTGCATTTGGTACCACGGACAAACCAACACTGGCACCAAAAAAAATCGGAGTTAACTCTTGGCATTGTAGATTCTATTGGTTTGGACAAATATACAACGACATGCATCCACCTTTGCAGTTTCACACAGAGCGGATCGACTGCCCTAAAAATCCTCTGTGCTCTACCTATGTGCCCTCTCCTCCCCTGCGATTGCTGGAAACCACCAAATCTTTTTACTGCCCTCTCCATGATGTCACATAATTGGAATCATACAGCATGTAGCCTGGTAGGGACTTTTTTTTTTTTTTCAAAAATTTTTTAACGTTTATTTATTATTGAAAGACAGAGGCAGACAGAGCACGAGTGGGGGAGGGGCAGAGAGAGAGGGAGACACAGAATCCCAAGCAGGCTCCAGGCTCCCAGCTGTCAGCGCAGAGCCCGACGTGGGGCTCGAACCCACAAACCGCGAGATCATGACCTGAGCCGAAGTCGGACACCCAACCGACTGAGCCACCCAGGCGCCCTTTCGAGTAGGGCCTTTTAAAATCCATTATTGCCCAGTTCAAATGCCGGATCCACGAGCCCTTTGAGGGGATTGCAATTTGTCTTCTTGTGTGTCCAAGAGGCACTCGATCAATATTTATGGAAGGTGTGAATGAATCATCAGCAAGAGCCTTTCAATATCTCAGCAATCACCAATATGCAACATCTTGGGAAGGAATGGCCGTCTCTGAAGCACCGATTTAATGAGCAACATTAATGAGAAACATCTAATGAGAAAGTAAAGCAGCAGCAAGAAGAGTCTGGAATCATCGTGGAGGGCCTGGGCAACCCTTTTCCAACAAAGTCTTGAACCATCTCCCTATTGAAGGAGTAGAAACACTGCTAGAGACAAGGTCACAAGTGGCAACCTTAGATGCACATCAGACCATAATTGTGGCTTGTAAGATTTCTACATGATTTCCCGTGACATGGTTTATTCATCCTTAGGTTACCACAGAGCATGGGAACAAAGCACCGTCCTTTCCCTTCACAGGAAAATATCCCTTCATAGGAATAGTTCATTCAAGACACTTCAAGGTTTCCTATACCACGATTATAAGATACACATCCCATTCCTTTCCCTCAAAGATTTGCCTGATTTTTGTAACACCTTTTCACAAAATTGTTTTGCCAATTGTTTGCTCAGTGTTAGGGTCAATTTATGTTTTATCTTAGAGTTGCTGATTGTTAGCAACTTGAAAGAGCCAAGTCTGTCTTTGGTTAGGCAAAGACGTTTTGCTTGGGTGATGTAAACCCAGCAAATTGAAAAAGGTCTTTAATTTTAAATAATGGGAGGTCAAATACTTAACGTTCAACAGTCACACAGCAGAGCAATTGATTTGCCAGGAATTTCTACACCGGATGACTGAAAAATATACAGACCTATTATTTCAAATGTTGGTCAGTTCAGCCAGCAAGCTAATTATTGGAGAGAGAGAGAGAGAGAGAGAGAGAGAGTATGAAGGGAGGTATTCATAAAATTGCCAACCATTTTTCCCCAAAGAATTGAACACTGCAGAAAAGCAATAATAATATGGGGGGGGGGGGGAAATTAACCATTTTTTGCTTCTACTTGAACAAAATTCTTTCTGACTTCCCTTTAGCTGGCTTCTGTGTGTGTGCTTTGTTGATTTATTTTAGAGGTTGTAAGTGGTAGAAGGACAGGGCCTATGTCACCCTAGTTCAAGCTATGAAACGAAAGAAGATTGTTGGTGGCTTTGGAGGGAGGGTAGAGCCAGGGAACCGCTTGGCAAATAATCAGGGAATAAAGTCTTTCCTTAGGCCAGAAAAGGTTAAGAAAATATTAAAAAGCCAGTGGTGCCTGGGGGGCTCAGTCGATTAAGCATCCGACTTCTGCTCAGGTCATGATCTCACAGTCCGTGAGTTCGAGCCCCGCGTCGGGCTCTGTGCCGACAGCTCAGGGCCTGGAGCCCTGCTTTGGATTCTGTGTCTCTGTCTCTCCCTGCCCCTCCCCTGCCCATGCTCGCACTCTGTCTCTCTCTCAAGAATAAGTAAACATTAAAAAAAAATTTTTTTTTAAGCTGACGAATGATTATTCTCATTTTATATGTCCTAAGTCCCACCATACATCTGTATGGACAGTATTCTCTGGAAATGTTGCCTGATGAGGGAGAGAAAATTTGAGCCAACAAGACAAGGGAATGAATGTTGCAGAGACCAGCAGCTGGGTAGTTAGAAGAGGTTGGTCCCTAACCTATGCCTCTGGCTTTCTCTTTTTGGGCACAAACACTTGCCTGGTATTTCCTTTCTTCTTTCTCTTTTTTTCCGTCTCTTTTTTCTTATGCACTGTCTCATTTCCTTGGATAATGTGTACTTGAAGCAGGTTTATATTTTTGCATTTGTTAATCAAAGCTATACACGTTTTTTTCCCTCAAAAATGTAAAGTGAGTCATAGCTTTTCTGTGTCTTTTTACCCGGCTCTCTCTCCCCACTTTCTTCCTCCCATCTCCCATAGGTTTGTTCCTTCTTTTTTTTAAGTTTATTTACTTATTTTGAGAGACACACAGAGAGATTGTGAGCCGGGGAGGCACAGAGAGAGAGGCAGAGAGAGAGAGAATCCAGAGCCCGACATGGGGTTTGATCTCACAAATCATGACCTGAGCCGAGATCAAGAGTCTGATGCTTAACAGAGCCACCCAGGCCCCCTGGTCGTCGGCTGTATTTATTTGTAGTTTTATATACTAGTTTTCATCATTCTTAATAGAAAAAAAAATACAAATTCCTTAACTCTGCCCGAGAAATACTGGTGGAGAAATTGAAAATGTTTGAGAAACATTACGTTGGATACTTCTCTCCACTCTTGGCTTTGTTTGCCTACTCCTCCTTGTTTCTGCCTCGTGCCAGCAATTATTAAGGATTCCCCGTAAAAATGTGAATACTTTGGGAAGAGAGAACAAGTTAAAAGCAGATCAGAAATCAAGTAAAAGGAGTAAGGAAGATGGAAAGCTCAAAAGTACCAGGAACAAATCATGCTTTAAACTCGCTGAGACTGGCTTTTCTTTTCATTTTGGCCAACAAAACCTACTCAAAGAGATTGTTTTGGCAAGATCTCTTTTGCAGGAGTAGCGGAGGAGATGAACTTTGGAGAGAAGGTTTGCCACCGGTTTTCTAGTTAGTTGTTGTATCATCGAAGCGAACGAGGCACTGTCATTCCTGCTGAGAGAAGGCTTCTCCAACACAGAAGGAGGAATTAGGTGCATGAAGGAATGATCGAGGGCTAGAATCAGAAAACGGTAAAGAACTTGAACTCTTCTTTTCTTAAAATGTTTTTTTTTTTTTAACTTTTCATTTGTGGAGACAGAGAGAGACAGAGCACAAGCAGGGGAGGGGCAGAGAGAGAGGGAGACCCAGAATCCAAAGCAGGCTCCAGGCTCCGAGCTGTCAGCACAGAGCCCAACACGGGGCTAGAACCCGTGAACTGTGAGATCACTACCTGATCCGAAGTCGGATGCTTAACCAACTGAGCCACCCAGGCGCTTCTCACCTATGTTTTTTTTTTTTTTTTTTTTAAGTTTATTTATTTTTTTTAAGAGACAGAGAGAGCACGGGAGGGGCAGAGAGGGAGAATCCCAAGCAGGGAGGCTCCACACCATCAGCCCCGAGCCCAATGCGAGGCTTGAACTCACGAACCGTGAGATCATGACTTGAGCCAAAATCAAGAGTCCAATGCTTAACTGACTGAGCCTCCCAGGTTCTCCATATTCATATATGCTTTTTTCATTGATCTAAATCAGGATTTCTCAGCCTCAGTACTACCGACATTTTCGGCCAGATACTTCTTCATTGTAGGGGAATGTCCTGTGCACTGTCAGATGTTTAACAGCATCCCTGCCCCCTACCAGCTACATACCAGGAGCTCTCTCCAATTGTGACAATTAAATGTGTCTCTGGACATCGCCAAGTGTCCCCAAGGTGGCAAAATCACCCCTCGTTGAGAACTACTATATCTAAATATATTGAAATATACCAGGCATCCCGATGAATCGGAGAGATAAGTGTTCTTCCTTCAGGGAGCTTGAAATCTTTATTTGCAAATTAAAATGCATGCACTTGAACATTAAATGAATGAAGGAGACAAAGAATATATAAATCGTTAAGCCCAGTAAAACTGGGTTTTCTTCTGAAAATCCTTTAAAAATTTTTTAATGAGTCCTTGCTTGGTGACAAATACCACGTATGGTGTCTGTTTCTTCAATTGCTGTGAGGATCAGGTGAGCAGATGTGTGATTTATTATCATTATTTATTATTGTCCTTATCATCAGCATTTATTTAAAGCTTCATAGTTTTCAAAGCTATTTTTAAATTTTGTTTTATTATTTTTTTGAGAGAGAAAGAGTGCACACAAATGGGGAAGGGGGTGGGGAGAGAGAGAGAGAATATCTTTGGTTCCATGGAGCCCTACACAGGGCTATTCCCATGACCCTGGAATCATGACCTGAGTCGAAATCAAGAGTCAGACCCCCAACCAACTGAGCCACCCAAGCACCCCTCAAAGTTATTTTTAACTGTTTTCTCTCCTGTCTAGATAACTTAATGAGATGTTATTGTTTTGGCTCTTGTTTTAGAGACGATGCTCAGAGAAAAGATGGATTCCGTTGATAAACAGCAGGTCCAAGACTCAATGTATTAAATACTAGTTGCTTCACCTCCTCCATATTGTCTGCTAAATGGGAAGAACAGGCTGGCCAAATACCAGAGTGGGCCATCCGCAAGGGCTATGGCTGGGATCAGCTACGGACATCGATCTTTTCCTTTCCAGACATAACTACTCTTAGACCACCATGTTACACGGCTAGGAAATGAACATCAAAAAACCCAACTTGGTACATTTGTATTTTTTCTAAAATAAGCTTGTACTCATATAAGCCCGCACACCCCGTTCCAAATTTCTGTTCCAAGAGGCTTCATTAGCCGAAACGTCATGTGTTCAACGTCATCTGGACTTTGTGTACATTTAGCAGGGGCAACTCAGAGCCAAAGATTTCTTACCCTGCTTCAAAAGCACTAAACTGTTTCCAAGAAAATCTTTGGCTTAGTACAGCTTTGTAATGGACCATTTCTAAGGTTCCCCACTCAAGATATTGTCATCTGTGCTCATGCTGGCTTCCGCCCCAAAGAGAGATAGTCACTGGGTCTTACTGCCGACAACTCCCTGTTCCCACGTAATAGGACTTCATCAAGATGCAGTTGACAACGTGACACCCTTCTCTGCCAAGGCCGCCTCCTAGGGATGGCGGCCAAAGAAGCCAATGATGCCATTAGAAGGTTGAGGCCTAGAAATCACGACATCAAGAACTTGTCCCTGGTCCGTGAAGATGTGACAGAAGTTAGATTTGTTCTGAATGTCAAATCTGGGTTTGGGAGAATATTGCCCTTGAGCATCAGAGAATCAACAGATTCCTATTTCCCCGAGACATTTAGCGGCTCTTCTCTGGCCCCTCCCACTTTATTACCACCACATCCCCTCCCTCCACCTACACGTTCAGACCGAGAAAACATTTACAGCTCGTGAATATTTCAACAGTGTGGTTTTAAAAGGTACATTAAATTTTTTCTAGATGTTGTGCTTCTGATGTGGATAATGTTACATGATGGAATAAAGACCTCCAAAGAGCTATTCCTATTAATAAATTGGCAGATAAAATGTTAAGAGGGAGCCTCCACTCTTGATTCTCAAAAAGGGAGTCATCAGCAAGATAGAAGTTCTCCTAGGAAGGTACCAGGACCTCTTCTGACTAGAAGAAAGACATTTTTTTTTTTTCTGTTCTAAGAATTACAGGAAAGGAAGAACTAGAAAGGAAATGAAGCTTATATTTTGAGAAGCAAATACATGAAAATATCACTTGAAGCTTTTAATTCGAAAACCCGGGAGAAGTTCCTTGTTAATTGAAAATCCACTAGATAATAAAACGCTGTACATTAATTACAAACACTGTCTTATACTACATACTGTACAATATCCGTGAATCCCGCATCCAGCGATCGTTTACTTGGGGCCTTGGAACACAATCCTAAATCTGTACGCACTCTATCCGAGAGCTTTCAAAAAACAAAAAATCATCGTTTCTGAGCTCGGAGTGGCAGAAGAGGAAATTACAGGTCTGGGATTTCCTTGTCCTCTCTCATCACAGAAAATCTTAAGCATTTGCACATGTGGAAAGCAGTAGTCACTGGAGGAAGGTTTCTAGGGAAAAAAAATGCTCTCTACTCGGGATGCTGCCTGCGTGTTATTATAACTTGGACTTCCTAGCAGAAGCTACATATCAGTAATTGCCATCATGAGCATTGTATCTCTTATTTATTTATTTATTTATTGTAATGTTTATTTATTTATTTTGAAAGAGAGAGAGAAGGAGCACGAGCATGAGTGAGCAGGGGAGGGGCAGCGAGAGAGGGAGAGAGAGAGTCCCAAGCAGGCTGTGCACTGTCAGTGCAGGAGGAGAGGCTCAAACCCACGAACCATGAGATCATGCCCTGGGCTGAAGTCAAGAGTCAGATGCTTAACTGACTGAGCCCCCTGCCAGGCACCTTACCCCCTTGAGCATTTTAGCTGAACTGGACCAACTTTTTTCAAACTGAACCATTTCAGTCACCACAGAGGGCCTCGTCACGTGTTTTGGGGTCTGGCTGATGTACCTTTAAAAGCACTAGAAAGAAACTTTAGGGAAGTCACTTAAGCTGTCTGTGTTTCAAATTTCTCACCTGTAAAATGTGAGTGGTACTGATTGCTAATATTTGTTGAATATTTTCTGTATTTCAGGTACTGCGCTGCGTGCTTTACATTCATCATGTTAATTTAATGCTTCCAATGATCCTTAAAACCAGGTTTCCTTATTGTCTCCATTTTCCAGATGCATAGCCGACACTTGGTGGGTAAACCAATTGGGGGAGATCACACAACTCATGAGTGTCCTAGTAGGCATGCAGGACCAGGCACAAGTCCGTGTGAACTCTTAACCGTATTCTATAAAGTTAAATAACCCTTGAAATATCCAGGAGAGTGTCTGGCGAAGGTAGTAATAAGACGTGGCTGTGAATTCGAAAATAAAATCTGCCCTTAAGTATCTTTGTTTACGACAGAGGTTCTCAGCTTTGGAGTATATTCAAATCACAAGGGCTATCTGAAAAAATAATAAAACTTGTGCTCATATCCCTATCTCCTAAAAAATCGAAGCAGAACCTTTAGGATGGAGACCTAGGTGTCTGTTTTATTTTGTATTTTTAAAGCTTCTGGTTCTGATTCCTAGTAAGATAGAGAGGCACCTATCACCCCATCTCTCCCACTGAATGTAGTTATAAAACTTGAACAGATTGCACAGAGCCGCCATTTGAAGGCTCTGATAAGTAAGAAGCAGTAAGTTAAAAAGCAGGTGGTTTGGGGAAGAACACCGAACTTCTCAGTCCCACTAAACTATTAATGAGTCTACTTTTTTTTTTTTTTTTTGGTGGTGGGGCGGTCTGGACTCTAGATCTCCAGAAGAATCCCTCCAGTTCTAGCACAGGACAAGAAAGGGTCTCCCAATATACAGAGAGAGGGGGAGACATTCCCGTTAACCCTAGTGACCTATAGGTATTTAAAACTCTGAGGGAGGGATCTTTCCTCTCAGTTAAGAGGAACTGTGGTCCCAGGAGGGTGAGGGGCTCTGCAACTTATTTTTGTCATATGTTTGCCTACTTGTTGGCCCTGGAAATGGGCACATTGTAGAAAGCACATGACAAAGTGGGACGCCTGGAGGGCTCAGTTGGTTAAGCATCTGACTTCAGCTCAGGTCATGATCTCATGGCTCGTGAGTTGGAGCCCCATGTGGGTCTCTGTGCTGACAGCTCAGAGCCTGGAACCTGCTTCAGATTCTGTGTCTCCTTTTCTCTCTTCCCCTTCCCCTGCTTGTGCTCTCTCTCTCTCTCCTTCAAAAATAAATAAACATTAAAAAAATTTTTTTTAGAAAGTACATGACAGAGTGGACAAAGCTCCAGTTTTCTTCCAGGAGACCAAAAAGGGGAGCCTCAAGGAACTGGAATGTGTCATGGAGAGAGCAGAAAGTGAGAAGCTTGAGAAAATGACCCCATGAAAGTGTTTATGGACTTCTGGTCCCATAAGCTGTACACGTAGAGATTTGATGCTCACAAGCACCTTATAGGCTTTGAGAGCTGACCTGTGGGATAAATTAGTGCCCAGGTCCCAGAACGACCACTGGATGCTGCACACCTGGGACTGGTCTGAATAATAATGCAAGGCTTTGAAAATGGGATGAACATCAAAACTACAGGAGGCTGTTTGGAACTCGTGTCTTGCATCCAACTAGGTTGTTTGGCTGATGAAACAAATACTTCAACATTATCCAAGATTTAAATGAGGCTCAGAGTTGCATAGCATAATTCAAAATGTCCAGGATAAAACCCAAATTTAGTCGGCATGAAACCCAGAGAAGAACCAGTCAAATCTCAACTTCAATGGAAAAAGACAATGAACAAACGTCAACACTGAGGTAACAGAGATACTGCAGTTATTTGGCAAAGACTTTAAAGCAGCTATGACAAGTGTGCTCCAAGAAGAGTAAACCCTGTGAAATGGCTGGAAAAAATGGGATGTAGATTTCTTAGTGAAGAAATCAAAACTCAAAGAAGAACTAAACAAAAATTTTAGTTCTGAAAAATAGCATAACCAAAATACAAACGCAGTAGATGAGGTCAAGAGGAGAATGGGAATGACAAGGGAGAGAGTCAGCAAATTGAAGATATATCCATACACATATCTGCACAACTGAGTTAACAAAATATTGAAAAAAATATAAACAGAGCTTTATGGGCCAATGTAACAGTATCAAGATGTCTAATATTCATGTTATTAGAGTCCCAGATGGAGAGGAGACAATGAAGGGCAGAAAAAAAAAATATTGGAAAAGAGAATTGCTGAAATTCTTGAATTTTGTGAAAGACATAAACCTACAGATTCAAGAAGCTCGGGGAACTCCAAACAGGGAGGTTGGGGGGTTGGGGGTGGAGGGGGAACCCCCACAGAGAAATCTATGCCAAGACACATCATGATCAAACTGGTAAAAACTCAAGACAAAGAAACAGTATTAAAGCAGTCAAAGCAAAAATGACACATTTCTTGTAGGGAACAATGTTTCAATGACTATGGCTCTCTAAGAAATCATGAAAGCAGAAGGAAGTAGCATGGCATTTCTTTAGAAAGGACTATCAATCCAGAATTTTATATGCAGCAAAATAGTTTTGAAGAATGAAGGAAAATTAACAGTATTCTCAGAAGGAAGAAAACTAAGAGAATTCTTAACCAACAGACCTACCAAAACCAAAACAAAAACCAAAACACCTTCTAAAAGGAAATTCAGACAGAAGGGAAATGATATCAAATGGAAATTTATAATATCAGGAAGGAAGAAAGAGTCACAGAAAATGTCATATATACAGGTAAATATAGTAGACTACCCTTCACCCTTATTTAGCCCTTTAAAATATGTAAGCTGATTGAAAGCAAAATTCTAACTGATTAGGTCTGATTGGGTTTTTGAAATATATAGATATAATACATAAGACACCTATAACATTACTGGAAGAAGGCAAAGGAATCTATATAGCGGTAAGGTTTCTGAATTCCATTTGAAGTGGTAAAATATTGACCCTAAATAGACTATAAAAAGTTAACTATGGTTATTGTAATCTCTAGAGAACCCACTACAAAAGAATCCAAGGAAATATAGCCAAATACACAATAGAATAATTAAAACAGAATATTAAAAAAATTTAAGTAATCCCAAAGAAGGCAGAGATGGGGAATAAAAAGAGATATAAAATAGAAAACAAATAAGAAAATGTCGACCTAAATCTAAACACAGCAATAGTTATCTTAAATGGGAATTGTCTAAGCACACCAATTATATAATGCCCATCTCTATGCTGCGTACAAGAAACTCACTTCAAATATAATGAAAAAGGGAGGTTAAAAGTAAAAGGATGAGAAAAGATAAATCACACAAACCCTAATCAAAAGAAGGCTGCATAGCTACACAAATAGTCAGGCAACGTGGACTTCATAAAAAAGGAAAATTGTTAGGGATAAAAAGGAACACAGCATAGTGACAGAAAGATCAATTCACCAAGAAGACATAACAATCCTAAATGTGTATGCACCTTAAAACAGATTTCAAAATACATAAGGCAAACTGGCAGAATTGAAAGAAGAAACAAACACATCTGTAGTCATAGTTGGAGTCTAAAATGTACCCGTCAGTAATTGACAAAATAAGTAGACAAAAAACAATCAGCAAAAAGAAGCTGGAGAAAAGGCAACAGAATTGCATTGGAGCACCTGGGTGGCTCCGGTCATGATCTCACAGTTGGTGAGCTTGAGCCCCACCTCGGGCTCTGTGCTGACAGCTCAGAGCCTGGGGCCTGCTAGGGATTCTGTGTCTCCCTCTCTCTCTGCCCCTCCCCGCTCATGCTCTGTCTGTCTCCCTTAGAAATAAAGAAACATAAATGTTTTTTTTTTTTTTTTTAAATGACAACAGAATAACGTCAAAATGAGGAATAGAAGAAGAAAGGAATTTGAAAGATTGCGGGCAAAATTACCTACCTCACTGTCTGTTTTATGTACCTCGGTCATAGAAACGAAAATCCCTATAATGCTTTCACTAGAGAACCTTTTCTACAAAACCAGAGACATCCCTCTAAAAGCATATCCATTTGTTTCCTAAAATATGATTGACCTTAGGCAAGTCATGTCCCCTTCCCACCTCCTTTTCCTCATGGGCAAAGTGAGGAGTTGCCCCCACTTAACCCACCCTCCCTCCCCACAAGATTAGATTTTATCCACGGTTCCTTCTAGCTCTGTGATTTTCCCTCTGCTTTTATTTCCTGGTGATTTTTTTTTTTTCCCTCGGCTGGTGTTTTCAAATCATTCTGTACTGGTGGAGCCAAAGTATCTTTTCATCTTCCTCTTGTTTAATTTGCAAAGACGGTATTAAAGATAAGACAGGGTGGGCGACCTGAGTCACTGTTGTTCAACCAAGAGGCTGTGGTCTGGAAATCTCCCCTCAGACACAAACATTTTGAAACGAAGGTAGAAACCGATATGGAAAAAAGCAAAAGTAGAACAGGTTCCGACCAAACATATTTTGCTTTATTTTCTGCTGAAATCTCTTTTTCCCCCTGTCATGGAGACGCGGCTTAGGCAATATTTAACCAAATATCACTTATGTGTAACGAGAAACGTGGTGACATCACATTTGGAAAGTTAGAAGTTACAAGCAAAACCTGACAAATGGTTCCAAGTTTGATAATATGAGAAGAAACAGAAGAAATTAAAGGGTCAACCCACGTTCTCTTCAGCTTCCTAATGCGTTTTGTCCAAACAGCTTGAACGATTGCAAAATATTATTCAGGTAATTTCTGGGCATTCTGCTATTACCGTGAAAATTTGAGCAACGTTTATTGAGCATTTATGGTATCGCTTTAGCTTTAGGACCCTCAGTAGACGCAGGCAGGTAGAAGATACGGTCTCCATTTTCTAGTTACCGTGAAGGCTTCTTGCTGGGCTCTTAAATTGCAGGAAGTGTGGGTGTTTTGCTTATCACTGCGTAACCAATTCCTGGGACAGTGATGCAGAGAGGGCATGCTCCGTGCTAGTTATAGGATGTTAGAGGAAATTGATTACAGAGCTAATCTCAGCTTTCTCCTTACTGAGAGGATGCCTCTTTGTACAAGATCAGATTGTATTCATACACATAAAATATACACAATATGATGATTTGTTATATGCACCTATGTAACAAACAACAGATTTGTTGTTTGTTGTTATCTATATAGACCCCCCAAAACAACAGGGCTGATGACACTTTTCCGTTTCCCAGCTGGTTTTCTGACTGTCCAAGAGCTTGTAAAACCCATCACCTGGAGATCTTGTTCAAATGCACATTCTGATTCAGTAGGTCTGGGACAGGACCTGAGATGTGCATTTCTTTAAAAAAAAATTTTTTTTTTTTTACATTTATTTATTCATTTTTGAGAGACAGAGCACAAGTCGGGGAGAGGCACAGAGAGAATGAGACACGGAACCCGCAGGCTCCAGGCTCTGAGCTGTCGGCCCAGAGCCCGACGCGGGGCTCGAACTCACGAACTGTGAGATCATGACCTGAGCCAACGTCAATGCTGATGTGTGTCACGGGTTGAAAAAGAAGTTTAAGAGCAGCTGCTGGGGTATCGTGGATGCAGGAGGAGCATCTCAGGGGAGACAAGAGGTGTGTCTTAGGCTGAGAGCCAAATATATATGAGTCTTGGGCCTTGTTTAGCATGGCTGAGCTACCTTCTTTCCCCGAATCACTGTCCTGGTGGCCTTTGTCTGGTAGAGGTGAGGCACAGTGCCCAGAGCACCCCAGAAACTATTTTCTGCAGCCTCAATCAGGATATTTGCCTCACGGGAGCAGCCTCCCTGGTCGCCCTGTTTGGGGGCTGGCTAGTTCAATTCCATGCCGCTGAGTCCTGAGACTGAATTTCTCGGGTCATCAGGACAGCCTTGCTTCACTAGCCCTGCCTTGGAATATGTCCGGTCGCCCATTCTGTTCTCACAACCCCGGGGAATGTTACTTTCTAAATAAACCTGAGAAACTATTTTTACCTGGTTTTGTCTTCATCAGACTGGCCTGTGTTGATGGGTGACCATACATGTAGGAGGGAGGATGCCCACTGAAACTGTAATAAAACCCGCATCTTCTAAGTTGCCCGGAAGTCACCAGCATCTTTCCTAAAGCATTCCTTGGGAGATTGTTTTCAAGCGGGAATTTTCATGCTAACCGAGGCTCAGGGCACCTACAAAATCTTAATTCTCTTTGCAATATGTCCATCGTAGTCAATCAAACAGTGAGCTGTGCGTTTTGGCTCATTGGGGGAGGGGACGCACAGGCAGGAGACACAGGAGCCATTTGGGTTTTGAGCTCAAGGAAGGCACGGGTCTGCCATCGTCCATCGTCGCTAAACGTCGGAGGGCTTTAGAAATCTCCGAATCCCCCTGGAATCCTCAGAGCAGGGAGGATCACTGGCTTCCTCCTGAGTGAATGAAAATCTTATAACAAATCAGTATGAACATCGTTAGCCATCCTTTTCTGAGAAACTGGGTCCCTTTCAAGGACTTTCTGTCTGTAAACTCCCCTTTCTGCCCACCACTCCACTACCTTCAACTCTTGCGTCGAAAGAGACAAAGCAAAGAAGGCAAGACACCACAAACGTTCTAATCTTCGTGGTCTGGTGGAAAGCTCAATAGACAGCGAATACTCATGTATCTGAGTTTGGGCTATGTCAGTAGCTCTGGGACGTTTAACACGTTGCTTAACTTCTCTTATGTTTCCAATTCTGGTTGTAAAAGAAAGAAATTGGACTAGACGGTTTAAAAATATTTTTTTTTCAGCCCTAAATATCTAGGTGTCTACAGCTTAGTTTCTTTCTAGAACTTGTGAGCCCATCCATGGGGTTCTGACTTCTGAGACAAAAAAACTCGTTAATGAGAATAGTGTCCTATTTAGTTTGACATTGGAATTCGTTTTTAAAAACCAAGATTACCTGGGTGAGGGAAACATATATTAAATCCCCACCAAAGTCAGGAGGAGACCATCGCTCAGCACATTATTAATTTTACACTAATCAACTTGGCGGTTTGTGGTTGATAGTCCATTTCATGCCATTGTTGTTGTTGTTGTTGTTGTTTTTTATCCTTTAAAATGTTCTTCCCTCTCCTCTGCCCTCAGCTTCATCTGAGATTACTTTAACTGATACACTCGGGGTGAATCCAGTCAGTACCCTACCCCAGCCGGGGGGGGGCTCTAACACAGCAACACAAAACCCCATCATCTGACAACAAAACACTGATTCTCACAGGAAGCAGGCAAGAGCTTTGTTTTAATAAAAACAGTCTTAGAGCACATACCCATGCACAAACCACGCATGGAAAAAATGTGTCATTTTTACCTTTGCCTGGGGGAAAATGTTGATATTGTACCACGGCTAATAGAAATCAAACCAACGTTAAATCTCTAAATGACTTTTCTCCGCAAGTGGGAGAGCCAGAGTTTAGTACCCAGGAGAGAAAGGCAGAGGAAACTTGATCCAAGGTGACTTGGCGTTTTGGTTCCCTAACAACCAGAGCACCATTTCAGGAAATGGAAGGGAGGACTCCGAAGTGCCTGAAAACGATCCAAGAGAGATAACAGACCATTACATCAGAACTAACTCAAACCTGCCGCGGGAGGCTCTGTCGCTCTTCATTAATAACGACTGAGTCTGGCAAGAAATGAAACAGATGAGTGAGGGGTCTTCACAGAGCGGTGGTTCGGCTCACGCACTGCCAAATTTCATGTGGCATGTTGTAACTTTACTACTCAGAATCATAAAAGAGCTGGGCGTGATTCCCAGAACATTGCTAACTTTTCTTCTCTCTTTCTGCGGTCCACATATTATAATTGTATGATTTTTTTTTTTTTCCCAGAGCCATTTTCAACTCTAGAAATGGAGAGAGTATGCAAGGCACATGTTACCTAAGTTTAGCCCCGTTCCCTCCCGGCGAGTTCTGCCCTAACGTTTAGGTCCTATGGGAACAGTGGCAGTTTAAAGGGAGCGAGAAGAATGACCGGCCACGGTCAGAGATGAAACAATACGAGCACAGCACCTGCATTCAAGCCCCTGGAAACATCACAAGGTTTCAGATCGCCCTGCCCCACCCCCACCCTTGATAGGTGATCTCGGCAGGATGTAAGATGTCAGCCAACTCAGCTTTCTTTCTACTCACCCCCAAAGTTCTGGGGATCGTCTTCCATCCTTGCCTCCCTTCCTCCATCTCAGAGAAGGAAGCATCCTTCCTTCTCTCCCAGCCACACCCACCGTATATGTCCAGAACTTGTCTCCTCTCTCTGGACCCTGTAGTCTGACCCATGCAGGCACTGGGGTGGGCTCATCAACACAACTACGGGGTCCCCTTCCACGGGCGCTCTCCTCTCTGCACACTGGCCCCCGTGGCCCAGGACTCCTTCTCCCAGGACTTCAGCTCAGAAAGATGGGAATATTATCTCAATTTCAGCAGCTGCCACCCCGGACCCTCCTTCCCAGCTCTGCGCTTGAGGCTGTCTAGAGGTCAAAGCCGTGGAAAAGGAAAGTGAAAAGAAACCTGGGAAATTCATTTCCTCACAGGCCACGGTCTCTGAGTTTCCACTTCCCCCCCAATCTGCCTGCACGTCCCCAACTTTCAGAGTCCTTTTAGCAACGCTTCATCTTTGACAGAGGCAGGGTCATCCTAATAATTTCCTCTCTCCTCTGGGTCTCTGCTCGCGGCCTGCAAGCAAGCCCTCTCTTTCTGAGACATCCTTCTCTCCACCCTGCCTCCTACCTGTCCCATCCCGCTGTCATCTTTGTTCTCTCCAAACTCCTTGAAGATGTTCTTTTCCACATGAATAGACTTCATCTCTGGCATAGCAGGGCACCACGGTTTACCTCTGTCGCAGACTGCATCTAAAAACTCCGGACAAAATACAAGAAGCCGCTCCCTGAAGCCTGAAAATGCAGCCAAAGCAGGCACATTGGAGATGGAAATTGAAGCTCGGAGAAGTGACCTGCAAGGAAATGAATTTGTCAGATCTCTCTCTCTCTTTCTCCCTGTCCCTCTCTCTCTCTCTCTCTCTTTTTCTCTTTTCTCATAGCTTTGCCCTGAGGGCAGCCCCAAGCACCGAGCTGGGAAAGGGTCAGCCCTGGAGGCTGCTAAAACTGAAATAATATTTCCAGCTTTCTGGATTGAGAGCTGAGAGAAGGGGTCCTCGTGGGCCAGAGTGTGGAGAGGAGAGTTACGGGGGCAGGGCGGGGTGGGGGAGTCCACGGTTCTGTTGATGACCCCGCACAGGGCGCGCACAGTCAGACCCAAAACAGCACGGCCAAGGCTTTGAGAACTGAAGTGATAGCTGAACCACAGCCCGCCTCTGATTAATCTCTGAATGGGACACACAGGGGACACACTGAAAGTAGCATAGCAAAGGCTTTAAAAGGTGAACTGAGATTAGAGGCACCACCCACAGAAGGCAAAACACCACTTCCAGCCGGAATGAACCGAGTTCATTGTCTGATAAATCAAACAAACAAACAAAAAATAAAAAAAAAAATAAACCCAACACTTTCCAGAGAATTATAATAAGAATCTACAGAACAGTTTTCATGAGGGCCGGGATAACATCCAAAATTGCTCAAGGATACACGCAGCTAAGAAAATGTGACCAATTCTCAAGGGAAAAGACTAGCAACATATACATGTCAACCCTGAGATGACCCAGATGTTGACATTCTCAAGCAGAGGTTTCAAAGCAGCTAGTATAACTATGACCTATGAAATAAAGGTAAAAATACTTACAATGGACAGAAAGAAACAAGTTCTCAGCAGAAAAATAGAAACGATAAATGGAATTAATCAGCAATGATACAACTGAGAAATGAAAGATCTGAAAATTGAAAAATTCAGTGAGCGAGTTCAACAGCAGAGTGGAGATGATAGGGAAGAAAAAGAGTCTGTGAGTTTGAAGACAGATCAATAAGAATTATCCAATGTAAAGAAGAGGGAGGAAAAAAATAAAATGAAAATAGACACGCAGGGACCTGTAGAATCACATTAAAAGGTCGAATGTATATGTCATAGGAATTCCAGAAAGAGACAAAAAAGAAACCAGAGCTGAAAACTGCCAAAATTGGAGATGGACATGAACTTATAGACCAGAGCAGCTCAGGAAACCCCAAGCATGGTTAACTCAAAGTAAACCACACCTGACACATCATCATCAAGCTCCTGAAAACCAAAGATGAAAAAGAAAATCTTGAAAACTATTAGGGAAAAATGACACACGACATGTGGGAGGAAAATGATTCGAAGGACCGTGAACATCTCAGGAACCAGAGAGGCCAGAAGACCGTGGATCGACGTCTTCAAAGTGCTGAGAGACCAAGAACAAAACAAGGGCTTTATATCCGAAAGAGGCTGGAATGCGGGTTGATTGCTACCTACGGGTTCCGGTCCAGGAAATGGGACAGAAATCCAGAGATCAGCACAGCGGTGGGGCTCCGAAACAAGAAAAGGCCTGATTGACATTCGAGGCTTGCCTGGCCACCTGAATGTCAGATGTGAGACTCACACACACGGGCACGTATATCCACAGGGTCCAGGAGCTCGTCAACAAGCTGGGAGCAGGGGTTAAATGGCCACAGCTGCAGGAAAGGGCTCACAGGGATGTTCAGATCTGGCTAGACATTAGCAGTTTTCCACACGTGTCCAACATGTTTCACCTTTGTCCACACGGTTCCCTCTGCCTCGATCGCCCACTTTCTCGTCTCAGTATGGCTGATTTCTCCGCATCGTCCACGGCCTGGTTCACATGTAACCTCATTCATTCCGTAGCATAAACTTACTGAATGCTTCCTGTGTGGCAGGAGCTGAACCTGTCCGTAAAGTCTTTCCAGCTCTTCCGACTGAAAGCAAATTTCCCCTCCCCTGAATTTTCATACCGATTCATCCTACTCATTGTACATTTCGTATTACAGCTAGCCAGAGGAGAGCTAGCGTGGACGCTGTATTACCTGAGGACAGAGGCTGTGTGTGACTCAGCTTTGTGTTACCAGGAGGGTTTATTGTGGTAACTGAAAGGTACTCATAGTTCAATACTTTTCACGAACGAAGTGAGTGGATACCTTTTTTCTTTGTAAACCAATTAAAATGCTACCAGTCGTTAAGAGTAGCGTGAATCCAGGGCACCTGGGTGGTTCAATCGGTTAAGTGTCCGACTCTTGATTTTGACTCAGGTCACAATCTCATACTTCATGAGATCGAGCCCCTCGTCGGGCTCCGCACTGACTTGTGACTCTTTCTCTCTCTCCCTCCTGCCCCCTGTCCTGTTTGTGCTCTCTCTCTCTCTCAAAACAAATAAATGAACATGAAAAAAAAAAAGAGTAGCATGGATTACTTCTACTTTTTAAAAAATCACTCAATCAAGTAATTATTTACTCTAACTAGCAAATGATAAAAAAAAAGTGGAAGACAAAAGGAACACTGGTATTTCTTAGAACTAACTCTCATAATTCTTTGCCATTCTCCTCGGAAGACTCACAGAATGTACACAGGGCTGGAAGGGGACTTCAGTGTGAAAGACCAACAAATGGGAAAACTAAGAGGTAAAGAGACTGCTTCAACTCTCACAGTAATTGAACCAGACTAAAATCCAGATCTTTCCAGCTCTCCCTCTGAAATTCATGCTTCCTCTAATTCAGGACTGCGAGATACAGATTTGCCGAAATAGAAGACCAGAGATTGGTTGAGTGAGCCTGGATGGTTGGTTAACATCATTGAAGAGGCTGGTCATCTCCTCCCACAAGATTAAGGAGCTATTGTGAAAGTTAACCCAATGTTTGCCTAGCCCTTCCTGAGTGTCTAAGGCTGAAGACAACCCCTACTCCTGCCTCTCCAGCTAGTTATTTCACTCACCAATTATGACCCCATCATTTGAAGTATGAGACGTTCAGAGGGAGTCAGTTCCGAAACAAGGTGGAGAGCATGGTTGGAATGAAAAGCGCTGCATCTGATCTCAGTTCCATCAAACCCTGAGTCGAGGACACCGTGAAACCTGTTATTGCCTTTGGTGCCTCAGTGTCCCTCCTTGTGAAAGGATGTTGAAGATAACAGTAACTCTGGAAACAGAAATGGAATGCGCATCGACTGACCACCAAATAAAATAGATTTCAGATGGAAACAGAAACAAAAACCTAGAGAAGGATGAAGAGCTTTAGGTATAAAAGGAAAGAAAAAAAAAAAACTAAAAAGACAATCCGTTTAAGAAGCTGATTTCTTTTCTTTTCTTTTTTTTTTTTTTTTTTTTGTCATTCCCAAAGTAAGAGGGCAGGATAATACTGCCAATGCTTAACTCCAAAATAGATAAAAGGTTAAAAAGAAAAAAAAAAAAAGTCTGCTCTATTGAGGAAAAAAGTCCTGAAATAACCTATCACCGGTGTTCAGAAGTCACAAGGTCATCATTCATCTTTATAAAAAGGGACACTGAACAAAGGCAAAGAAGGTAAAGGGTTTACTTTTACATAACATCAGGACAGGTAAAAGAAATAACTGTAATTCCATGGGCCTTGAGCATGACAGAGAAATTTAAAGCTTTAAGAAATGGCCTATGAAATGCCATACTTCTGGTTTCAACAAATGCTTGGAGACATCATGAAAGTCCTTTTGAAATGGACAGAAAATTTTGTTCACCATTTCTTTTAAATACTTAATATATATATATATTTTTTTTCTTTTTCTTTTTTTTTTTCAAAATCTGACAGTCTACTCTGTCTTGACCTAAAATCAGTCAGGGTCAAACCATCCACAACTTTCAAAGCTCACATCTAATTTTACTACCTTAGACGTCGATATTTCTTAACTTCAACACGGAGTAATGTGTGACGCTAACAAATCACCTCTGCTATCGGCTCTGCGTTTGCCACTCGACTATAAAGGCCCTTGAAATGGTCTTTTAAATCTGTTTATGCACACATACGGGCACACATTCTTACCAAATGAGAGATGGAAAGAAAAATCAATGCGCTTGTCCAGTGAAACTTTGACATAGATACACCCCTAAATGCAGAGATAAATGCCTAGGAGACCAGGGTCATAGACTGATGTGCAGCAAGACTAAAATATCTTCAAATTCTCTTGTTGTGTGTGTTTTTTAAATTATACAAATTTGAAATTATACACAGGACATATACAGGTTTCTTTTAATATTGAAATAGTTCCTCCCCCAATTTTCTAGTAGAATGGCATCCTTCAGTATAGTAAACATAGAAAGAAAGCCCACAACACGTTTGGTTCAGTCTTCTGGCTATTTTCAGGCTAAGTGTTTTGTTTTGTTTTCCCTTTTGAATTATTTAAATCCCCATGCCCACTACTGCTCTGCACTTTGCAAAAGTGTAATACTAAGAAATCTTATATTTTTTTATTAACTTGTGGATTTTTCTGGGGCAAGAATATCCTTTAAATGTTCCCTGAGGAGAAACCAAAAAAGAGAGGAATTTTCCTGAGTTTTCGCTTGTAGCTTGTGGTGAATGGGAAAATCAGTCCTCACTTAGATCTACATGGCTGTTTGTGAGCAGAAAATAGTTTTAATTATTGTGCCTATGCAACCAAGATTTTCTGGGACAATCCCAATTTCATTCTTTTCAGTAAATGTGAATTTCTATTACACTTGTAGGAAATTGTCCAACACACATACTCACAGAGGTGATTAAAGTCCATTGTGGAGAACTGTGCACTGCAGCATTGTGGGTAACAAATGGAAGCGAGCTAAATGCCCTTCAGTAGGAGAATCATTTAAGAAGTTTCAGTACATCCATATAACACCATGCAGATTCAGGCAGATCTCTATGAACCGGTCTGGAAAAATATTCAGAATATAGCATTCATTGAAAAATAATCAGGTTACAGAACAAGAGTTCAGTATACACCCAATTGTGTCACGCTTAGAGCAATTCTACCATTTAGGTTTGTAAAGGGTTAGCAATTTTCTGCAGGATATCCCAGAAGCAAATCAAAAAAGTTGGCTTTGGGGTTGGGATGGAGGTTTAAGTAAAAATGGAAAAGTTTTACTTATCATTCGTATTTCCTAGCTCCCAGGATTTCTATGTCACCTTCTGTGAATTGAAGGCTCCTTGATTCCCCCAATCCTCATTGCTTTCCACCATGTGTGAGACCCTGTATTGGCATAAACTCCTGCAGTCCTAGCCACAAGCCGTGAGCTTGCATGAGCTTGCATGAGCTGGTTGGGGAAAAAAAGAAGGTAAATGTCATAGAACTTAACTGCTGAGGGCTGCAGCCAACAGCCTGATATTGTGTCTAGAGGGATTAAGTGTTCCAGTCACCAGCACTATCAAGAAAGTTCTTGGGATACCTGGGTCGCTCAGTCGGTTAAGCATCCGACTTCGGCTCAGGTCATGACCTCACGGTTTGTGAGTTTGAGCCTTACGTCGGGCTCTGTGCTGACAGCTCGGAGCCTGGAGCCTGCTTTGGATTTTGTGTCTCCCCCTGTCTTTGCCCCTCCCATGCTCATGCTCATGCTCTGTCTCTCAATAATAAATAAACGTTAAGAAAGAAAGAAAGAAAGAAAGAAAGAAAGAAAGAAAGAAAGAAAGAAAGAAAGAAAAGAAAAGAAAGGTCTGATCAGAGGTGGGTATAGACGCTGCCAGGTAGAGGTAATGCAGAAGTCAAGGACATGGAATCATTATCATTCAGGTTGTCCAGTGTTTCCCTTGGACTTGGTTTGTGGTGGAGATGGCTGGTTGCAAAGTTACCCAATATCCAATCTCTTTGTCTTCCTCAAAATAAAACCCAAATGTTGTCTGGGGCTACAGAGTATCCAGGTCAAAACATTCACTTCCTCAAACTCTCTTAATACAGAAAGGGCTGTGTTACTCATTATTGGCCAATAGGTTGAAAGCAAGAGTCTTTTGGGTGACACTTTTTGAAAATTTTTTTTTCTTGATAAAATAAAAAGGACAGACTCAGCTGACTTATGCCTTTAGTCCTTCATCTTTCAACCTGCCTGGAAATGGATTGGAGGTCTGCGGGTGGAAAAGCCATCTTGGAGCCCCAAAGATGAAAAGCAAACCTTGAGGATGGTGGACCAGGTCATCCTCAGGCAGATTCAGAGAGCCAAGGCCACTGCCCCCTCTGGAGTTCCAGGTAGAGAAGAAAAATCGACCTCTGTTTGGCTAAACTGCTGTAATCATTTCTATGGTCAAAGGTAATCCTAACCAATTCTGGATCCTCCAACAAAGGTTCTGGAATGGAGGAAACAAAGGGCTGTCAAGATTCTGGATGGATCATGAGAGCTCTCGACAAGTGGGCTGTGATCCTGCAGAGTGGGGGAGTCTGAGAAACAGACCAAGAAACTCTAGGAAAAGCCAGGGTAATAGACCTGGGAAAACACAGGGACGCTGTGCATTGACAGGTGCTCAGATGCCCAGGACGTGCCTGGAAATCATTGGTTTGTTTGTAGAGCGGGATCCTCTAGAAAACAAAAGGCAAGGCGGCTTCTGACTGCTGTATAAAATGGGGTGAGAGTGAAGTGCTTGGATGGCTCAGTAGGTTAAGGATCCGACTCTTGATTTCAGCACCAGTCATGCTCTCACAGTTCACGGGTTCAAGCCCCCCGTCAGGTTCCATGCTGACAGCACAGAGCCTGCTTAGGATGCTTTTTCTCCTTCTCTCTCTGAGCCTCCCCAGCGCATTCACTCTGTCTCTCACAATAAATAAATAAACTTAAGCAAACAAACGAAAAATACAATAGGGTGCGAGAAAGTTGCACGCTTTGCCCAGGATCAGCTGCTTCCTGGTCCTCAGCCCGTAGGCCTGCTCCTTTTTCCCCAGATGCTCGGCCAGGTCGTGGCGATGGAAATCTGTGCCCTATTTCCTTCATCTTTCTGCCAGGACTCTAACAGAGCTTCAGGCCCCATTTGCATCCAGCTGCCCAAGAGTGTCTCTGGATGTTTGACGCAGCAGAGCCAGTAGCCTGGGGTTGGGTGCAGAGGGGAAGAAGGAGAGAGCTGCGCTCTAGCCTCCTGGCTCCTAGAAGGGCACACCGTCTCCTGTTCGCTTCTGTTACTTTTATCAGTTAAAACGACGACAACAACTCTATAGGGGAGGAAAGGTGAGTAAAAAGGATAAATAAATAAATAACTGTTAACTGGAAGGGTTTCTCTTTCTTTCTTTCCTTTTTTTTTTAAACTTACTCGGAAGAATGCATTATCTGTTAGTAAGTAGTGTAAGCAATTATCTTTAGCGTGGAACTGGTATATTTTAGGCAACCCTACAGAAATGGTGTAAACAACATTTCCTGTGTCAAAAGCAGAGATCCAAGTCTGTTTTAGAATGGTCCTAATCTCCATCTATTATAATTTCCACCAATAACTTGTCTTTTTATATATGCTCGCATCTGTGTGAAAGACAGCATCCCACATTGACCAAGTCTCCATCTGGTGACAGGCGGGGGAACAGGAACGTAGACTGTCACTTTATGCAGATGGATTTCTATTAATACAAACAAGTGACCCTAAAAGAGAAATTGGCTAGCTCCAGCATAACTTTAAGAAGATTGTTCTGAATTTCCTGAAAGCAGGTTATTTCTAAATACATGGTGTTGCCTTTTAAACACAGATCAGGCATTTTGTCCTCCTTAGAGCTGGTTTTCCAAAGTGGGCTCGCTGTTCCGAGCCCATTTACTTGCGGAGGGGGTGGCAGGAAGAGATTGCAATGAGAAGGGGTGGGGGGTCTCTTGTGGGATCAGCCCCAAGTTTTCCTGATCGCTTTTTCAGGACCCATCAGGCTATGAATGCTGGAGAGGGCAGAGCAGGGAGGTGAGGGGGACAAAAAGGAAGGGCAGTGGTTGAACCCATCGTAGTTTTTGCCGACCATCTTTTCTCCTTCCTCACCATGAGAATATGCAGCTTGCAAATATGCTCAGTGCATCCATCGGGTAAATTTACATTCTGAATCTATACAAGCAAACCTTTACCAAGGGAATCTGCTTTCAAGGATCACTAGAAAGGCTTTCACTGGCTTCCTCTTCCTCAGTGACCCACTCCTGGCCAGGCTTGGCAAGCAGGGCGCCAACTGGGCCGTGGAGATGCTCAACAGTATAACTCGTAGTTGTAAACAACCCAATGGCCTGTCAATAGAGATTGAGTGATGTTATATCCGTGCAGCACAATACTATGATGTGATTAAAAATAATATGTTGGAATAGTTTTTTTCAAACTAGTTATTTCAGTGTCACTTCACAGTTTTTGCCCTATGTTCTGCTCCTCTATTACATACTTAATATGTTTCTTTAAATTGAATCCGTTTTTTGAAGGGGGGGGCGTTGAGGAAGAGAGTTGGGGAGAGGAAGAGAGGGAGAGGGAGAGAGAGAGAATCTTAAGCAGGCTCCGTGATCAACGAGCCTCCACCTCATGACCTTGGATCATGACCCGAGCTGAAATCAAGAGTCGGATGCTCAACCAACTGAGCCATCCAGGCGCCCTTCAATTGAGTTTTTAAAACAAATATTCCCATCCATCTCGTCCTAAACAATGATATCTGTGACATGAGTTTGATGTGCTAATTATATTTTTCAGTACACAATAACATAAACAGGTAAGTATTAAAATAAAAAAGTGTTTGGGACCCCTGGGTGGCTCAGTCAGTTTAGCCTCCGACTTCGGCTCTTATCATGATCTCACAGTCCGTGGGTTCGAGCCCCACGTCGGGCTCTGTGCTGACGGCTCAGAGCCTGGAGCCTGCTTCAGATTCTGTGTCTCCCTCTCTCTCTGCCCCTCCCCTGATCACACTCGGTCTCTCTCTCTCTCTCTCTCTCTCTCTCAAAAATAACTAAACATTTAAAAAATAAAATTAAAAATGTTCCACCGTTATACTCAGCCTGAGTATCCCTAATTGTACTCCTCCCACCTTTAGACTATTTGGTGTCCCTGGAAGAAAGGTTAGGCTGTTGCTTGAAAAAAAGCACACTGCTAAAAATTTTTGTGGAAATAATGCGTTTGTGTGTGTGCATGTGCGTATGAAAGAGTACATATGTACCCCAACATGTTAAGAGTTGGTTAGCTCTATTAGTATGTAATATGGTCTTAGATTCAGTTATTATTTTTTTGCAAATGCCACTTTTATTTAAAAGTGATGATTAAGGGGCCCCTGGGTGGCTCAGTCAGTTAACAATCTGACTCTTGGTTTCAGCTAAGGTTATGATCTCACAGTTTCATGGGTTCAAGCCCCACCTTGGGCTCTGAGCTGACATTGTGGAGCTTGCTTGGGATTTCCCCTCTCTCTCTGCCCCTCTGTCTCTTTCTGCTGCTCTCCTGCTCACGCTTTCTCTGTCTCTCTCAAAAGTAAATAAATGAACGTAAAAAAATCGATTCGATTTTTTTAAGTGATGATTAATTCATTTTTTTTTCTAATCAATTTATTGAGATATAATTTACATACTAGAAAATTCACATTTTTAAAGTATAAAATTCAGTGTGGTTTAGTGCACAGAGTTGTGTACTATCAACAATACCTAATATTAGGACATCTCATCAGCACAAAAAGAAACTCTGCACATCACAGTCACTCTCCCATTGTTCCCTAGACCCAGCCCCTAACAATCACTAATCTACTCTCCATCTCTACGGATTCATCTATTCTGGAAATTACGCATAAATAGAATCACAGAGTATATGGACTTTTGTGACTGGCTTCTTTCATTTAGCATAAGGTTTTCAAGGTTCATCTATGTTTTAGCGTAGAGCAGTATTTCTCTTCTTTTTATTGTAGAATCTACTGCCTGACTCTGCCCCATTGTCATTTATCCATTCATTAGTTGATCGATATTGTTGCTGTTTCAACTTTTTGACTATTATGAATAATTCTTCTAGGAACATTTGTGTGCAAGTTATACGTGGACATATATTTTCAATTTTCCTGGGTCTATACCCAGGAGTAGAATCGCTGACTTACATAATGACTCTGTGTCCAACACTTTAAGGAACTACCAAGCTGGTTTCCAAAGTGGCTACACCATTGCAAGATCCCACGAGCAGTGTATGAGGGTTCCAGTGTCTCCACATCTGTTTTCCTTGTCCATCGTTTTCATATTAGTCATCCTAGGGGATGTGAAATGGCACCTCACTGTGGTTTTGATTTACATTTCCCAGGTGACTAAGGATGCTGTGTGTCTTTTCATGCATTATTAGCCATTTGTACAAGATTCGTTTTATTGCCCTTCAAAGACACTTCTCCTTTTACAAATTGGAGTTTTGTGGTGCCCTGCATCTAGCAAGTCCATCAGCATCATTTTTTTTTTCCTGTAGCATTTGCTTGCTTCATGTCTCTGTGTCACATTTTGGTAATTCTTGCTTTATTGCAGTGGTCTAGAATTGAACCCGCCATATACCCAAATTACGGCTATATGTCTTCTTCAGATAAATATCTATTCAGGTCTTTTACCTATTTTCAATTAGGGTATCTGTCTTTTCATTATTGAGTTACAGAAGTTCTTTATATATTCTACACACCAGGCCCTTATCAGATATATGATTTCAAATATTTTCTCCCATTTCATTTTCTTGATAGTGTCCTTTGAAGCACAAAAGTTTTAAATTTTGACTAAGCTCCATTATATTTTATTTTGTTGCTTGCGGTTTAGGTGTTATTTCTAAGAATTCATTGCCTAATCTAAGGTCAAAATTTATGCCTGTGTTTTCTTCAAAGAGTTTTATAGTTTCGCTCCTATACATAGGTCTGTAATCCATTTTGAGTTTATATTTGTATATTGTTTGAGAAAAGAGCCAAATTTTATTCTTTTTCATGGCTGTCCAGTTGCCCAAGCACCATTTGTTGAAAAGACTATTTTTCCCCCATTGAATGGTCTTGGCACCCTTGTCAAAAATCAGTTGATCACAAACTCAGAAATGTCAGTGTTTAATTCTGTACTCTCAGTTCTATCCCATTGATCTGTATGCACAGACTTATGCCAGTGCCTCACTGTCTTGATTATTGTAGCTTTGTACTAAATTTTGAACTTGGGATGTCTGAGTCCTTTAACTTTGTTTTCCTTTCTCAAGATTGTTTTGGCTATTTGGGGTTTCTTGAATTTCCATATGAATTCTGGGTTCAGTTTGTCTCTTTCTGCCCAACAAAAAGCAACTGGGATTCTGGTACAGATTACATTGAATCTGTAGATCAGTTTGGGGAGTATTACCACTTTAATGATATTAAGTCTTCTGATCCATGAACATGGGATGGGATGTTTTTCATTCAGTTAGGTTTTCTTTAATTTCTTTCAATAATGCCCTTTAGTCTTCAGTACATAAGTCTTATACTTTTTGATGAATTTATTCCTAGGTATTTTATTCTTTTTGATGCCATTATTGTAAGTGGATTCAAATGGAGTTTTTCCTTCTTCTTCATCCTTTTCCAAATTTTAAAATTATTTATAATGATGACTTGATACTCTTCTAAGGAGAAAGAATATGAACAAAACAAAACAAAACAAAATAGTTTCAGCTTCCTGAAGTTTTGAGAATCCTAGATTTTTATTTTTCTGAGGACTTTTTCTGATGTCTGAATATGTGTTGTAGTTTGATTCAGATAACTTGTGTAGCCTCTAACTGAGCCGGAGAAGTTGGCTTCCTTCTTAACTGCATATTTAACGTATTACAAAGAGGCAAAGTACAAATGCATCACTTGCAACATACCAGATTTTAGGCATATTGTTTAATGAAAATGATCAATGTTTTGTTGGAAGTAAGATCAATAAACTCTCACTTTACAACCTTTAGTCTGTCAAGTAAGTCAAAGCACTTCGAGGTCCTATGCAGGAGAGGGGAAAAGGGGATGAGAACCTCAGTGAGAAGGAAAGAAGTGCATGTTGCTTGGTCCAAATTTTGAATGCAGCTGGCCTAACGGAGAGATTAGCTGAATCAGCTGTCCATGCCCCATCTCACTCCAAGCTGTAACTACCTTTCCCTTGCAGATTTATTTCACTGTAGCTGTAAATCAGCTCCCATCAGCTGAATTGCCAGGCTCCTTGGAGATCTCCATTGGAAATCTCAGCCAAAGACTTTGGTTTATGGCTTAAACCTGTCCTTTACGGTATTATTGGTTAGTTGGTTGGTTGGTTGGTTGGTTGGTTGATTGGTTGGTTTTAAATCAGATAGAACTTGCTCACATTAGTGGTAGGGCCATTTCTTCTTAGCTCTGACCTGTGTTAGTGAATATAGGACTTGTTTGGTTATTGTAACAGCCACAAGGAGTCAGGTCATTTATAACAGATCTAAAAGATCTCCCAATCACAGAGACAGTCCCCTGAGGAAAGCTGATGCCTCCACATCTGAAATCACAGTTCCTGGCAAGAAAAATGATAGACCAAAATATTCCAAAGAAGAACAAAAGCCCAACTGCAACAGTCATTCCAGTGAGCTCTTGTAAAAATATTGCTTTTATAACCTAGGATGATCAGCTCTTACCTTATCAGAACATGTACACTAAAATTCAAAATTATCTGTCTATACTTTTCTAGCATCATCCATACTTTCCAATAAGCCCCTGTTGTGGGTTGAGGAACAAGTATATGAGCAGTCATGCCCAGAAAGCACCCATCAGTAATAGCATTCCAGAGATTTTATTTCATAAACAACTCTATGTTCCTCAGCCTCAGAGACACAAGGGGACAGTCCCCAATGCTATTCGAATTCTCCTAACAACTACCAGCCTTTAGTTGTAGTTGAGTACATTGGGCTGGGTAAATTGAATCCCTTCTCCCCAAACTGAGACTTCAAAAGTCTTTTATACCAATCACTCTACCCTCTTCTCAGTGTGAAAAGCAAAAAGAATGGAGCTAAAGACACTGTCAGCCCCCCTACTACCTCTAAAGTGGGGCACACTGGGTGTGCTGACACACCCACCTCTACACAAGACCCATACCTTTCTTTCACAACCAGAACCTGCCCAGAACTCCGCAGCCTTTCCAGGACTGAGATGCTGCACACATCCAATAATGCTAAACTCACCTCCCAAGAGAAGAAACTGAGCCAAGGAGTCCAGGTAAGAAAGGTCAAGGTCTTCTATACGCCTTCCTGAGGATGAGCGAGAGGCTGTCACACTGAAAGTAAACCGAATGAAAGGGTCAAGGTTTTAACCAAGATGCTCCTCATGAGGTAGAATCTTGTGTGATAGCATTCTCATCAGTAGAAACTCGCAAGCAAATTGTTCTGTTCATCTCTCCCTGGGAAGCTTAACCCTAACCCTCAGCCAATCTTTTTCTCAGCAGTCACAAAACACTTTCCTGGCCTGCGTCTGCATTACTCCTTTGCAAGACCTTCCCTCTGCAGATGGATTGGTAGGCCCTCTACTGCTTTGCTTGGCTGTGATAAGTTAGGCCTACCCAACCCCAGAGCTATTTAAGGTCAAGTCCTCAAAGAGAAGTATTGCTTTTCTTTTGACACTGATAGCGTTTAAGAGAGTCCTTGGGTGACAATTCATCTTTGTCTTACATGGGGCAACATGGAAAAGCAAACATGCTGGCTTTATAATGTTTCTTTTAGACTTTAATGTCACCCACTTACAGAATGCCTCATGTTTCAGAATATATTCTTCCTTATCTGAATCTCCACCTCCTCCTCGTATTCTTCTCAAGCTTCAAGGCAGAGGGATTCTAGTGGAAGAAAAACCTCTGGCTACATTGATTTTTACTGTCATCAGAAGGTCAGTTGCAGAATATCAGGTGACCATAATTCATTTTATTCAGATAGCAAGAATGTACTCCTAATTCTGGCCCAGCTTCCTGATGGGATCAGCCTGGTCTATCATTATATATCAATCCTACCTACTAATGGGCACACAGATTGCTTTAATGTGTAGAATCGCTTTGACAGTTTTCAGCCTACATTAGCTTACTGAACACTTGTTGGAAAACTAAATGACAGGTCTGGCAACGGTCCTTTAAAATTTCATCTACAGAAAACAAGAAGAGTGAAGATTCGTCCCTATTGGTCATTTCACCAGACATGTCTGCATGAATCAACAAGGATTAAAGGGATATCACGGTGACTCACGAATGGCATATTGGGTGAATGTGGTATAAAATTTGCTTATGTCTCTAATCAAGAGTGAATATCACTGACTATTAAGTAACCTTTACTTCTTTGTTTTTCTCTGTTTTCTTTTCTTTCTCTCTTATTTCAAAATGGATATTTTAAACTGGGTTAAAAGACATTAGATTCCCCCTCAAACTTACCCTAACCACAGTGGCAGGTGCCTGTTAATAATTAGAAATGTTAATTAAATGAATAAAAGATGAATGAATGAATCCCTGGAACAAAAATGGAAAATCCGTGTGGTATAATGCTAGGTAAAAATGAACAATTTACAGTTAGAGTTATAGTATTGCTGCATATATATAAAATCGGAATGCATGCATGGACAGCTTTAAAGGATAACAGACAAATGAAAACTTTGATTTTGTTATGCCATCAAATTGAAGGAATTTTCCATCTTGTTATATCTAACACTTATTGCAACAAGACAACACTAAAAATGAGTGAATTTAGTTATACATAAAGCTAAACATGTAGGACTATGAAATAAGAAAGTTAATAGGACCCTTTTGCACTGTTGGTGGGAATGCAAACTGGTGCAGCCACTCTGGAAAACAGTATGGAGCTTCCTCAGAAACTTAAAAATAGAACTACCCTACGACTCAGCAACTGCACTACTAGGAATTTATCCAAATGTTACAAAAAATGCTGATCCAAAGGGGCACATGCACCCCAATATTTATAGCAGCACTTTCAACAATAGCCAAATTATGGAAACAGCCCAAATGTCCATCAACTGACGAATGGATAAGGAAGATAGGATACACACACACACACACACACACACACACACACATATATATATATATATACAATGGAATACTACTCGGAGATGAAAAAGAGTGAAATCGTGCCATTTGCAACAACATGGATGGATCTAGATGGTGTTATCATAAGTGAAATAAGTCAGTCAGAGAAAGAGAGATATCATATGATTTCACTCATATGTGGAGTTTGAGAAACTCAACAAATAAACATAGGGGAGGTAAGACAAAATAAGATAAAAACAGAGAGGGAGGCAAACCACAAGAGACTCCTAAATACAGAGAACAAAATGAAGGTTGGAGGGGAGTTGAGGGGGGGATGGGTTAAATGGGTGATGGACATTAAGGGGGGGGGGTGATCACTGCATGTCATATGTAAGAGATGAATCACTGGGTTGTACTCCTGAAGATAAGACCACACTGTATGTTAACTAACTTGAAGTTAAATATAAATGAATAAATAAGTAAATAAGTAAATAAATAGAAAGCTAACAGGAGATGAACAAAAGATTTAAAGCATGGGGGTGCCTGGGTGGCTCAGTTGGTTAAACGTCCAACTTCAGCTCAGGTCATGATCTCATGGCCATGAGTTCGAGCCCCACATTGGGCTCTGGGCTGGCAGCTCAGAGCCTGGAGCCTGCTTTGTATTCTGTGTTCCCCCCTTTCTCTGTCCCTCCCCTGTTTGTGCTCTGTCTCTCCCTCTTTCTCAAAAATAAACATTAAACAAAAAAAGATTTAAAGCATGGTCTTTAAACCTACCTCAATCGACCTAACCAAGAATTACAGATAAACTGTAGAAAAGCTATCTTGACTGCCCTGTTTAGATAATCCTATATTCTAGTTTAATAAAGACTTTTAACAAGGAAAAGGAAAAAACTGGCAAGGTTAAAAGGGAAGACATCCTTTTACAAAACTGGATTACATAGACCTCGGCAGTGACAATTCAGTTTAAGTGTCAGGGCCAACAATAAATGTAGGTATGAAGATTAGCCCCCCTCTGATGTGCCCCCTGCAACATCAGACTTCCCTGACTTCAGGAATTCTTTCTCTTGACTTTAAATCCTCTGTAATCTCTTAATATTTTGTGGATCTTAGTTTTGACTCTGGAAAGAATATTCATTTTTGGCATCTGCTCCATCATCTAAAGCTGAGAAAGCTCCCAAAAGTGTGGTTGAACTTGCTTTGTTCCCATCTTGATTTGGTGGTTCCCAATTTTTGATGTTCTTGGCAGTTTTGATGAGTACTCTCACCATGGTCTCTTCTCCCTTCTTCTTCTTCTTAATTATTATTATTTAAAGTTTATCTACCTATTTTGAGATTGAGACGAGAACCAGTGGGGAAGGGTCAGAGAGAGAGGGGGACAGAGGATCCAAAGAGGGCTCTGTGCTGACAGCAGAGAGCCCCATGAGGGACTTGAACCCATGAACCTTGAGATCATGACCTAAAGATCATGAGCTAAAGTCAGACGCTTAACTGACTGAGCCACCCAACTGTCACACCTTTACTGTTATTATAATTATAGTAATTATTATTATTATGTTTTGCTTTTATTGGAATTTTATTGAAATAATTGTAGGTTTACATGCAGTTTTAAGTTGTAAAAAATGATCCAGAGAGCTTCCTTGCACACTTTGCCCAGTTTCCCCCAATAGTAACATTTTGTCAAACTATAGTATACACCACAAGAAGGATATTGACTTTGATATGATCTACTGATGTAATTCAGAGATTGTGTATGTGAGAGCACGCACGCGCGTGTGTGTATTAAGTTCTATACCATTTTATGCACGGCCCCTGAGTTTTGCCAAATTGTTTCCCCTAATGTTCTCGTCAGACATAGTTCATTCAGGATATTTTCAAAGTGCTATCCACATAGCATTTAATTTGAAGTGTTCTGCATCTGCCCCAAATTAGAGACTCATTGGTTTACAATTCATCTCTTCAATGGTCTACATCCACTTTCTTCTCAACATTACAGGAAATGAATTTTCTTGGACTTAGATGAATATGAGTCATCTTTGGGTTAATCTGTTCCATCTGGATATAGATTCCAAATTCCTCATGGTTTATCCATTCATTCAAAAAATGTTTACTGCTTGATTACTGAGTTCCTAAAGTAGTATCCTAGGAGCTTGGGGTACAGTGGGAAACAATAATCAGGATCTCTGCTCTCAGAAGACTTACAATCTAGGCATCCCAGATCATGCCAACAACGAGCTGCTACAACCAAGTAGGTAGGGATTAGCTGAAAGGGTGGTCATGTTTTTTAAAAGTTCAGTGCAATTTCCTCATTTGCCTTAATAAATAAACGACCTTCATCTGACTTCCCTGGAAATCCATCTACCTAAAGAAATAAGAGAATATATGACAAATAGGATTCAAAGAGAAATACTGCAGTAACATTTAGTTTCTGACATCCAAAGGATTATGCAGCATTAGCCAAGCAATCCAAGCTCGTATCTTTTTTACTTAAAAGCAGTTTCTTATCTTTATTTTTGAGAGAGAGACAGAGAGAGAGAGAGAGAGAGAGCATGAGCAGGGCAGGAACAGAGGAAGGGAGACACGGAATCGGAAGCAGGTTCCAGTTTCTGAGCTGTCAGCACAGAGCTCAACACGGGACTCGAACTCACAAACCATGAGATCATGACCTGAGCCGAAGTCGGACGCTTAACTAACGGAGCCACCCCGGCACCCCATCCAAGCAATTTTCTTGACAGGAGATGCTTCAAATTCTTTATTTTGTCCTTTGGTGTGGCACTAGCCAAGTTTGAAGAACCTATTTCATACAGTTCTTCTAAGTGGAGAGAGGATACCATTTCCATCCTTTCTGGCCAGGGCAAAAGCTCTATGGTAGAGTAACAGCACAGGTGAAGTCTTGGGGGGAAAAAGCAGAAAGAGTTGAATTTACACCACACACCAAGTTATAGTATGAGTGAAATTTGCCACCAAGCTACCTGAACATTAAATAAACAAAAACCGTGATCACAGAAGATACTACACTGTCTCCAGAGTTCAAGTAGACAAAACTCTTACCCTCAAGTTGACTTATTCAGAACATATATTGGAATATGTTTCATGGCTAACTCTTCAGGGTCTACCATTTTTCTACCCAGTTAGGTTATTTGATGGTTGAAACTGCTAGATTGTTCCGCCTGCTTTTTATCAGTCTAAAACACTCAGCCGCTCTTAGATCCACAACCAAATTCTTGTCCAACTGCTTGACTTGACTCAAGCCTCTTTTTTCTGAGTAAAAACTGGCTTTGTACAGACACCCGGTTATCAACTGAACACAAATATGGTAGCCCCCCCCCCCCCATCTGGGCTAGCATACCAGTCAGGATACTAAATTTGCACAACAGAACGTCGGCTTTTCCACCTGCACACCTGTTACCTAAAGCATATGGCTCTCTCTTTAATCAACAGCACAAAACATAGCTCTACAGGCACTCCTGGGAGATTCAGTCCCGCCTCTGATCCAGCCCTTGGCAATAGCTTTCTTGGAACATCTGATATTTGAAGGAGAGGCTTTAAGACATGCTAACTGCACATCTCTCTAGGTACCTAAGTTAAAACGCTTCCCTTTTAAGTGCAAATATTTCAGAAACAATGGATCTGGATGCTCTCCGCGATCTACGCCCCATAGAAGCTCTTGCACTAAAATGGATTATAATGGAGGTAAACACAGATTTACTTGTAGTTTATGTCGGCATCATTTGCAATTCTACATCTGATGAGCATATTTGAAAACAAGTTGCAGAAAGCTGGACGAGCCTCTGTCCCTTGTGGGTTTGTGGAGTCATGGTATCGTTCTCGATGGCCTGGCTCTGAACTTCTCCTCTGTGAAAACTAAACATCCAAATTATTCGAACCACTGTTATTTAGAGATTTTTCTGTTATGTGCAGTGAGCGTCCGGACCGATCACAATCCTAAAGATCCTTGTGGTGTTCATTACTTCCTTAAACAAACATTTTTTCAATCACCCCAAATAGGCCAGGCATCATTCTAAATGTAAATAAATGGATAAAATATGGTTGCTACACTGAAGGCATAAGGAATCAAAAAATATATAAAGCAAGCCACATATGTAGTTTATGTTTGTTAATTCATTAATTAATTAATCTATCTGTTTAAAATCTACACCTCTATTTATTTTTTAGTAAGTTTAAGTCTTTGAGGGACACAACATCACACGGATTCTGTGGCCAATGGCTTTATTTATTTATTTAAAAAAATTTTTTTAATGTTTATTTATTTTTGAGACAGAGAGAGAGCATGACCGGGGGAGGGGCATAGAGAGAGGGAGACACAGAATCTGAAGCAGGCTCCAGGGTCCGAGCTGTCAGCACAGAGCCCGACGCGGGGCTCGAACCCATAGACTGCAAGATCATGACCTGAGCCGAGGTCGAACGCTTAACCGACTGAGCCACCCAGGCGCCCCTGTGGCCAATGGCTTTAGCAGGAAGGTGGCTTTGCAATTTGACAGGATCCATGTCACTGTTTTCCATATGCACGAGATACTCTCCCCAGGTTACTCTGGTTTTGTTCAGTTTGCCACTAGGAGCCACTGCGTTGTTCTTTGTGCACATGAGCACGTCTCTTGCCTACTGGAATTGAGTTGCATCTGGAGCATAAACACCCTTAATTTTAACAAGAGCTGGGTGCTCCTTCTGGTTCTGGAGACCCTTGCTCATAGCCAGCAAAAATGGCGTTGGACCACAGCCTTCCACCCATATTTGTGGTTTTAGGAGTCTTGTTTCTAGGCCTCCACAGCCTCCAAGATGGCGGGAAGAGCACCACGTGTGTGATTTTAACTTTTCTAGTAGCCACATTTAACAAAAAGAAAAAGTAGCAGGTAAAACAGATGTAATTATTTATTTTACTAAACCCAATATACCACAAATATTACCATCAAATCAATATAAAAGTACAGTAGTGATATTAGCCCCTTATCAGATATAGGGTTTGTGACATGGGAGAACCATTCCAAAGGTTGTCTTTTCCTTTTGTTGATGAACTTTGCTTTGTCATGCAGATACTTTTTAGTCTGCTGTGGTCCCACTTGTCCATTTTTTGCTTGTGTTGCCTGTGGTTTTGGTGTCCTATCTAAAAAATCATTGCTAAGACTCATGTCAAAGATTTCCCTCTATGTTTTCTTCTAAGAATTTTACAGTTTCCAGTCTTATGTTTAAGTCTTTAATCCATTTTGAATTACTTTTTGTGTGTAGCATAAAGTAAGGGTCCAATTTCATTCTTTTGCATGTGGACATCCAGTTTTCCCAACACCATTTGTTAGAGATTATCCTTTCCCCCTTGTGTGTTCTTGGCACCCTTGTTGTGCATGAATTTACTTCTAGACTCCCCATTCTCTTCCATTGGTCTATATGTCTGTCTTAATGCCAGTACCATGTTGGTTTAATTACTGTCGCTTTGTAATATATTTTGAAATAAAGGAGTGTGATGTCTCCAGCTTTGTTCTTCTTTCTTAGGATTGCCCTGACTATTTGAGGTCTTTGGTGGTTCCATATGAATTTCAGGACTATTCTTTCTATTTCTGTAAAAAATGGCATAGAGATTTTTTTAATGTTTTTATTTTTGACGGGGGGGGGGGGGGGAGAGCACGTGCATGAGCCTGGAAGGGGCAGAGACAGAGAAGGAGACACAGAATCTGAAGCAGGCTCCAGGCTCAGAGCTGTCAGCACAGAGCCTGATGCAGGGCTCAAACTCACGAACTATGAGATCATGACCTGAGCCGAAGTCTGACACTTAACCACTCAGGTGCCCCTGCCCTAGGGATTCTGATAGGGATGGCACTGAATCTGTAGATTGCTTTGGGTAGTATGGATATTTTAAAGATATTAAGTCTTCTGGGGGCACTTGGAATGAACATAGAATGTCTTTCCACTTATTTGTACTTTTAAAAAAATTCTTTCACCCTTGTACATTGCTAGTGGAAACGTACAATGGTGCAGTCACTATAGAAACTAGTATAAAGGTTTTTTTTCAAAAAATAAAAAATAGAACAAAACTCTCACTTCTGGATTTTTACCAAAAGCCTTGAAGTCAGAACTACCTGTACTCTGATGTTCGTTGCAACATTATTCACAATAGCCAGGATAGGGAAACAACCCAAATGTACGTCGATAGAGAAATGGAAAAAGAAAATGTGGCGTATATATATACAATGGAATATTATTTAGCCTTTAAAAAGAAGGAAACCCTGCCATAGGTGACAAAATGAATAAAACTGAAGGACATTACACTAAATGAAATAGGCCCGTGATAAGACACATACTGCACGATTCCATTCATACGAGGCATCTAAGATCCTCAAGACTGACAGAAGCAGAGAGGAGAATGTTGTTTGTCAGCAGTTGGGTGGAGAGGAGCTGGGATTTTGTTCAACGGGTATAAAGTTTCAATTATGCAAAATGAATGATTTCTGGAGATCTGCTGCACAACGTGGTGCCTGTAGGGAACAAAATGGCATTATACACTTAAGAATTTGTTAGAGCGTAGATCGAATGATAAATTTCTTATCCAAATTTTTTCAATGAAAAAATAGTATTGAGATACTTTACATCGTTTTGTTGTTTTTTTGTTTTGTTTTGTTTTGTTTTTTTCTACAAGGTCTTCAAAATCCAGGGTATAGCACATCTCAGTTTGGACTAGTACATTTCCAGTGCTCGAGAGCACATGTGACTAGTGTCTCTAATATTAAACAGTACATACCTAGGTGAGTATATACGTGTGTGTCCGTGCAATCCTATGTTTGGATATTAGTTTCAAATATTTCTGTTATTAAGGGTAATTTAGCAGTTCTTTCAAACTATATAGTTATATAGTTATGCATATTATATAGAGTTTATAGTTATAACTATACAGTTATGTATGTACATATATAATACGAATATAGTTTCATGAATTTGGAGGAAATCATGACATAGCTTTTAATTTAATTTTTATTTTATACTCAGCTCCACTACCCCCCACTTGTGAGTTCTGCTGTCTTGTGGAGATAACTACTTTCAACTCTTCTGTTTCTTTTTATATTTACCACAATATTTTTATTATGTATTTTTTTAAGAGAGAGAGAGAGAGAGAAAGAGACAGAAAGAAACAGAAAAAGAGATAGCATGCACACATGAACCAGGAAGGGGTTAGAAAGAGAGGGAGAGAAAGAATCCCAAGCAGGTTCCATGCTCAGCCTGGAGCCCAACGTGGGGCTATGAGATCATGAGTGAGTAGAAATCAAGAGTCGGATGCTCATCTGACTGAGCCACCCAGGCAGCCCCAAAATATTTTTAAACAATAGGTGTATACTATTATTTTATGTTTTTTACATTTAACTACTAATTGTTGTCTTTCTTTTCTGGAGATGAAAATTTAGCTCTCTCATACTTTCTCTCTTATACACGTACACATACATACTTTCCTTTTCTTCATGTTCCCAGTAATCACGATTATGTTTATATTTAAATTATTCAAATTGAGATTCAAAATGTGATTTATTTACTTTCTTACACCAAGTTTTAGTTTTCTAAAATTTATCATTGTCTTAGTATTTTCCTGTACTTTTCTATATACCATGACTTTTTCGCCCTTAGTGTTCCTCTATAGATGTTAAGTAAGTGATCTTAGCATGAGCAAAACATAAGGAATCATAATGGTTTTATTTTTTCCTCATCAGTATCTCTCCTGGAACATTCTAACTTCCTGGTATCAATGTGAAGTCTGGGCCCCTAGGCCTCAAATGTAGCTTTCATCCTGGATCTTCTTTTCATCACCACACTAGGAAGTCCGTTTGATCCTGTTTTCATCTCCTGTTGCCTACATCTACTAGTGCCTTCCTCTTTATTGGTTTACTCTCTTGCTTGGGTGGAGCATATCCTTCCGTCGCTTCATGAGAAAGGATATGTGGAAAGTAGACTTTTGAGATCTTGTGGTCAGAAAGCATTTTTTTTTCTTCTGATACTTGATTAATAATAGCTTTGTTGTGTGGAATTCTAGGTTGGACCAATTTTTCCTCAGAATTTTCAAAGCACCATTTTGTTGTTATAGCTGCTGATTTTGCTGTTCAAAAGCCCAGCTCCGTATGATTACTAATCCTTGGTCTTTCCCTCTCTTTCCCATAGCAGTCTTTATGCTTACCTCCAATTCCAGGTTCTAAAATTTCACTATTACATGAGTCGATGTGAACTTTTTCTTCACTTGTTTTAGCTGTCAATTGGGCCCTTTAAAGCTATAAACACATGTTTTTCAGGTCTTGAAAATTTTCTTGAATAATTTGGTTCATAATATCCCCCTTTCATTTATTTTTCTTGATTACTAGAACTTCTATTAATCTATTTAGATCCGCTAATTTATTTTTCTATTTTCTGTATCAATGTCTCCTTATTATACTTCCTGAGAAATTTCCTCAAATTTACCTTTCAAGCCTTATATTGAATATTTAACTTCTGTTACTGAATGCTACACTTTCAAAGAAATCAGTTCCGCTAACATTTGTGGGAGTGTTTCTTATATGTAAGTTACTGTATTGGGGGCTGGTTGGGGGGAAAAATAAGAATAAAAATATCTCAAAAATCTTATGATATATATAATATATGATATATATCATATATATCATATATGTATATGTATGTATATGTATCATATATGATATATATTATATATCATATATATCATATATGTATATGTATGTATATGTATCATATATATGATATATATTATATATAAATATATATATAATAAAAGCTACATTGATTGGATTCAACAAATCTGAAGTAGAGAAGGAAGAAATGTCATCGGTGTTCTCATTTTTAAACCAGAAGTGCAACTAATGAGCATATCAGCAAGTTAATTAAAATATGTTACTAGTAATCACATTAAGGAAGTGGACAAATTTTCCATTCAGATAGACGCTACTCAAGATAAAACTTTGACATTAGTTCAGTAATTCGTCATTAGTTCAGTAATATGTCTCGTAGCCCATAATAGATATAATGAACATAAAGTTAAATTCTGAAGAAAATATATTCCATCCTGTTATGGAATATTTTAAGATCAAATAGTAAAGCTCTTTAAAAGTATGTAGGATATTCAACTACTTGCACACCCTACATGAAGAGATCACTCAATTGGTTTTTGTCCTGGTTAAAAAAAGAATCCTCTAACCAAGGTCACATATGGGATTATTCACAAGTCTTAAATCTAGTAATAGAATGGATAATGGGAAGGCAAGAAGGGATACTTCACAGTTTTGACTCAAAATGTCTGAGCAGCATTTATAATAGAGCAACTTAAAAGAATTGCTGTTTGACACCAACAGCAGGGGACTCCAATCCACTTTCCAAGCACTATGGGAGCAAGACAGGGTTCTAGAAAAGGAAGTTGGAAGACAGTGCTGTATTGCTCTGAGAGAACCCACTCAGATAAACAGTAGCTTTTCTTCACCGTATTCCCAGCCTTATTAACACATACTTGACATATAACATTGTGTAGGTTTAAGGTGTATGGTGTGTTGATTTAATACACTTACATATTGCAAAAGGATTACCAGCGTTAAGTAGCTAACACTCCCATCCTGTCACATAATTGCCATTTCTTTTTTGTGTTGAGCGCATCTAAGATCTATCCTCTAAACAACTATCAATACTGCCTATAATGCAGTATTATTAACTATAATCACCATGCTGTACATTAGATCCCCAGAACTTATTCATCTTATAACTGGAAGTTTGTACCCATTGGCCAACATCTCCCCATTCCCTCCCACCCTCCACGGCTCCATTTTACTCTCTGGTTCTATGAGTTGAGCTGTTTAATTCATGTATAAGTTATACAGTATTTGTCTTTCTCTGACTTACTTCACTTAACATAGTGCCTATATATAATCTTCTTGATCCAATCATCCGCTGATGGATACTTAGGTTGTTTCCATATTTGGTTATCGCGAATAATGCTGCAATGAACATGGGAATGTGGATATCTCTTCAGTATCCTGTTTTCGTTTCCTTTGGATAGATACCCAGAAGTAGGATTGCTGGATCATATGGTAGTTCTATTTTTAACTTTCTAAAGAACCTCCATAATGTTTTTGACTGTGACCGCACCAGTTTACATTCCTATCAACAGTGCAGAAAGGTTCCCTTTGCTCCACATCCGTGCTAACACTTTCTTCTCTTGTCTTCTGGGTAATAGCTATTCTAACAAGTGTGAGGTGATATTTCACTGCGGTTTTGATTTGCATTTCCCTGGTAAGTAGTAATGTTGGGCACCTTTTCATATACATGTGGAACGTTTGTATGTTTTCTTTGGAAAAACGTCTGTAAAAAATTTTTTTTAATGTTTATTTATTTTTGAGGGGGGTGGGGAGAAGCAGAGAGAGAGAGAGAGAGAGAAGGAGACACAGAATCCAAAACAGGCTCCAGGCTCTGAGCTGTCGGCACAGAGCCCAACACGGGGCTCGAGCCCACAGACCACAAGATCATGACCTGAGCAGAAGACAGACACTTAACCAATTGAGCACCCAGGCACGCCTGTTTGGAAAAATGTCTCTTCAAGACGTTTGCCCACTTCTAAATTGGATTATTTGGATTTTTTTGTTATTAAGTCGTACAAGTTCTTGTTATATTTTAGATATTAACCCCTTATCAGAGATATGATTTGCAGCCATTTTCTCCCTTTCCATAGATTGCCTTTTCATTTTATTGATTCTGTCTTTTGCTGTACACAAGCAAAAGATGTAGTTTTGATGGAATTTTTCCTGTGTGTGTGTGTGTGTGTGTGCGTGTGTGTGTGTGTGTGTGTGTGCGTGTGTGTGCCTTTGCTGTCATATCCAAAAAATCATTGCCATGACCAAGGTCAGGGAGCTTTGTCCCTGTTTTCTTCTAGAAGTTCTATGTATATGTATATATATGTATACGAATATATATATATATACATATATATATATATATCTTATATTTAAGTCTTTCCAGGTGTGTGTGTATGTGTGTGTGTGTGTGTGTGTGTGTTCCACACCACCAAGCAATTTTCTGACACCAGCTGGGGATCCTACAATTCAACTCAATTTAATTCTGACACTGTCTACTTGGAGGTAACTCACAGGTTGAGAGGTCAGCCCTCTAACATGGTCCCTCTCCTACTACGCCCTTCAGGGACCAACCCCAGATCCAGGTTGTCCCCTCAGCTTCTGACCAACTATCTGTAGATCAAAGATTCCAGCAACCCCTTCCTTGGGTTAAAGTAATTTGCTAGAGTAGCTCCCAAAACTTGGAGAAATATTTTACTTACTAGCTTACTGGTTTATTCTAAAAATACATAACTCAGGAACAGCCCGGGAAGAGATGCTCAGGGCAAGGTATGGCTCACAGCTCCATACCCTCTCCAGGTGTGCCGTTCTCTGAGCTCCTCCACCTGTCCACCAACCTGGAAGTTCTCTGAACCCTCTCTCTTTAGGTTTTCATGGAGCATCTGTCACATAGAATTGATTAAACTGACTATTCAAGACAACTCAATCTATAGCCTGTCTCCCCTCCCCAGATCTAGGGGTGGGATTGAAAATTCCAGCTCTCTAACCATGTGGTTGGGCCACTTGACAACCAGCCTTCATTTTTAGGCTAGCTAAGGGGATTTCCAAAGGCCAGCATTTACATCACAGTGGACACCTGTATGTCTCTCCTAAGGAAATTTCAAGGGTTTTTGGAGCTGTAGGCTAGAGACAGGACAAAGGTCAAATATGTATTTCTTATTATAAGTCACAATATCAGACCTTTTAATCCATTTCAAGTTAATGGATTTCATTTCAAGTTAACACCATTTCAAGGATGGTGTAAGATAAGGGTCCAATTTCATTCTTTTGCCTGTGGTTGTCCTGTTTTCCCAACACCATTTATTGAAGAGACTATCCTTTCCCCATTGAATATTCTTGGCTCCTAAATAACAGTTTTTCAGGCCGTGAGGCCCAGAAGGGGAAGCCAACTGAAGTTGGTGGATGGGGACATTGTTTTGTCTGCAAATATAAAAGATGCTTCCCCAAGGGATGTGCCAGCATTTGACATTGCTAAAGAAAGCTTAACTGTTCTGTGTACTGTGATTCTTTCTTGGACTCTTCATGTGCAAGGACCCTTCATTACTGGGCCCAGGTCTTAGTGAGTAAGTGATTCAGCATCTAACGTAACTTTATACAGCTCGTGTGGCCATGACCCATAGCACTGCGTCTGTATTACAACAAACCCAAGTTCTGTCCAGGAATAAACCTGCAGTAGGGCTGTAGACAGCAAAAGGAAGGGTGTTCCTGCATGCCTGAAATAAACAGATAGTAACAACCCATTTCATTGGTATAACAGATTCAGACATCTATAAGGCTGATCCAATCTGCTGTGTGGTGTTAAAAAAAAATTCCATTTGAGGATCTAATTGGCTTTATTAAACGATTCATGAATCAGGAAGTATCACATCTAGTGAGTAGGGGTGAGCTCCAAAGGGCTATAGAAAGGGAAAGGTTTTTTAAAGGCAGGTCAAGGAAGTCATAAACAGAAAAAGGGATTATTTCAGGTGAGGCTGCCTTCATTTGGGGACAGAAGGGTCTTAGTAGGTGGATTACCTCATCATCCTTTGGGGGATGGAGAAGGCCCAGGTGGCCGGTTACATTATTGGCATTGACCAGAAAATTCCTGACTGATCAGTAAAGGCTACACAGTTCTTGGCGAAGCTGAAAGTGCCATCAGTTTTCTGCATTAAGCCTTGGTTTGGTGACTCGGCCTATACCATTTTGGGCCCGTGGCATTCTTTTTAATAGTGTCAATTGGCTGGTTGCATGCCATAAAAAACCAAGTGGTTCATGTGCTTAATAGGTCTCTTCCTTGAAAATGTTATCTTTGCATCTCAAGAGCCTGACACAGTGTTTGGCACAGCATGGGTGCTCCGTAAATATTTGTTGAATGAATGCGCTCTAAGAAGTCTTAGACTAAGCGATTTAGTTCTCTCCTCACTACCTGCTGTGCCAACAATCTCCTTGGCTGATTCTATATGACACTTAGCAGACCTTTCTTGTTTTGTTTTGTTTTTTTTTTTTATATTTCATTTCATCAGTTTCTATTTGATTCAAAGAAAAAAAGTTGAATAGTATTTGAGCAAATATTGATGGAACACCTACCATGTTCAAGGCACTGTTGGGGAAACAAAATTCTAAGGCAATGTTTTCCCTGCCATAGCTTAAAGCCTCAAAGAAGAAAGGCGATAGGTATACACAAATATTCTCAGAATTACATATTTATAACTAATAAATGCATCTGTATGCAATTGGTGTGCCCCAAATAGTATATATGGGGTACAAAATAAGTCCCCCTTGTGTTAAATAGTTAACATTGTTGAATGTTGAGACTAACACTGAGCCATCCCCGGCCATGAGCAATAGTCTTTTTTTTTCCAGGATTTTCCTTACTAGACACAGGTATCCCCCACTCTTCGAAAGTTTGCGTTCCACCGCTTTGCTCTTACAACAGACCTACGCTGGGATCTGCTTCCACTAACCAAGAGAAATCTGAAGAATGTCTCGCTTATATGAAAAAGGCAAAAAGTGAAAATAGCATTTGGCATCTTTTGCAGGGAGCCATTATGGACGCAGTGTGCCCTGGGAGCAACAAGAATGGGCCCACTAAGCAACTTCTCCTACCCTCCGCATCTCAGCATCAAACCTCTGTAGCTTTCAACTGTGTCTGTGAACATCGGCCTTTATCTCCATCTATTCTGCGCATCTATTAGCAAGATGCGTCCTAAGATATCAGGAAAGGATAAGAGATATTATTTGGGGGGCCTGGAAATGCTTGAATTTTTTTACATATAAATTAATGGCAATTGCGTCTTCATTTTATGCCATTTTAGCTTTCGAAAGTTTTCATGGAAACTCTACTTTCAGACAGCAGGGAAAACCTGTACTTCCAAAAAAAAAAATCTGTGACATTGCCGAGTCCGGCAATCTCCATTTGCCCCTCCCCCCAAACTATTCTCTTGTCTGCCTGCTCTGAGCCCCAGGAGGCTGACCTCTCTCCAGAGCACTGACTCAGATTCCATGGTCCATGGGCTTTTGGTTGGGTTGGGCCATTGGGAGGCACTGGCAGGGGATGAGGGGTACAGAGAGAAAGATCAGGGTGTTCATTCACCTCTCTTCTTCCCTGCCTGGGAATTGTTCTGATAGAAGCTGGATATCTCTCTCGATTCCAGATCCTTTCTTGAGGCCTGCTACGCCAGCTCACAGCAGTAACGCTATTCGTCCTTTGCCCCTGTGATGGGTAATTGCGTATGCCAACTTGACTGGCCCATGGGGTGCCCAAACATTTGATTAACGTTATTTCTGAGTGCGTCCATGAGGATGTTTATAGATGAGATAGACATTTGACACAGTAGACTGTGTAAAGGAAATTGTTCACCCCACTGTGGGTGGGTCTCATCCAATCAGTTGAAGGGCCTGAGTAAACTAAAAGAATGAATAAAAAAGAATTTTTTCTCTCTACCTGACTGCCTTCGAGCCAAGACTTCAGTCTTCTCCTACTTTTGGACACAGACTAGGACTGGAACGACACCATCAGCTCTCTGGCTTCTCAGGCCTTCAGTCTCAGACTGACTCAGGTGAAAACCCATTGGTTCTTCTGGGTATCCAGGTCGCCCACTGCAGATCTTAGGACTTCTTGGCCTCCAAGACTGCATGAACCAATATTCCTTATAGTACATGTATAAGTGCATCCATCCATCCATCCATCCATCCACATGTACGTACATATCTTACTGGTCGTTTTCCTCTGGAGAACCCTGACTAATACTCCCTTGCAGATCCCGATATGTAATAGCTTCCCAGTACTGTCAGCCTCTGAGTGCCTCAATATTGCTTGTTGGTTCCTGTAGCCCTGCTCACACCTCTGTAAATAGTTTCTTCTATAACGTTTCTCAAAATCCCAGTGGACCATGCCATCTGTCTCCCGCCAGAAGGCTGACTGAAGCAGCTTCCCATAACCATCTTCTTGTTTACTATACCAGCTGGGATGACGCTGGAGTTCACATACTCTGAGCTCAGAGGTACCCTGACACCCACTTCCAAAACTGCCAGCCTCCAGACACTCCCACTCGAGGATCTAGGTTTGCTCAACAAAGGCCAGTTTCCCTCACTCAAGCGAAGGCTGGGCGCCACCTGGAAAATAATTTGTACAGCTCGTTTATTACAATGGAGTCCTCCAATACGGAAGCGCTGGAGAAGCAAGTGATAGGTACAGATTTTATTTTATTTAAATATAGAATGATAACAGATTACTCATGCTTAGGACTGCCTACTTTGCCTTAATCTTTTGTGAAGACGAGAGAGTAAGATAAAAGTAAGATGTAGCTGAAATAATCCCTTTTCACCGTGGTCTAGATACATTATGGATCAGACAGGCTTTGGCCCATCGGTTTTATATTCCAGCCATTTTTAATAACTTTATTTATTAAGGAACGCATGTTCTTTGTTCCAAACAACTGACTTTCATACTTTTGTTATGAGATCTCTCTTGTATCGCAATTATTTGTTTATATATCAGGAGTAGTATACCTGTTCTCACGGCAAGACCTTTATCTTATTTATCATTTTACCTCCAAAGCTGTAACCATGCTAGTATACGAGGCAATATAAGCATTTATTAGAGGAATAAATGGCAATGAACTTGAAGTGTGACTCATTTATAAATTGAGAATCACTGAAACGAATCAATGTTTCTCCCATGGCACAGAGGAGTCCTCTCTCCTTCTGTAAAGACTCCTGCCCCTCACCTCTTTCCAGTCTTCCTCTTATCCATTGTATGTTGCAGTCCTTTGAAATTGATTATCAGCCTGTGAAATTGCCCCCCAATTCCCTAGTAAGCTGTTCCTTCCCTTCCTATGGCCTGCAGACTGCCTTTTACCAACATAAATAAAAGTAAATAAAAGTCGGCAGCTTTCTTTCTTTTTTCAAGTTTATTTATTTTAAGAGAGAGAGAGAGCAGAGTAGGGGCAGAGAGAGAGGAAGAGAGAATCCCAAGCAGGCTTCATCTGAGCTGAAATCCAGAGTTGGACACTTAAATGAGCCACCCAGGCGCCCCAAAGTTGGCAGTTTTCCAACCCTTACTTACAAACACATGAATCACAATACATCCCCTCAATTCTTCAAACTGGCTTGTCTACACAGAATAATTAACAGTTTCTGTAACCACAGAGAAATCAGAGGGTTTTTTTTCTCACTCTGATGATTTATTATTTAGCAAATGGGTGACTCAGTGGTAAACCTAAGAATTTTAAACTCACATGCAAATTTTCAAAATGGTCTTCATTACTGTTTGCAATGCAGTGCTACTCCTGCAAAAAACATATATATTGTCTATAATATATATATAGTATATAATATATATTGTATATATATATAGAATGTAATTATTATATTATATTATATTATATTATATATATAATATATTATATATGCTATATAGTACATTATATATATAATTTATTCCTCTGTTTTGGAGGGAAGCATGGAGGCAACTTCTTTCCTGATTTTTGTGTGTTTCCCTAGGAACAAGGATCACAGTAATTAACCCTGCTGAACAAAGTATACGCAATCATTTGCCACTCCATTGGCTTGTAGAGTTCAGCAGAAATGGATGTTCCTTCTTAGGTGGAGACACAGGGAATTCTAACAATTCTCTGAAGCTGTTCCTTGTTGAATTAGAAGAATTTTGAAGTATTAGTAGTCATAAGTGAATTATAAAACATCAGTGGCTTAGCACAACAGGAGTTAATTTATAGTCATTTAACAATCCAGTGAAGGTTTCCCAGTGGGTGGGCAGATTTCCTCCAGTGGTGATGAAGGGTCCCAGGCTCCTTCCATATCATAGTCCTTCCGTAAAGTAGGGCTTGAATCCTTGGAAACCAACAGCCAACTGGAGAAGAGCCTGGGTGTCCCATGAGAAGTTCTAATTGACCTCATCCTTTCACGTTTCATTATGGAGAGCCCGGCCATGTGGCCGCACCTAAATCCAAAGAAGCTGGAAAACTTGGGCAGTTACCAGGTGAGCAGCTACTTCCCAGTCATGATGTAGCCTGGAAAAAAACCACAGATTTCTCTGTGAGCAGCAAGGTGACTCTACCACAGGAAGCATGGGCACAAGGGGTATAATCCCCAGTAGAATTAGCATCAGAAGAGGCAGGAGTTGAATCTGAAACGAGGAATGTGGAGATATATCTTCAGCACCTTGTCCTTTTATTCTACACCACAAGACCTGGTGTTGGTGTTGTTCTCTCTCATTTGAGTGGGAAGTCCAGATGCCCTCCTCCCAAGATATGGAAGACATCTACTGGGGAATACCAGCCCTTTCCTCCCTGCGCCCACACTTCCTTCTTAGGGAACTATCCACCCCTTCCTTCAAATGGTCTCACCATATAGACCCAGCTGAGTGCAATGGATCCCCAAGCCTTATTCCTTTCACTCTTGGTCACAGTTGAGTAGAACAGAGTTAGACACCAACCCAGGCTGAGGCAGTCAGGTACTGTCTCCCAGAAACCAAGAGTTGGGATTCAAAGATACTCAGTTGGTCTGTGTTGAACTCCCAGGTGAGAAAAAGCTGGTATTAGCCATTTGTGTCTCAGCCTGTGTTACAGCTGCTCAGAAAGTCAATCTGGGGTCAGGGCACAGAGAAACTGAGAGACAGAGAGACAGTAACTTTGAACCCGAACATAGTCCCTGGTTCTCTCAGGTTAGCAGTTTCCAAAAGTGTCTTTCCAAAAGATATCCTGAGTTCGAGCTAGCTTGGATGAGCCTAACGCCTTGTAGTCAATTAGTCCCTAGTATTCTTTCCTACTTGGTTGCAGAACTTTACCTCCGTGGTGACAAGAATGGAGTATAACCATAAGGTAAAGCCCATCCGTGGAACTTACCACTACACCACAGAAATAGGACCCATTCTATGCCCAAAACTTCAGAACATTTCAGGGAAGGCATAGAAAGATAGAGGCAAAGACAAGCACAGTGCCAGTTGCAAGCCAAATACCGAGTCCTGTGAGCTTTCTCTGGATGATGTGGAAAACCAGATAAAGTGAAATTACGGATTCCCAGAAAAGACTGAAAACCCTAGAATGCTCTTCATGCTAGTGTGTTTAGACAGAAAATAGCCCCCAAAGATGTATTCATCTTAATCCTCACACCTGTGAATGCTACTTTATGTAGCAAAAGACATTTTGAAGATGCAATTAAGTTAAGGATTGTGATGCTGTCGGGTTATTCTGGATTATCTGAGTGGTCCTGATATAATTACAAAAGTCTTTATAAGAGGGAGGCAGGAGGCAAAGAATAAGAAAGAGATAGGACTTAAGACCCATTTCAGGGGCACCTGAGGGGCTCTGTTGGTTAAGCAGCCAACTCTTGATTTTGGCTCAGGTCATGATCTCATGGTTTGTGGGATCAAGGCCCACATCAGGCTCTGCACTGAGTGGAGGCTGCTTAGGATTCTCTCTCCCTCTCTCTCTGCCCCTCTCTGGCTCTCTCTCTCTCTCTCTCTCTCAAAACAAATAAATAAAAATTTAAAAACAAAATTTAAAGGTCAATTTCAAACCTCTGACCTTGAGAAATGTAAGGGATTAAATTTGTGTTGTTTTAAGCAACTAAAACTGTGGTAACTGTAGTTTTTGTAGCACCAATAGGAAACTAGTACATCTAGTCAGTAGCTCCTTGAATACCGTTTTAGAATGAGCTCAGCAAAGGTATGAAAGAATGGACCCTACTTTTGCTGGCATTTTGTAGAGGAAGGAGAGAAAGCTCCTTTACCAAATGGTTCTTTCAGAAACAGGTTGGAGGGGTGGTTTAAGCAGGAAGATAGAGAGGAGGTCTCTATCTGCAAATCCAAAAACACGGAGTCAGGAAGAGAAGTAGGTCTCACAGAGATCATTCATTTTTTACAGACAAGTGGGTTTAGAGGCAGGCATGACCTCTTAATCGGGTGTATCAACCATCTAGAATAAACAAAGCTCTCCTCTTGAGCTCTTTAACCACTTTTGTAGAGCACATATATGGGTTACTACTCCTGTCTTTATCTCCTTCTCTTTAATGACAAAATCCACTTCTCGACACCCAGTTGTTGGTAGGGGCCCATGCTTGGAAGACGTGATTACTATCTTTCATAACTTTTTGGTTGACCTATTAGAACTTTTTTAGTTTCTGAGCATCTAAGCTTTGAAAATTGAGATGAAAGAAAGAAAAGGAAGGAAGGAAGGAAGGAAGGAAGGAAGGAAGGAAGGAAGGAAGGAGGGAAGGAGGAAGGGAAGGAGAAAAATATTCAGATCAACCATAGCTTCTTTTTCAGACAATTCTCTTGCGGTAGACACTGGTAATTTTTGGTTTCTAACCTCCCAACAAGATATCCCCCCTCATTCTCTTCCTCTCAGAGCCTGCCTACCCACTACAGGGGTAGCCATGTGAACAAAGCTTGGCAAATCGGAGTCCCTTGCTGGGCCCGATACACAGACATTGGAATTGCTGAATGAGACAATACCAATGTGGGGCTATTTTCCCACCACAATGGTGGGACTGTCCTTAGAATGATTCTAAGCAGAGTGCAGTGTATATGAGAGAAAGAATGGGGCAAAGATCTATGGCATCAAGGCCTAAATGTTAATCCCTATGTTCCTGTCCTATAGATTTCTCTTCAGCTTTGTGAGCTACCCCAAACTTCTTTTTAGCCGCATAAGCCAATTCATTCCCTTTTTGCTTCAGTTAGTTTGAATTGTGTTTCTGATTTTTTTGACAACTAAATGAGTAGTTTGGGTTATATTAGAAAATATGTCAGTATATAAAGGTTAAATTTTATTTCAGTGAATTCCAAAAATCTATTTTGTAGTCAGAGGACATATTTTGTATGATTCCAATCTTTTTAAGATTTAATAAGAGTTGTGTGATAGCCCAGGCTATGGTATATCTTGATGAATGTTCCCTATGCCGTCTATAGGAATGTTGATTCTGCTCATGTAGAATCACATATTCCATAAATGTCAGTTAGGTCAATCTGGTTAATAGTGTTGTTCAAGTTTTCTAAACTCTTACAGATTTTCTGCTTAGTGGGTCTATCAGTCATTGAGAGACAGGTGTTGGAAACTCTGACTATAATTGTGGATTTGCCTATTTCCTCTTTCAGCTCTATCAACCTTAACTTTGTGTGTTTTGCTGTGTTGTGAAGTGCATATATATTTAGGATTCTTATGTCTTCCTCCATGAAATGATCCATTCGCCATTATGAAATATTTCTCTTTACCCTTCATAATATTTCTTGTTCCGAAGTCTACTGTTTGGACGTTAATATACCTCATCAGTATAGCTTTCTTTAGTTGATATTTTCATGATCTGTCCCATGATTTCACTTTTAACCTATATGCATTTTTAAATTCAAAATGAGTTTTTCATACATAGTGTACAGTCAGGTCTTCCTTTGTGATCTAGTCTGACAATCTCTGCCTGTTAATTGGAATGTGTAGACCATTTGAATTTGATATAATTTCTTATTTTATTGGGATTAAATCTATCGCCTTGCTAGTTATTTTCTATTCCATATATTCTTGGTAACCTTTCCCCTTTCCTGCCTTCTTTTGGATTAACTATTTTTCAGGATTCCATTTCATCTCCACTATTGCTACCTTCTCTTGTTTTATTTTCAGTGCTTTCCCCCAAGGTTTATAACATACATCTTTCATTCACCATAGTCTATCTTCAAGTAGAAGATATACAAGATATATCACTTCATGTATAATGTAAGAGTTTCAAATTTTATTTCCACTCTCCCGTCTTTTATAATACTGTTGTCAAATATTTGACTTTGATATATGTTATCAACCCAAAAATAGATTTCTATTAATTTTGCTTTAAAAATTGGTCATCTCTTAAAGACACTTTAAAATAATGAGACATTGTCTTCTATCCACATATTTTTCTTGTCCTGTTTGTTTCTTCATTTTTGAATATACATCCAAATTTCCATCTAAGTAATGTCCTCTACCTAAAGAATGTTATTTAAAATTCTTGTGGTGCAGTTCTGTTGGCAAAAAAGTCCCTCAGCTTTTATTTGTCTGAAAAGTCTTTATTTTGCCTTTATTTTTGAAGGATATTTTTCTGAGTATAGAATTCTAGGTTGACAGGTTTCCTCCCTGTCAACTTTAAAGATGTTGCCCCACTGTTGTCTAGCTTGAATTGTTTCTGACAGGAAGTCTGTTATCATCTTTATTTTGTTCTTCTGCACATAATGTTTCTCCCCCACCCATCCCTGCACCCCCGCCCACTGTTTTCAGGGTTTCCTTTTTATTACTGGTTTTATTTTTTATTTTTTAAAAATTTTATGTTTGTTTTTTTTTATTTGAGAAAGAGAGTGAGCACAAGTGGGGGAGAGGTAGAGAGAAGGAGGGATAGAATCCCAAGAAGGTTTTGCACCATCAGCATAGAGCTGGATGTGGGGCTTGAACTCACAAACTGGGAGATCATGACCTGAGCTGAGATCAAGAGTCAGATGCTTAACCAACTGAGCCACCCAGGCATCCCTTTGTTCCCGGTTTTAAACAATTTGTTTATAATGTGCTCTCATATAGTTTTCTCCATGCTTGGGTTCAGTAGGCTTCTTGGAGCTGTACGTTTGTACTTTTCATCAAGTTTAAAAAATATTTAGGCAAGGTTTCTTCAAATATTTTCTTATTCCTTCTTTCTTTCCTCTGTTTTGGGATTCCAATTATGTTTGTCAAACGTCTTGATATTTCTCACAGGGCACTGATTCTCTTTTCACTTTTTCTAGGCTTTAAAAAAATTCTGTTTTATTTTAGGAGTTTCTATTGCTGTGTTTCCAAGTTCACTGCAATATCCAATCTGCTGTTAATCCTATTCACTATAATTTTCATTTCAAGTACAGTGTTTTTCATTTCTAAAATTTCCATTTTGTTCTTTTTTTAATCTTTCCTTTCTCACCTCATCATGTGCATGTTTTCCTTAATATCCTTGACCATATTTATAAGACTTATAATAGCTGCCTTGATGTCCTTGTCTGCTGATCCCATCATCTCTATTATTTCTAGGTTGGTTCTATTGATTATTATTTTTTCTTGAGTCATATTCCCCTGCTACTTGGAATGCGTCTTAATATTTTTGTTAGATACTGGACATTGTAAACATTATTGGGTGCTGCATTGTGTTGTGTTCACTTAGTGTGGGACTTTGTTCTGACACTGACATGTAGGTAAGTAGCTTCAGATCAGTTCATTCCTTTTAAGGCTTTTTTTAACCTTTGCTAGGGCAAAGGCACAGAGGCTGTTAGTCTAGGGCTAATTTAGCTCCACTTCTAGGTACGGCAACCTCTGAACTCTGTACCCAATGCCCACTTATTATCAGGTTTCTCCCTTCTGATTGGTGGGAATGTGGTCTATTCTCAGTCCTATGTGATCTTGGGAGTTGTTCAGCATTCTCTCTGATGGCTCTTTCCCAACATTTTTCTGCCAAAAGTTGAAGGGATCTCTATGTACATATCTGGATCTCTCTTGCTCTTTTACTTTCTCTCTCTCCCTTTTCCACATACACACAAACATACACACGTGTGCACACATCACTTTAAGACCGCAGAAATATCCTGCTTCTCAAATTTTCCTATGAAAGGTATCATTCAGTAATTGCCTGATTCAATTTTTACCATGATGCTTGCAAAATGACTTTTGAACTGTTACTAGTTGGTCTCTGGCATTCATCTGTAAGCAAGAGTCCTCTCTTCTTTCTGAATTATTTATTTATCTATTTATTACCAGCATGGATGCTTGAGTTCTTATTTTTTCAATGGTTTACATTTCATTACTATACTTAATTATTTTTTGTTTAACTTTTCCAAGACCAGACTATTGAGAGCCCCTTCAATTTGAGACATATCTCTTGACATTCAACTGTTTATATTCAACAGGATTAAGATGCAGGGACTAAGATTCCTAAACTCAACTCACCAGCCTGTCCTAGAAGCTACCATCATTTTCTCATTGTACTTTTCCCCATAGCCAGGATAGACATTAGACATCAATCTACTGAGTTCATTCTATATTTTTTTCAAATCTTCCTGATGACATATGCTTTTCTATACTGATTGCTACAAGATTCTATATATATGTGCCCATGTCTGAATTAAAGTAATCTGTGGATACAACTCATATATGTTTGTTAGATCACAATAAAGCAAGATCTGACGTATTGTACATACGTTCCGATGTGCTTATGCAAGTATCCATCTAAAAGTATGAACCTCATGCCTGCATAGTCTGATGATGATGGTGGTGGTGTCCCTGTGTGTCCACTGTTGTTAAAAACTATCTTAGGAACAGGCTGTCACTTATTAAAACCACTGTGAAGGCAGTATTGGGTACAGTTGGTTATCAAAACCAGACTAACTTTGATGCTTGCAAGCAGTTGTTACTGAGATCGATGACATCCAGCAAAATGCAGATGAGGGTGGACGCTGGAATTAGCACTCCAGCCAAGTCCAAAGTACAGGCTTGTTGTGAGTCACAAAACAGAAGGCTCTGGTGTCCAGGTCAGGAAGAACCAGAGGTGGAAGCAGCCTAGTACCCTGGATAGCTCCCTGAGCAGGACAATTTCACTAGGCAAACTGAGGCTTATCTTTAGAACGCCATTTTGATTCTTTGCTCTGTCTGAAATTCTCAAGTTTGTGAAAACTTTTATCCCTGCATGTTCCCACTCCTCATATGTCCAAAATTTTACTGGTTTTCATTCTTGTGATGCTTGGTTTTTGTGTCAACTTGACTGGGCCACGGAGTGGCTACTTAGTCAGGCATTAGTCCAAGTGTTTCTGTGAGGATGTTTCTGGATGAAATTAACACTTGAATCTGTAGACTGAGTAAAGCAGATTGCCATCTCCAATGTGGATGAGAGTCATTCAGTCAGCTGGGGACCTGAATAGAACAAAATGACTAAGAGGGACAAACTAACTGCCTTCAGCTGGACATCAATTTGTTCCCTGCCTTCAGACTCAAACTGAAACATTGGCTCTTCTTGGGTCTTGAGCCTACCAGCTTTTGGACTAGAACTTACACCATTGGCTCTCCTGGGTCTCCAGCTTGCTGACGGTAGATCTTGGGGCTTCTTTGCTTCTATGATTGCAGGAGGCAATTCCTTATAATAAATCAATAGGTAGATAAATAACGAGATAGAAATAGATGATAGATAGATAGATAGATAGATAGCTTATTGGTTCTATTTCTCTGGAGAACGCGAGCTAATGAAATCTTCCTAAGAGTTTTTGCAATTTTTACATGGCGTGGAGAGGCTTTAATGGAATATTCATACCTTTAGGTCTACAAAACCCAGAAACCCAAAATAAAGACCTTGGAACATAGCGTTAAACAAACAAACAAAGGAATGGCGTTTCCCCCTTTACCTCTATGTGAGTGTGTCGACTGAGTATAGTCTCTTGAGACCTATTCCTGCATGTATGTGCAGCATGTGAATGCCTCAGAGGCCATGAGCCAAGAGCACACAAACTCATCTTTTAACCCTTTCCTGCCATTCAGCTTATGACACACAGCATTCAGCTTGAGACAGCACTGAGTTCCACGGCTCTCTCTTCCCAGCAAAGCTGCCACATGTCACCAAGCACTGCAGTTCTCTCTCACACATTTTGCATAATCAGTTTCTATTCTGTCGTGTTCCCTCACACATGGTGTTCAGAGACTTTCTGGAAAATAGAGAATATTTTTCAGCTCAGATGAGTAGCATGATTTTACGTTGCTCAGACTGTTTGGTAAATGAAGTCAATTACTCATCTATCTGTCAGATGAAAAGAAAGACACATGGATGAGTAGAACCTACTTTTAGATCTAGAGACCACCCCCTTTGCCTACATGGCTACTGCATGAGTCTCCGCAATAGTTTCTAAATATTTCCCTCCTTTTCATATATTTTACATTCTACAAGCCACTCTTTGATCAAACGTACCATTTAGTAAAAGTACCATTTACTATTTAGCCTGGAGACCCCATTTCATCATTGACTAGATACCTAATCTAGTCACATCACCTCTTCTCTAAGCCTCACCTTTCCGAAATGTAACAGTGTGATAATAATGTTGTACCTTCCTTGAAGGATTGTTGGGAGCATTCCCTGAGAGACTGTACTTGAAGAGCTTTGTGATTTTGTGTATTTGTCTTAGCAGGTGTTCATTATTTCTCAAAATCTTCCTATGGCTTCTCATTACTTAAAGTTCAAACACTACCCTGGCATTTAAACAACTCTAAAACCAAATCCACCCAAACACCTTTTTATTGCTTTTACTTTCTATTACTCTCAGATAGGAACCTTCTTTCCACGCTAGACGTGTATACCCAAGTTCTCACTGGCTGTGCCTGATGTGGAATAATAAAGTCTGGAGAAATTCAGAACATTGAGGAAATGTGACAGAAACACCAGATGAGCTGGCAAAGCTTAGATTTAAATAAACATTTAGACATAGGTGGTTTTTTCCCCCGCCCAAATCAGAATGGGAGAGTGCACCCATCAGTGTCCTTAACTTGGCAAAAATGACCAGGGTTTGGTTTCTGGCTGTCCTCTTTCCCAAGTGTGTGGCCTTAGGACGTTTGCTTTAGCTTCTTCAGCTTTCCTTTTTTTCCCTGTTAAAAAGTTTGAACCTCACCAGATTGTCAGGAGGAGTGGAGAGACAATGCATGAAAGAAAGAAAGAAGAAGAAAGAAGGAAAGAAAGAAGAAAGAAGAAAGGAAGGAAGGAAGAAAGAAAGAGGAGAGAAAGTTTCAGAATGTTAAGGGATTATGCAAACGTTGGTTTGCCATTAAGGGGTCATTTTGAGGACTAGTGAATTCTTAGTGCTTGACACATTTCTGCAGAGCAATTCTATCGATCAACAAATCCTTGTATAATCCCTATGGTACGTAATTCCATTATTCCCTCAAGAGGTCTACCCTCAAATTTATAAGCAGTGCCACTCTAAAGGAAGAAGAAGAGCAGTTGAACAATCTAAAAGTACTAATTTTTCCTAAATTTAGAAAAACAGATATTATCTGCACAGGCAGTCACCTTGCCTCAAAGCACTCATGGGTGATTCAAACCTCTTTCCATTTACAGCCAGTTTTTGATCATTCGGGGACTGTTGACACTTGGGGCTTTGCTTTTCTTCCTCTTCCCGCCCACTGCCTCCTTCTCAATCATCCCCTACCCATTAGCACACCTCCCCGTTGGAGGATCAGGAAAGAAACTATTGATTAACTCAAATAAGTCAATATGCATACTTTTGAACAGGTTGAGCTGGTGAAAAAGCAGGTCAGATAAGATGTGGTTTGTGAGTACTCTGTGAACTTCATTCATCTATGACTATTCTTTCCTCTTAATATAACCACAAATAACTAGGGACAGGCTATCCTGGAGCTCCTGTGATAAAAATTCAGCTTGTAGGGGTGGTTTTTGGGTGTTTGTGTGGTTTGGGGTTTTCTTTTTTCCTTTTACATATAATGAAATGCGCCTCGCCTACTTAGAGCTCCTTGGACATTTAAGGTCATCAGGCCAGGGCGCAAGATTCATCCAGAGTGTGGCTGCTCAGAGCAATTGCCTTCATAATAGGAGTGAGCAGGACTGAAGGGAACGTGTGAGCCTCCTTCGGCCAAATGCTGATAGAGAGAGTGTATTCCTCACCTGAACTGCATTCAGTAAGCACATTTCCAAGACATATTCGCTCCCCTGAAAACAAGCTGCCTGAACATCTGTGGGGAGACAAAGGAAAACGTGGGGAAGGAACCCAGAGATGAATATTTCAGCAGAAACGTGGGAAGAAGTACATTGCAACTTGCAAACAGCCTTCTGTACTGCATGCCATAAATTAACACAATATAAATTTATACATATTTACACCACATAGTCTCTAACTATATAAATCCTCAATACTCAGACTTGTGGGGTAGGTGTAAGAGAACAGTCCATATGTTTATTCATGTTCTGTGGAGCTCTAGGGAACTCAGTAATGTTACACACACATGCGCGCACACACACACACACACAGACTATATGACTAAAGGTGATTCTAAATGTTTAAATCAACTTAGTGCCTAACAGCAAAACTCTATTTTTTAAAAATGCTGCCATTTTCAAAGATATGCACAGCCAAAGAGAATTTTAATTCTGTTTAACTATTGATCTGGTTGCCTTATGTGTCCCAAAACTTCAGTAGTTACCGATGTACACACAAAGACGGTGTGAAGTAAACTTTTCACTAATGAAAAAGACAATATAAGTGATTTTCCCTGGGCTCTGCTATGGCATGAAAGGAAGCAGGATCAAAACACAAGATCTCATCATTTCTAGTCGCAAGCCCCTCGCTGGGTGGGAGACATTATGATGTCCGGAGTAGGGGTGGGAAGCTGCTGGAATCGGAATGAGAAGAGCCGGGTGAAATTTGGTCCTGGCTCTGCCATTTGCCGGCATATTCTCCTTGGACAAGTCCCTCAACCTCTTGGAGACCCATATCCTTGGGACGATAGTAACATCCGCCCTGAGTACTCAAAAAATGGCAAAAGTCAAGACACAGAGTCAGTGTGAAAGTTCTTGGCAACTGCGACGGTTTTGCGTGCACGTCAAGTCATTGTTATGGGTTCTTTCATACTTTGCTGCTAAGCAAACAAAATGCATTCAGTTTCTTTTACAGCTTTCTTGGAAGAAATCTACAGCTGAGTTGTTGTTGACACCCTTTGTTTCAGAAGAATGCCATCCGCAATGGTCAGAGAAGCATATCGCCGCACCGATTGCCAACTTTCTTTGGCACACGCACGTGTGTGGGCAGGGACTGTCCATGTGTTTGGACATCGCCCAATACCCAGTGGGCATTTATTAAATTTGGAATAACAGTGAGTATTTTAGGGGTAAATGGCTGTCTGACACAAACAAGACAGCAATTTCCCCACGTCACTACTTAAAGGTGCAGCAGATGTAAAGCGGATGTCCTGGCTGGCGGGCACCGTCGAATAACAATGGAATAGAATTACGCTCATTATAGCCAGAGTCACAACTGCTACACAATGGAGGGTAGAAACTTCATCTCTGCTTTGCTTAGCACTGACGGTAAATAGAAGCCTTTTCAGAGCGCACCGTGTTTCTATTTCAGTATGGTTTGTTTCTCCCATTTTGCGTCTGAGACTGTATTAGCAATACATCACTTGAAGACTAGAGAGGAGAAACCTTCTCTGCTGCTCCCTGCCCACATCCTTACAGGCATGGGAAAGGGCTACACGTCACATACTCTGTGTAACAGCCAAGACGTCATCCGAAGGGCACACAGAGTCACTGAGTGATGCTCTGCTCCCACGGACACTTCTGTCCACACCACCATCGCCACCGTTGCCACCGTGCCTGGAAGATCGGTGAGGGGCACTGCAGAATCACCCAGCCCCTGCTCAGTGACGTCATTGATAGCTAGGGTTTCCTTCTGAGGGGTAGACTTTGGCTCCCGTGAGAAACAAGAGCGTCCCCTCCAGGACACGTGAGAGCGCCAGCCCAGAGAAAAACTCCACCAAGCCTCATCCCCAGGAGTGGAGGAAGGACCACTTACGAAGGAGCAAAGATATGTTAAAAGTTCTCTTCCTCACATTTTTCTTTTACTCCAGCCACAGCCTGCTGGGGGTTAAGATGTGAAGTCGGAACTGCCCAATCAAGGGCAACATTTAAAATTTTGAGCTCGCAGATCGCCTTGCTAATCTGAGGAAATCTATGGATTCCTTTCCCAGAGAAATGCATGTGACACCAAACTGTGAGTACAGTTTTGGAAGGCTGGCTGCCACTTCTAGCCCAGTTGCAGAACTCTGCTCTGAAGCACCAAGGGGAAGATGGCAAGGAGTGATGATGGCTCATTAGGCTGATTCTTTCTGCAGGGCCAAAATGGGGAAGGAGTGTAATGTTCCTTTCTTATTGCTGCTGTACCAAATCATCATAAACGTGGTGCCTCAGCACAACACAACTTAATTATCTGGAGATCAGAAGCCTAAAATGGTGTCACAGGGCTCTGTTCCTTCTAGAGGTTCTAGGGGAGGATCTATTTCCTTGACTATTCCAGCTTTTAGAGAGTGCTACAATTCCTTGATTCACAGTCCCACTGCACTCCTACCTCACTTTTCATCATTGTGTCTCCTTCTCTGACTCTACTGCACCCTGTCCCCATACCAACTCTTACGAAGACCCTGGGGTGATGGTGGACCCAGCCACCATCCATCCAAGATAATCCAAGATAATCTCATCTCAAAATCTTTACCTGAATCACATCTGCAAAGTTCCTTTCTCCATGGAAGGTTACTTGTTCACCTGTTCCCAGGTTGAAAGAATGGACATTTCTGGGGACTGTTAGCCCACTACAGGGTGCTTTGAATGTTTTACTTCACACACGACCATTTGATGTTTGGGCTTCAGGGCAGAAAAACTAGACAGAAATTGAAAATGGGCATGTAATTATTATGTTTTCTCTAATGTTTTATCCTCAGGAAAGTTACTGAATGGGGGCCAAATCTGGGCAATGGGAGGAAATTATTCTACCACGATGCTTGAGAAAGCAAAGATTCTCTTTCAAACCATAGCTTCAGAGAAAATCGCTTGGGCTCACTGTACCTTGAGTGAAATCTATGAAGACTAGATCACTGATCATTTTAATGGTAATGGCACAAAAAGAAAACAGAATGAGAAGGTGTTCAAGGTAAACTGAGATTGGGTACTTAAAATAATTTACATCACTCTCCCCTTAATTGTCCAGATCTTTGAAAGTCATTTTCCTTAAATTTCTATCTTACTAGATAATCTCCACAACTATCCTCTTCATTTTGTTTAGGTAGATAGGATAATGCATAAGCTAGTGTCTGAATGTATAGGAAAAGAAGTGAACACGGGCCATAATGTGTTAGGACTTCACAATTACCTGGAGAAACTTGTGCAGATTTCACGTAACACTGAGAGTGCTATTCTTAGCAAAATTCACCCTTGGTACGCTCAGTTTCAATATGAACTCAATATTTGAGGAAAATGAAATTTAAAGCAGCATTTGGGTGGTTGTTTTCTGTTCTGATCTACACCAGACTGGTGTGTCTGGATCCTGTGATCAAGATAGATTTTCCTTATCCTGGGTTTTGTCTGTGACCTGTCAGAATGGACGATCGGGTTTGAACTGAAAGGCAGCACGTACGCTTCTGAAACGCTTAATTGTAGCAACACAGAAACATTGAATAAGCCTCACATTGAAAGTGTTGTCGGTTCCCTTCCTAAGCCCCTCAGTGTTAAAACTGGGCAAAAAATAGATGGTTGAGCAAAGGCTGTTGTTTCCCTGATGTTCTCAGAAGCCAGTTCTCAGTTCTTGGCTTAGCCTCAGTGCCGAGTTTGAACTGAGGCTGGTGAGCAGAAAACTGCCATACAATCTCCCACAATGGAAATCAATCCTAGGCTTTGCATCTTTCTGGGGCATTTGCACTACAGCACTGTCGATCTGGTTCTTTCGCTTTAAATGGAAAACCCTCCAGGGAAGTTTTGTGTACTCTAAACAAGGTCTCTGTAGGATCAGATAATAGGATCTGTGTGAATGTAATACAAAAGAGAGAGGGAGGCGCATGCTAATGCAGATTAGAAATTATTCAGCTGAGACTTTCATTTACTGAGCCACATAATATAAAAATGCCACTCTCTCAACTGCTATTTTATTGTGATTTCTCAAAAGCTTTGGGGAAGATTATTTTTTAAACAAACCAACTTAACTCTCAAGAAGTCAGGTTGAAAAACAGAACTTAGTATGTGTTGCCCACTTGTGTACACTATTTATATTTTTTTTAATTTTTTTTCAACGTTTATTTATTTTTGGGACAGAGAGAGACAGAGCATGAACGGGGGAGGGGCAGAGAGAGAGGGAGACACAGAATCGGAAACAGGCTCCAGGCTCTGAGCCATCAGCCCAGAGCCCGACGTGGGGCTCGAACTCACGGACCGCGAGATCGTGACCTGGCTGAAGTCGGACGCTTAACCGACTGCGTCACCCAGGCGCCCCTACACTATTTATATTTTAATATAAATTACACATGCTTTGAAACTAACACTTGAAATAAACACCAATAATGGATATGATTACCACTGATTTCTTTTGGGTAATCGAGGAGTAATTGATTTGGAAAGGGGTCTTTTTTTTTTTTAAAGAGAAATATAATTAGATATCCTAACTTAATGATCCAAAGGAAATAATGCATATAGTGAAGATGCTACTTTTAGTACTACGATAACCAAAGAGACTGTGTCATGAAATTCCCTAAGTGCCAAGAATGTTAATCTTGGCATATCTAAATATGTCAAAAAATGTTAGTTCTTGGCATATTCCTTCCTGAATTAGTCAGGGTTCTCCAGAGATACAGACTAATGGGAGATGGATAGACAGAGAGATACATAGATAAAGGATGGATGGATGGATAGATAAAGTTTATTATAAAGAATTGGCTCATGCAGTTATGGAGGCAGACTAGTCCTAAGATCTGAAATCAGCAAGCTAGAAGTCCAGGAAAGCCAGCTGCCATCAACAGCTTGAGTCGGAAAGCCTAAGAACAAGGATAGATAATGGAGTTCCAGTCTGAAGATGGGTAGGCTCGAGACCCAGGAAGAGCCCATGTTTCAGTTTCAATTAGAAGGCAGAAAAAAGCAACATCCCAGTTCAAAGACAGATAGACAGGGAGAATTCCCTCTTAGTTGACAAAGGGTCAACTTTTGTGTTCTACTCAGGACTCCAACTGATTGTATGAGGCCCGCCACGTTAGGCATCTGTTGACTGACTCAAATGTTAATTTCATCCAGAAACACATTTACAGATACACAAAGATACACATACAATTAACAATCCCACTTCCTGGTTATCACTCATCCACCTATCCATCTATCCATCCATCCATTTGTTCAATATACAGTGTAAGCACATACTATATGCCAAATTCAGGGGTAGGGACTAGGGATCTGTTTTTGGCATGAGAACACAAAGAGCTCTATGAACCTGCTCCCCAATGAAACTGGTCAACGTTATTTTAAACAATAAAATAAAAACAACAAAAGAATCACTGAAAGTCTCTGGAAAGCGTTGTAAGGGTGTACAGCAAACCAAGAAACATTAATGCAGAAAATCTAATAAACTCAGTGAAAACAGTGACAGTCTGATCTGTGGACCAACATCACTTCCTCCTCCCATCTTCCCAAGCTCAGTGAGATGAAGACTGTGCTGTAGACAGGTGCAGCCAAGAACACAAGGATCCCTCTCTCCCCAGTTCCTAGTCAGAGGGGGATGCCAACATCTCTCATCCTGTCCCCACCTACCTATTGCTGAGGTTAAGAGGTGAGGGTAGACAAGAGGTGGGAGAAGTCCTTTCTTCCAGCCAGTCTGCACTTTGGGGATGGAGTCTCCACCTTGGGTATACAGTGCTACTGAGTGGACTACATCCCTGATTACCCTTGTAACAATTCATAAGGTCTAAGGCTACTGGCCCCTTCATCCTTCACCAATCACTCAACCCCCAAAATGGGTGAGGTGTCACTCAAAAAGAAGCACACCATTCTTCCCGTTTCTATCCCCAGAGATTTTAACCAGATAGAGAAGCAGACCACAAAGCAAAAAGCTCCAATCTCTTCCTAAAGGAGCGGATTTCTTTTGCAACAGAGTGTGGAGAAGTTTAAGCCTAAGAACATTCTCAAAAACAATGGATTTTTGGTGAAAGGCAGTTGAGAGAACATTGGTAGTTTCTCTAAAGATAGAGAGTTAACTACAGACCTGTTAGTTTGCTGAAGAGAACTAGGGAGAGAATCCTGGAAGTTGGTGGGGTTTAAAAGCTGGGTGTGTCTAGTGAAAGAGATAGCTAAAGAAAACCCTGCCACTTTGCCAAAACCACTTTCATTTCAAAGTGACTGTAGGCTTACCCAAAGCTACATCCTGTGAAGAACACCATAGTCTTAACATTGGGGACAGAGAGGAGAATAGACTTTACTGAAAGAATCAAGCCGTTGCTAAACAAATAAATAAGAATTAGCCAGCCTGGGAGGATGAGAAGTACAATATGCAGAATTGCCACAACATATTGCCTAAAATGTCCAGTTTCAAACAAAAGATTATGAGGCTGAAGAGAAACAGGAAAGTGTAAACCATGCATTGGAAAAACAATGAGGCAACAGAAACTGCCTATGAGAGCAACACGATGTTGGATTTCACAAAGGCCTCAAAGTAGCCATTACAAATGTGTTCAGAAAACTAAAGGAAACCATAGTTAAAGAAGTAAAGGAAGGTATGATGATAATGTCACATCAAATATTAGTAAAGAGATAGAAATGACAAAAAAGGAACCAAGCACAAATGATGGAAGTTGAAAAGTACAATGGACCAACGTGAAATTTCACTAGAGGGACTCAAGAGTAGATTTGAACTGACAGAAGAAAGAATTACCTAACTTGAAAATAGAGCAATAGAGAGTATGTAATTCAAAGAACAGAGAGGGGGGAAAAATGAAGAAAAGTGAACAGAGCCTCTGAGAAATAGGGAACACTACTAAGTGCACCAACATACGTGCAATGGGAGTACTAGAGAAAGAGAAAAGAAAGGAGAAGAAAAAATATCTGGACAAATAATGTCCCCCCAACTCCCCAAATTTATTGAAAAACATTAATCAATACATCCAGAAAGTTCAGTGAAGTCTAAGTAGTTAAAACGAAAAAAAAAAAAAAAAAATTCACAGACAGACACATTATAGTAAAAATGCTGAAGACCAAAGACCAAAGACACAAATCTTGAAAGCAGCAAGAGAAAAATTGTCTTGTCACTTTCAAGGGAGCCTCAACAAGATTTATAGTTAACTTCTCATCAGAAACAGCAAAGGTTAAAAGGTAATGAAGTAATATATGCAAAGTGCTCAAAGAAAAAAATTGTCAATCAAGAATCCAATATCTAGCCAAGCTATCTTTCAAAAATGAACATGAAATAAAGAAATTCCCAGATAAACAAAATCAAAAAAGTTTAGCTAGAAGACAGACTACTAAGGGGAATTTAGTATTTTGTTAATACTAAAAAAACAAACAAAAAAACCCAAGTAACTTCAGGCTGAAAGCAAGTACCCAGATGGTAATTTGAAACCACACAAATAAACAAAGAGCACCAATAAATATCATTGTGTAATTATAAAAGACCATCTCCTCCTTTCCAATGTCTGCAAATGTCTTCTCCTTTCTTCTCTGTACTGATTTTAAAAGCAATTTTTTTGGTTTACACATAATATGTATATGATGTGTTGTTGGCCCTATAACACATAGAAATGTAACATCTTTGCCAATAAAAGCACAAAGGAAGTGGGTGGAAACAAAGCTGTGTTGAACTAAAGGAAGTGAGTCCAGATGGTAATTTGAATTCATAAGAACAAATGAAAAGAATCAGAAGTAATAAATAAGAATGCTAATATTTTTAAAAGCTATAACTATGTAATTTTCTCTCCTTTATTTTCCTTTTAAAAAGATATAAAGTTTTTTAAAGTAATCATTATAATAATGTATTTTGGGGGTTGTAACATTTACCTATGTAATATGTATAGCAATAATACCACAAAAGCAGGCATGGGAAAAGAGCTATATAGGAATAATATTTGTATATCTCACTGGAATTTAGTATAAACCCAGAAACTGATTCTGATGAGTTAAGGTGTATAGAGTAAGTTGTAGAGCAACCACAAGGAAAAAACTCAAAAAGTATGGTGAAAAAAATCATTACAGGAATTAAATGGTACATTAGAAAATAGTCAGTTAATACAAGAGAAAACAAGAAAGGCAAAACAGAGGCACAACAAAGATATACGAAAATATGGCAAAGAAAACAGTGAAAGGGCAGATGATAATATTCAATGTGAACGAATTAAACAATGTAGTCCAAAGGTGGAGATTATCAGAGTGGATGAAAATACAAGATACAACTATATGCAATCTACAGGAAACACAATTTAAATTCAAGGATGCAAATAGATCTAAAATGAAGGATAGAAAAAGATAGTCCACGAAAATAGTAAACAAAAGACAGCTGGGATGGCTGTACTAATATCAGACAAAATGGACTTTAGGTAAGAAAAAAAACTGTTGCAAGAGCCAAAAAAAGATATACATTGGCATAAAGGTTAATCCATCAAGGAGCTGTAACAACTGTAAACATATCAGTACATCACAACAGAGCTCCAAATTACATAAAGCAAACGTTGACTGGATTGAAAGAGGAATATACAATTCTATAGCAATAGTTGAAAACTTCAATACCCCGTTTTCAATAATGGATAAAACAACCAAGCAGAAGGTCAATAGGAAATAACCGTCATGAACAATAGCATAAACCAACTCAAGTTAACAGACATTTATGGAACATTCTATCCGCAAACAGGAGCATACACATTTTCACAAGTACACATGTAATCCTCTATAGTATAGACTGTATCTTAGGCCATAAGACTAGGTTTCGTTAATGTCAAAAGATTGACAAAAAAAAAAAAAAAATACAAAGTCTCAACTCCAACCACAATGGACTGAAACTAGAAATGAAAACAAGAGATCAATAACAAAAGGAAAATTTAGGAGTATATTACAGAAAAAAGGAACCTCTTGAGGCTTGCGAAATACGGAAATTAGAGAACTAAAGTTAAGTATTAAAGGTCCTTGAAGAAGGAGAGGAGCACAAGGTGGGCTCCTCTTTATGTCTCCGGCACCATCAACAACCCCTTCTTAACTCAGGCATTTAGTATCCAATGCAGGTAATTGCACTCATTGTGCTATTTCCCACCTCTATGACATTGCTACAGCTACCCTTCTCTGTCTGGAAGGCCCTTCTTTCCTCTTCCACTGCCCATACACACGCCCAAGCTTTCCCGGACTTTCCTTTCCTACTTATCTGTCCACAATCGGCCCGTTGTTACCATGTTGTCTTTCACTATTGGGCATCAAATACTCTGTTATGAGTGGTGACCCGGCATTAAACTAAGCAGACAAGATCCCTACCTTCACAAAACACACTCGGATGGAGGGAACCAATGTAACAAGAAAGGAAATCAATAAACTAGATGATGGCAGGTCTGAAGCAAGGGCCACAGAGGGAATGGTGAGATGATGTGACGTGAGTTAATGGGGAGGGGTACACAGTAGCATTCACACAACTGCCCTAACATGTCTTCACGTGTCTCTTTCCTCTTTTTCCTATGCACACAACTAGACTACATTTCTCAGCTTCTTTTCACATCCAGGCCTGGCCATTTTAGGCAATAGAATACAACTGGAAGAGATACGTGTCATTTCTGAGTCAAAGTTTTCAAGACATAGGTATGTCCCCTCCATTCTGCCAGGTGGATGAGGCTCAAGGAGATAGCATGGCCACAAGATGGCTCTTTGAATCCTTGCATCAGGAGAGCCACTTGCCAGCTATGAACACCCACCTTGGATTATTGCAGAAGTGACAATTAAACTTCACTGTACTTAAGCCAGTCTACACTTTGGAGTTTATTTGTGACCACAGCCTGACCAATCTGAACAAACGCACAACACTTTAGCTAGGGTGCTGGGGAAAGGCCTGTCCAAGGAGGTGGTGCTGGATGTGAATACATAATGAGAAGGAAACAGTCAAGCCAAGGGCAGGAAGAGTCCTAGAAAAGGGAACAGCAAGGGGAAGGATGCTGAGCTGAGAACGAGCATAGCATGTTCAAAGAACAAAAAGAGAAGCCATTAGGGCTGCAGTGTAGTGAATAGGGAAAGAATGGAATTGGATGAATTGAAGAAGTAAACAGGTGTCAGATCATTCTTAGCTCTCTTCTCCTCCTGGAAGCCACCATCTCATTCACCAGGATCACTACCAGCTCAGTTGAGTGATCTTTTTGGAGCTCCCACAGTAACCAACAGTCTGCCCCTTTCACCACCTTTTATCCCTTTATGATTATCTGTTTATGTGTTGGTTGCCCTCTAGACAATGAGCTTCTTTGAAAAAAAAAAAAAGTCATTCATCTTTTTATCTCCAGCAGTCGTGCCAACATGCATAGGGAGACAATAAATGTTTCCGGTATACATGGATTGAACAATTGCAGCTCTCCCCATGACAATTACTGGGACTCATGTGACGACAGTTGCGTTAGGGAGCGAAGAAAGATTCTGCGGGACAACTCATCTCCATACTGCTAGTTTTACCAGTGTGATTTGACCTCCTTTCTCGAAGTTCTTCCCTCCTCCCACCCACCCCTCCTTCAGATTCTTTCTAAGGATGACCCATTTCTAACTAAGATTTCTTCGAGATAACAGGTTGTTGGGAGCCTTCATTAAAGAGGAAGGTTTCCCCTTCAATGAAAATGACTGGAAACAGTGAAAAGACACAGTTTGAAACTGAAGGCCCCCTGCCAATACAATGACCCAGTTAGGAACCAAAACAAAGAACAGATAAATCGAGGGAATAAAAGTCTCCCCATCGCACGCTTCCATCTTCTACTCACTGCAGTGGTTTCTATGAAGTTTGAAACTTGAGGAGCTAATTTGATTCCCCAGAATTGGAAAATGCCATCCCCTACCTTAAAAGTTCTTCCCAGAGAAGTAGAGATGTAATTTTACTCACTCTAATGATGTGAGGAGGTCAGTTTTTATTCTCACTGCTCGGAGGGCACACTTCCCTCCATTATTTCACATTCTTTCCCCCTCCCCTGCTCTGTCCCCTCATACACCTTGCAAAACTCATCTTCACCTTGTGGCTCTCAAAACAACTCAGCAACAACTCTCCACTTACTAATATTGGGGTGGGTGGAGTGTTTGAGGGTATAACAGAGGGCTGGTATGGTGGGGGGAAGCAAATTATATTCTTTTGGGAAGTGGGTTTTAAATATTTCTACTGAAGTATCCCCTAATGGCAAAGAAGAATGAACGAATACATCTTAGGGTCCGAGATCAGAACTTGAAGCAGTCACAGGTAAGCCTGAAACATTTTTAAGTTTCTTGTTTTATCTTTAAAATTGCTACAAGATTTTTATCGCACATGGGCATGTACGTTCATGTGCGCGCGCACGCGCGCACGCACACGCACACGCACACACACACACACACACACACACTATGTTTGTATTAAAATTAAAATATTCTGTCAATCAGGGGCGCCTCGGTGGCTTAGTTCGTTGAGCGTCCGACTTCGGCTCAGGTCACGATCTCACGGTCTGTGAGTTCGAGCCCCGCGTCGGGCTCTGTGCTGACAGCTCAGAGCCTGGAGCCTGCTTCAGATTCTGTGTCTCCCTCTCTCTCTCTCTCTGCCCCTAACTCACTCGCATTCTGTCTCTGTCTCTCTCAAAAATAAATAAACATTTTAAAATATATATTTTGTCAATCAAATCTTTGGGGAAAACTGGCAAAACAAACACCATGAAGTTTATCCTGTGCCTTCAGATGCTAATATCTCCTATGACCATCATTACCCCTTGAATGTTGCCCTAGTTTACAGGTTTGTGCCTAGGGCACTCATCTTTGCAAATTCCAGACAGGCACGCATAGGGGGTTCAGGATGCCTGTAGGTTTTGATGAGACAATGGAACAACGGATTCTCAAACACCTGTATGTTAATGAAATGACAGTTGAGCATTTTTAGAAATCTGTTAGGAAAGATGCCAGAGGTAGAAGAGGACAGAATTTACCCTGATGCCACTGTTTGTAGCCACTGATGGCTAAGCATAAATTTACAGAAGTGTTATTGCTTATTTCCCTATGATCCATGGTAGGTAGTTAAGATATGAGCACAGAAAACTGACAGGTTGGCAGAGGTTCAAGATGGCTCCTAGCTCGCTGGGCTTAGTTTCTTGTGAGCCTCACTCATTGCCTCTATTCTACTGCCTTATTCGTTTCCTCCTTCTTGCCCTCAGGACTCCAGAATGGGACACGACTAGTTATTCTTACATCACCTGAAATTCCTGGGTGTGACAGACCACAGGATAAGTGTAGCTTGGGTTATATATTTTTTTCCAACTGAAATGTGATTTTGTCTTTTTGTTGCTCTAGCAAGTTGTCATTTTCATTGCAAAAAAAAATGTTATGCAATAAATATTTTTCCTGTCTTGTCAATGCATTAATGAAACAAAAGCCTTATGGCACAGTAGGGCTCCATGCGATAGAAAAATATTTTATAATTTCCATATTTCTTTTGATTTTATTTTCTTCCATTATATTTACCCAAAGACCTGCCAACCTGTTGACACTCAGCCCTGAGTTCAATGATTTTTCTTTTCTAGGAAACAGCAGGGAGAGCGTCCTCTATGTCCTATATGGTGACAAGTGCTAAAGAGAATGCTCCTGGCCGAGAAATACATATCTTTGTTATTAAATGACAGCAAAGTTGCTTTTTTACTTCTCAGTAGTGTCACATCGATTTTATCCTGAGGACTACCACTCAACAGCTCTCTATCTTGTTTTCACTTTATATACAGAAAGACTGAAGTTCCTGCAGCTTATAGACTTTTAGCAATCTAAGGAATACAATTATCGGTCCAATATTGTATCCATTAGAACGGTTTCCAAAATGGGGGTGCCTGGATGGTTCAGTCGGTAGAACATATGACGCTTGATCTCAGGGTCGTGAGTTCAAGCCTCACGTTAGGCATGGAGCTTACCTAAAAAAAGAGAAAGGTTTTCAAAATGCGTGATAGAATCCCAATGTTCTAAAACCATTTGCCTTGAAATTTCTTAACAATAGTGTCCATTTCTGACCCATCTTTATGTCTTCACAGCAGAAGGTGGAGAGTCTAACCATGCTGCTATGTAGTATATTTTTAATGAATGCAAGAATAAAAATCCATCAGTACGGGAAACCATTAGCTTTGTCCTTTCGTCACAGAGCTATGGCGATATCATGGAATAACATTCTTAGGAAATGATGATGAAAAGTTACCACTATATTTGTAACTTCCAAGGTTGAAGATGTTCCTGAAAATATTCTTTTGGTAACCTATTGAGTTTCGTCTTCAGTGAATCCAGCTAAATCTCTTAAAATCATATAAAATAATATCCTGGATTTTCTGTTGAATGAAACTGTTACCATATTTGTCGCATTTCCTATTCAAATGTACCCTAAACCAAGGTCATCCATCCATCATTCAAGTGATGTGAGTTTGTACCTCTCTTGGGAACAGTGGCCACCCCTGGGAGGTGATCTATATGCACGTTCATGTCTCCTCTGGGGGCAAGGCACTATAAAGAGGACTTGGAAGGAGTTACTTACTGCGTTAGAGTCAGATAAAGGAGGGGGGGAGGGAGGGAAGAGGACGCAGAAGGAATGGAACATCCTGAGATGTCACCCAGACCTGCTTTTCAACTGCAGCTCTCAGGATGTTTTATAATCCTGAGATTATAATTTCTGGTTATAATTTCTGGTCAATAATTTCTGGTTGACCAGCTAATGAGGGATTCCGGGAAGAAGAAGTGAGGCAGCATTTCTTGAACATTTTCTTTGCCAGGCACTTTACTAGATATTTTGCATATGCTGTCAAGGTAGTACTCACAACAGTATAGAGTATTATTCCCAACTTACTGGTATAGAAATTGAGGCTCAAAGAGGGTAAAATAACTTGCTCAAGTTCACATCGTGTGTCAATGGTAGACATGGAACTCAAGCTCCAGGCTCTTTCATTCCAAGGTTTGTGTTCTTTCTACCACAGCTGGCATTGTCCGCAGGCAACCTTTGGGGTGTGGCCAACAGCAGCAAGAGCTGTGAAGATCTCAAGGAAAGAAAGGCACTCCATCTGGAAGTTGCCCTGTGGAGTCCCCATGGTCAGAGCCATCACAAATAGGAGATGCTGTGGAGAGTCCTCCATGTTGGATATTGTGGTGGGTAGAGATGCGGGGGTCTTCACAGACCCTTGGAGCCCTGCTGCGAACTGGCTAGGTACATTCTCAGAGACCTCCTACCACCCTGTATCCTTTAAGGAGTGTGGGGTAGGCAATCAGTGACCACAGTCTACTTATTCTCTATCCTAGGCAGAGAAGGTGCAAAGAGGTTAAGAATTTCTCTCCAGAAAACCCATAACCCCAAATCCAGAAACCCAGATTTTAAGCTGGAGCACATTACAAGGCCGTCCACAGTGTCCTAGCCCTCAGATTCTCAGTTACAGGGGAAAGTTAAATTTCTTTTCTGTTTATTTGTCTTAAGTTTTCCTATTTTGAGCTTCAAGAATTGTTTTTAGGGGGGAAAAAAAAGATGAGTAATTGGTCTGCGTTTACTTTCCTCATGTAAATCTTATTTCTCCCTGACTTCATCTGTTCAGACCAAAACAGTCCTGATGGTGTCTTAGTCTGCCTCAGACAGACACATCAAGAACACCGTCTAGCTCAGTCCCCATTCTGTTAACCATCGGTCAGTTTGGTTGCTCTGGACGGAGTGGAACCACCAACAGACTCCAGGCTCCATGGCCATGGGAACCATGTGTCAATGTTCTATTCCTGGTGCCTGAGAAAATGCCTGAAATATAAGTGCTTTTACCAGTACTGTTGAATTTGATGAATTTTTATAAAGAAATTGTTTCGAGCTGGGAAGAACCTACGGAAGATGTAACTCAAACACCTCATTCTACAGAAGAGAAGCAGAAGAATCAGATGGACTGTCACATACAGGTAGTTGGTGGCAGAACCAGGGCTAGAAGCCACATCTGGTCCATGGTTCTGTGCCACATAGCCTCCAAATTGAAGCAGGCTCCATATTTTTAAACGGACTCTTTTCAATAGCTTGTTTCTGCTTTTAGAATCCTATAGAATCAAATGTGATTTGTAAACTAGCTTGCAGATAAGGAAATCGCCCCCACTTGAAGGACTATATTAAATAAAATGCTTTTGGCTGCAAGCGACAGAAAATCCAAGGTAACTGGCTTAATAAAGAATTTTATTGGCTCCCTTGATTGGAAGTCTAGAGGTCAGCCAGGTCTGACATATGACTTGTTGCAGATCCTAGCCTGTCTCCTTATGATCCCACGGCTCTGTCCTGCTCCCTGCTCCTTATGCTGAAGCAGGCAGTGAAATGGTTATAATAGTATCAGTTCTCATGTCAGTGCACTACAAGATTAGAGGGAAGGAAGGGTAGCTCTTCTGCACATCTCTGTTAGGGGCAAGGAAACTTATACAAAGCTCCTAGTAAACTTTCTCTTACCACTTGTGATGGGTCATTTATTTTCAATTTGAATGGGCTAAGGGATGCCCAGGTAGCTGGAAGAACGTTCTTTTTGAGTTTGTCTGTGGGGGTGTTTCTAGAAGACATTATTTTTTTTAATATGAAATTTATTGTCAAATTGGTTTCTGTACAACACCCAGTGCTCATCCCAACAGGTGCCCTCCTCAATACCCATCACCCACCCACCCCTCCCTCCCACCCCCCATCAACCCTCAGTTTGTTCTCAGTTTTAAAGAGTCTCTTATGTTTTGGCTCCCTCCCTCTCTAACCTTTTTTTTTTCTCCCCCTGCCCCATGGTCTTCTGTTAAGTTTCTCAGGATCCGCATGAGAGTGAAAACATATGGTATCTGTCTTTCTCTGTATGACTTATCTCACTTAGCATAACACTCTCCAGTTCCATCCACGTTGCTACAAAGGGCCATATTTCATTCTTTCTCATTGCCATGTAGTATTCCATTCTGTATATAAACCACAATTTCTTTATCCATTTATCAGTTGGTGGACATTTAGGCTCTTTCCATAATTTGGCCATTGTTGAGAGTGCTGCTATAAACATTGGGGTACAAGTGCCCCTATGCATCAGTACTCCTGTATCCCTTGGGTAAACTCCTAGCAGTGCTGTTGCTGGGTCGTAGGGTAGATCTAATTTTAATTTTTTGAGGAACCTCCACACTATTTCCCAGAGCGGCTGCACCATTTTGCATTCCCACCAACAGTGCAAGAGGGTTCCCGTTTCTCCACATCCTCTCCAGCATCTATAGTCTCCTGATTTGTTCGTTTTAGCCACTCCTACTGGTGTGAGGTGGTATCTCAGTGTGGTTTTGATTTGTATTTCCCTGATGAGGAGTGACGTTAAGCATCTTTTCATGTGCCTGTTGGCCATCTGGATGTCTTCTTTAGAGAAGTGTCTATTCATGTTTTCTGCCCATTTCTTCATTGGATTATTTGTTTTTCGGGTGTGGAGTTTGGTGAGTTCTTTGTAGATTTTGGATACTAGCCCTTTGTCCGATATGTCATTTGCAAATATTTTTTCCCATTCTGTCGGTTGTCTTTTAGTTTTGTTGATTGTTTCTTTTGCAGTGCAGAAGGTTTTTATCTTCATGAGGTCCCAATAGTTCATTTTTACTTTTAATTCCCTCGTCTTTGGAGATGTGTCAAGTAAGAAATTGCTGCGGCTGAGGTCAGAGAGGTTTTTTCCTGCTTTCTCCTCTAGGGTTTTGATGGTTTCCTGTCTCACATTCAGGTCCTCTATCCATTTTGAGTTTATTTTTGTGAACGGTGTAAGTGGTCTAGTTTCATTCTTCTGCATGTTGCTGTCCATTTCTCCCAGCACCATTTGTTAAAGAGACTGTCTTTTTTCCATGGGATATTCTTTTCTGCTTTGTCAAAGATGAGTTGGCCGTACTTTTGTGGGTCTAATTCTGGAGTTTCTATTCTATTCCATTGGTCTATGTGTCTGTTGTTGTGCCAATATCATGCTGTCTTGATGATTACAGCTTTGTAGTAGAGGCTAAAGTCTGGGATTGTGATGCCTCCTGCTTTGGTTTTCTTCAAAATTACTTTGGCTATTCGGGGTGTTTTGTGGTTCCATACAAATTTTAGGATTGTTTTTTCGAGCTTCGAGAAGAATGCTGGTGCAATTTTGAATGGGATTGCATTGAATGTGTAGATAGCTTTGGGTAATATTGACATTTTAACAATATTTATTCTTCCAATCCATGAGCATGGAATGTTTTCCCATTTCTTTATATCTTCTTCAATTTCCTTCATAAGCTTTCTATAGTTTTCAGCATACAGATCTTTTACATCTTTGGTTAGATTTATTCCTAGGTACTTTATGCTTCTTGGTGCAATTGTGAATGGGATCAGTTTCTTTATTTGTCTTTCTGTTGCTTCATTAGTAGTGTATAAGAATGCAACTGATTTCCGTACATTGATTTTTTGTCCTGTGATTTTGCTGAATTCATGTATCAGTTCTAGCAGACTTTTGTGGAGTCTATCGGGTTTTCCATGTATAATATCATGTCATCTGCAAAAAGTGAAAGCTTGACTTCATCTTTGCCAATTTTGATGCCTTTGATTTCCTTTTGTTGTCTGATTGCTGATGCTAGAACTTCCAACACTATGTTAAACCACAGCAGTGAGAGTGGACATCCCTGCCGTGTTCCTGATCTCGGGGGGAAAGCTCTCAGTTTTTTCTCATTGAGGATGATATTTGCTGTGGGATTTTCATAAATGGCTTTTATGATGTTTAAGTATGTTCCTTCTACCCTGACTTTCTTGAGGGTTTTTATTAAGAAAGGTTGCTGAATTTTGTCGAATGCTTTTTCTGCATCAATTGACAGGATCATATGGTTCTTTTCTTTTATTAATGTGATGCATCACATTGATTGATTTGTGAATGTTGAACCAGCCCCGCGGCCCAGGAATGAATCCCACTTGATCATGGTGAATAATTCTTTTTATATACTGTTGAATTCGATTTGCTAGTAACTTATTGAGAATTTTTGCATCCATATTCATCAGGGATATTGGCCTGTAGTTCTCTTTTTTTGCTGGGTCTCTGTCTGGTTTAGGAATCAAAGTAATGCTGGCTTCATAGAATGAGTCCAGAAGTTTTCCTTCCATTTCAATTTTTTGGAAAAGCTTGAGAAGGATAGGTATTATCTCTGCTTTAAACGTCTGGTAGAACTCCCCTGGGAAGCCATCTGGTCCTGGACTCTTAGTTGTTGGGAGATTTTTGATAACTGATTCAATTTCTTCACTGGTTATGGGTCTGTTAAAGTTTTCTATTTCTTCCTGTTTGAGTTTTGGAAGTGTGTGGGTGCTTAGGAATTTGTCCGTTTCTTCCACGTTGTCCGGTTTGTTGGCATATAATTTTTCATAGTATTCCCTGATAATTGCTTGTATTTCTGAAGGATTGGTTGTAATAATTCCATTTTCATTAATGATTTTACCTATTTGGGCCCTCTTTCTTTTCTTTCTGAGAAGCCTGGCTAGAGGTTTATCAATTTTGTTTATTTTTTCAAAAAACCAACTCTTGGTTTCATTGATCTGCTCTACAGTTTCTTTAGATTCTACATTGTTTATTTCTGCTCTGATCTTTATTATCTCTCTTCTTCTGCTGGGTTTGGTGTATCTTTGCTGTTCTGCTTCTATTTCCTTTAGGTGTGCTGTTAGAATTTGTATTTGGGATTTTTCTTGTTTCTTGAGATAGGCCTGGATTGCAATGTGTTTTCCTCTCAGGACTGCCTTCGCTGCATCCCAAAGCATTTTCATTATTGTATTTTCATTTTCACGGGTTTCCATATATTTTATAATTTCTTCTCTAATTACCTGTTGACCCATTCATTATTTAGTAGGGTGTTCTTTAACCTCCATGCTTTTGGAGGTTTTCCCGACTTTTTCCTGTGGTTGATTTCAAGTTTCATAGCATTGTGGTCTGAAAGTGTGTGTGGTATGATCTCAATTCTTGTATACTTACGAAGGCTGTTTTGTGACCCACTATGTGATCTATCATGGAGAATGTTCTATGTGTACTTGAGAAAAAATTATATTCTGTTGCTTTGGGATGCAGAGTTCTAAATATATCTGTCAAGTCCATCTGATCCAATGTATCATTCAGGGCCCTTGTTTCTTTATTGATCCTGTGTCTAGATGATCTATCCATTGCTATAAGTGGAGTATTAAAGTCCCCTGCAATTACCACATTCTTGTCAATAAGGTTGCTTATGTTTGTGATTAATTGTTTTATATATTTGGAGGCTCCTGTATTTGGTGCATAGACATTCATAACTGTTAGCTCTTCCTGATGGATAGACCCTGTAATTATTATATAATGCCCTTCTTCATCTCTTGTTACAGCCTTTAATTTAAAGTCTGGTTTGTCTGATATAAGTATGGCTACTCCAGCTTTCTTTTGACTTCCAGTAGCATGATAGATAGTTCCCCATCCCCTCACTTTCAATCTGAAGGTGTCCTCAGGTCTAAAATAAGTCTCTTGTAGACAGCAAATAGATGGATCTTGTTTTTTTATCCATTCTGATACCCTATGTCTTTTGGTTGGAGCATTTAGCCTATTTACATTCAGTGTTATTATAGAAATATATGGGTTTAGAGTCATTGTGATGTCTGTAGGTTTCATGCTTGCAATGATGTCTCTGGTCCTTTGTGGTACTTGGGACATTTCACTCACAGACCCCCTTAGGGTCTCTTGTAGGGCTGGTTTAGTGGTGATGAATTCCTTCAGTTTTTGTTCGTTTGGGAAGACTTTTATCTCTCCTTCTATTCTGAAAGACAGACTTGCTGGATAAAGGACTCTCAGCTGCATATTTTTTCTGTTCATCACATTGAAGATTTCCTGCCATTCTTTCTTGGTGTGCCAAGTTTCAGTAGATAGGTCTGCCACTAGTCTTATGGGTCTCCCTTTGTAAGTTAGAACCTGTTTATCCTTAGCTGCTTTCAGAATTTTCTCTTATCCTTGTATTTTGCCAGTTTCACTATGCTATGTTGTGCAGAAGACCAATTCAAGTTACATCTGAAGGGAGTTCTCAGCTATGATTTGTTCAAGTACACCTTCAGCCCCTTTCTCTCTCTCTTCCTCTTCTGGAATTCCTATTATACAGATATTGTTCCTTTTCATTGTATCACTTAGTTCTCTAATTGTCCCCTCATACTCCTGGATTTTTTTTATCTCTTTCTCAGCTTCCTCTTTTTCCATAATTTTACTTTCTAATTCACCTATTTTTCCTCTGTCTCTTCAATCAGAGCTGTGGTCACCTCCGTTTTATTTTGCACCTCATTTATAGCATTTTTTAGCTCCTCATGACTGTTTCTTAGTCCCCTGATCTCTGTAGCAATAGATTCTCTGCTGTCCTCTATACTTTTTTCAAGCCCAGCGATTAATTTTATGACTATGATTTTAAATTCATTTTCTGTTACATTGCTTAAATCGTTTTTGATCAATTCATTAGCTGTCTCTACTTCCTGGAGCTTCTTTTGAGGAGAGTTCTTCCATTTCGTCATTTTGGGTAGTTCCTGGGGTGGCGTGGAACTGCAGGGCACTTCCCCTGTGCTGTCCGGAGTAACTTGTGTTGGTGGGCAGGGCCACAGTCAGGCCCAATGTCTGTCCCCAGCCCACCACTGGGGCCACAGTCAGACTGGTGTGTACCTCATCTTTCCCTCTCCCAGGCACAGGACTCACTGTGGGTGGTGTGGCCCCTGTCTGGGCTGCTTGCACCCTGCCGGGCTGGTGGTGCTGCTTTGATGGGATCTGGCGTATTAGCCCGGGTGGATCCACAAGGTGCACAGGGGCAGGAGGGGCAGGCTTAGCTTGCTTTGCCATCGGTGGTCCCCTGTGGGAGGGGCCCTGCAGCACCGGGAGGTAGACCCATCAGAGGGATAGATCCACAGAAGCACAGCATTGGATGTTTGCGCGGTGCAAGCAAATCCAGTGATGGGAACTGGTTCCCTTTGGGATTTCGGCTGGGGGGTGGGAGAAGGAGATGGCGCTGGTCAGTGCCTTTGTTGCCTGCTGAGCTGAGCTCTGGCTTCCAGGGCTCAGCACCTCTCCCCCCAGTGTCCTCTCACCCTCCCACTCTCTGAGCAGAGCTGTTGTCTGTTAACATTCCAGCTGTTAAGTCCCGCTGGCTGTCAGAACTCATGTAGTCTACCCCTTCTGTTTTTGCAAGTCAGACTCGGGGGCTCTACCTTGCCAGGCGGGCTGCCCCTCCGCCGTCCGGTTCCCTCCAGCCAGCCCAAGGAGCACGCACCACCTCTCCACCCCTCCGCCCTTCCTACCCTCTTCCGTGGGCCTCTTGTCTACACTTGGCTCCGGAGAGTCCGTTCGGCTAGTCTTCTGGCTGTTTTCTGGGCTGTTTAGGCAGATGTGGGTGGAATCAAAGCGATCAGCAGGACAAGGTGAGCCCAGCATCCTCCTACACCGCCATCTTTCATCCCAACCACCTAGAAGATATTAGCATATGGACTGGTACATTGAGTAAAGAACGTTGCCTTCATCCATGGGGATGGGTATCATCCAATCCATTGAGGGCCCAAATAGGATAAAAAGGAGGAAGAAGGGTAAATTTTCTCTCTCTGCCTGAGATGGGACATCTATTTTCTTCTGCTTTCAGGCATTGGCTCTCCTGGTTCTCAGGCCTTTGGACTTGGACTGAATTATACTACCAGCTTCCCTGGTTCTCCAGTTTGCCAATTCCTATAATCTCTCTCAATCTCTCCCCCCACTCTCCCATCTGCTGACTCGTGTGTGTGTGCGCGTGTGCATGTGCATGTCCGTGTGTAGCGGGGCGGGGGGGGGGCAGGGCACGAAGCCCCTTTCAGAAGCTGTAAGCTTTTTTCTTTTTCTGATAACCTTCTTCCATATCAGTTACTTGTCTGCTCTGTCTTGCTTGTCTGTGTCTCCCGCTCTGAATTTTTCATGCAGAGTTGGCCAATTATTGGGGTGCTTGGCCATCTCTTTTTGGATTCCCCACTCACAACTACTTGCCTGGATGGTGAGCTTCATTTTCCAACCCCACTCCCTGACCCCACATGGAGACCCAGTGCTGCCTCCTGTTAACCCTTACTGTCTCTACCACAAAGTTTGTAAGGATCATGACCCATTCCTGATATGATCAATCTATTCATTAGTCAATGATTTCTTAAGACAGAAAGTCAGAAAGAGTAAAATTGTCTTCCTAGTCAAGACAATGTTGGTATAGCATTATAAAGCTCAGAAAGACCTTACAAGATGTTCAAACTTCTAAACTCCTATTGTACTTGGTTTTACCACTCTATAATCTGACTTTGTAAATATCTTCTCTCTCTCTCTTAGAGGCTAGTAACTTCAAGTTCCAAGAGCACTGGGTCTCTGTGTCATGAATCCTCTATCCAGACTGTGCCTTGAACACCCTACTAAATTCTGATGGACTGAATGAGCCAGATGATGAACACACTAAGTCCAGGATCACACAGCTAGTCAACGGGCGGCAGCCAGAACTCAGGTTTTTGGGTTCCTTGGATTTTCTGTGTTTCAAAAGCCAATATATAATATTGGTTTTACACTACCTGTATGTGGTTTTTTTATTGTAACTTCCTTCAAAGCATTCTAAAGGATTTTGCAGATTTCTCCCTTCCATTCATAGTCCAGTGGGGAAAAATCACTATTTAAAAAAAAAAAAAAGTACTTCCCAAAGGACTCACTGAGGTAAAGAAGTAACCTCTTCACACAGCTATATTCAATTTCAAACATTTGTCCCATCTGCTTTTCAGATTAGTAGTTAGATTTCCCTAGTCCCACTCCAAGGCAAAGAAAATGCTGCGGGCTTTGTCATCAGCAAAGAAAACATGGGTAACTACTTGACAGGCAGTTGGTGTGCTTATCTTTCAGCATCTATTATGAATCTATTATGAATCAAGCTATACTGGGCATATCTGTGAAAGAGCGTGTGAAGCTTTCTTGCAGAACAAAAAACAATAACACCCATATTCATGGATTGTGATATTCTGGGATAGCCATATGTGACTTTTGTGTCTTCAAAATATTTTATTCTGTTGATACATAAAAGGTTTGAAAATGTTGTTTGCTCGGCCTCTGCTGTTCGGGGAGGCTAGCTGGCAGGCTGGATTTTTTTTTTTTTTTCTGCTTCATATGCAATAGCTATATGGGAAACCCCCTTCCTACATAACAAGTTAATCATCTCTTTGAGAGGGAAAATGTGTGTGCCCTGCTTTCTAGGGCCACAAAAGGCACGGGCCTTTAACAGAAAGTGACTGTTCGGAAATTACAAACCTAACAGGGCTTTGCCAGGGCCCAGTGAGTGACTTTTAATGGCACCATTGAATCGAAGAGGGTTCTCCTGCCTCTGCCCTGAGTCTTGCATATCAACATAAGAATATGTTGTATCATAAAGAGAAGGAAGAAGGGCGCCTGGGTGGCTCAGTCGGTTGAGCGTCCGACTTCGGCTCAGGTCACGATCTCGAGGTTCGTGAGTTCGAGTCCCGTGTCCGGCTCTGTGCTGACACCTCGGAGCCTGGAGCCTGCTTCCGATTCTGTGTCTCCCTCTCTCTCTGCCCCTCCCCCGCTCATGCTCTGTCTCCCTCTGTCTCAAAAATAAATAAAACATTCAAAAAATTTAAAAAAAATAAAGAGAAGGAAGATAAACGGTTATATTTTGTTTAGTAATATCTCATCTAGACACAGAAAGGATTTAGGGCACGTTATACAGAGGCTTACAGTATAAGGAGAGAAAAAGTAAAACAGGTGAAATGAATGGGGAAAGTGAAGTGAAAGGAAAATGAGGGCGGTATATGAAATTTATATGGAATTTGAGACGCAAAGTCTTAAGTCAGTGGCAGATTTTTTCAACTAAGAAATATGCATAGCTATGGCTTACTTTTGGAGTACCAAACACACACAAATCCAGGCTTTTAAGCCAGAGAACTTATGAAGCTAATATTAACATTTCAAAAGCACTTTTCAGTTTACCAAAGAATTCATCACTACAGACATACCTCCTTTTATTGCACTTGGTTTTATTGTGCTTTACAGACAGTGGGTTGTTGTTGTTGTTGTTGTTTACAGATTAAAGGTTTGTGACAGCCCTGCATCAAGCAAGTCTTTTTGTGTCATTTTTCCAACAAGATTCGCTGACTTTGTGTCTCTGTGTCACATTTGTGCAACTCTCACAATATTTCAAACTGTTTCATTATTATTATATTTGTTATTGTCATCTCTGATCAGCGATCCTTGAAGTGACTATTGGTAATTGTTTGGGGGCCCATGAACCACACCCATACAAGATGGCGGACTTAAAACATGTCGTGTGCACTCTGACGGCTCCACTGACTGGTTGTTTCCCCATCTCTCTCCCTATCTTCTAAGACATGAAAATATTGAAATGAGGCCAATTAATAACGTTATGATGGTCTCTAAGTGTTCAAGTGGAAGAAAGGGCCACTCATCTCTCACACTAAATCAAAGGCTAGAAGTGGTTACACTCAGTGAGGAAGGCGTGCCTAAAGCCAAGATGGGCCAGGGGCGCCTGGGTGGCTCAGTCGGCTGAGGGTCCGACCGCGGCTCAAGTCATGATCTCACAGCTCGTGGGTTTGAGCCCCACGTTGGACTCTATGCTGACAGCTCGGAGCCTGGAGCCCGCTTCCAATTCTGTGTTCCCTCTCCCTCTCTGCCCCTCTCTTGCTCGCACTCTGTCTCTCTCTCTCTCAAAATAAACATTAAAAAAACTTTTTTTTTAATAAAAAATAAAGCTAACATGGGCCAAAAGCTAGGCTTCTTGTGCCAAACAGTCAGCCAAGTTGTGTGTGGAGAGGAAAAGTTCTTAAAAGTGCCACTCCAGTGAACACACAAATGATAAGAAAGCAAAATAGACCCTGTTGCTCATACGGAGAAGGTTCGAGTGGTCTGGACAGACAATCAAACCAGCCACAACATTCCCTTGAGTCAAAGCCTAACCCAGAACAAGGCCCTCACTGTCTTCACTTCTATGAAAGCTGAGAGAGGTGAGGAAGCTGCGGAAGGAACGTTTGAAGCCAGCAGAGGTTGGTTCAGGAGGTTTAAGAAAGAAGCCGTCTCCATGACATCAAAGTTCACGGTGAAGCAGCCAGTGCTGATGTGGAAGCTGTTGCAAATTACCCAGAAGATCCAGCTAAGGTGGTTAATGAAGGTGGCTACACTGAACAGATTTTCAATGTAAACAAAACAGCCTTTTATTGGCAGAAGATGCCATCGAGGCTTTCCTGACTAGAGAGGAGTAATTGGCTGGTTTCAAAGCTTCAAAGCCCAGGCTGAGGCTGACTCTCTCGTTAGGAGCTAATGAGCTGGTGACTTAAAGTTGACGCCAATGCTTATTTACCATAACAAAAATCCTAGGGCCCTTAAGAATGGTGCTAAATTTACTCTGCCTGTGCTCTAGGAACGGAACAACAAGGCCGGATGACAGCACATCTGTTTACAACATGGTTTGCTGAATAGTTTAAGCCCATTGCTGAGACCTACTGCTCAGGAAAAAAGAATCCTTTCAAAAGATCACTGCTCATTGACAGTGTGCCTGGTCACCCAAGAGCTCAGATGGAGGTGGACAAGGAGATTAATGCTGTTTCCATGCCTATTAACACAACATCCATTCTGCAGCCCGAGGATCAAGGAGCCATTTTGACTCGCAAGTCTCATTATTTAAGAAATATATTTTGTAAGGCTCCAGCTACCATAGACAGTGAGTGCTCTGATGTATCTGGCAAAGTCCATTGAAAACCTTCTGGAAAGGATTCACCATGCTAGATGTCATTCAGAACACTCATCATTCATTGGAAGAGGCTAAAATATCAACATGAACGGGAATTTTGGAAGAAGTTGATTCCAACACTCATGGATGACTTTGAGGGGTTTGGGGCTTCAGGGGAGGAAGTGGCTGAATTCAGTGAATTCAGTGACCTGAATTCAGCTCAACACCTTGAATAGAGTAGGCAGATGTGGTGGAAACAGCAAGAAAACTAGAGTTAGAAGTGAAGCCTGACGATGGGGCGGAATGGCAGCCACCTCATGATCAAACTTGAAGGGATGCGGATGTGCTTCTTAGGGATGAAAAAGAATGTGATTTCTTGCAATTGAATCTACTCCCGGTGACGATGCTGTGGAGACTGTTGAAATGACAACAAGGGATTTAGACTATTCCATAAACTCGGCTGGAGAAAGCAACAACAGGGTCTGAGAGGATGAACTCCAATTCCAAAAGAAGTTCTACCGTAGGTACGATGCTATCAAACGGCATCACAAGCTACAGAGAGATCGTGAAAGGAAAAGTCAATGAGCTAATGGACGCGGCACACTTCACTGTTGTCTTATTTTAAGAACTTGGAGCAGCCACCCTGACCAGTCAGTACCCATCAACACTGAGGCAAGACCTCCCACCGGCCGAGAGATTGTGACCTGCTGAAAGTTCAGATGATATTTAGCATTTTTTAGCAGTAAAGTATTTTTTAATACGTACATTTTTTAGAGACGATGCTATTGCACACCTAATAGACTACAGTATAGTGTGAACAGAACTTTTATGTGCACTGGGAAACCAAAAAAATTCATCCGACTTGCTTTATTGCAATATTTGCTTCATTGCAGTGGTCTGGAACCCAACCCACAGTATCTCTGAGGCGTGCCTGTATATTCCCATTTAGCGGTGCTTTTGCATTTATAATACTTTCATGTTGGGGGGGCTGGGTGGCTAAATCGGTTGAGTGCCTGACTCTTGATTTTAGCTCGGGTCATGATCTCAGGGTTCGTGGGATGGAACACCATGTCAGTCTCTGCACTGATGCGTGGAGCCTCCTTGGGATTCTCTCTCTCTCCCTCTCTCTCTCTCTACCTGTCCCCTCCCCAAAATAAATAAATAAACATTAAAAAAATGCATTCATGTTGATGTAGATAAAAGTTCAGTTTATCTGTATATGCCATTTCAAATCCTTTCTAAGACAAATGTGAGTAAATCCTTTCTATTGCAAAGGACACGAGTGTACAATATGTATCCACAACCACCTTAGAGATATTTAACCAAAAACATGTATGATATGCAAGCAACAGTGATAACAACAGCATATACCTCACACATAAAGCCAGGATCCCGTGTTCCAATCGACTTCAAGAGGAAATCACACATCTGTAGCTTCTCATTTTAGCTCCTTTATCATCCCCTAAAAAATTCCCATTATATTGCTTACTAAGCTGTAACCTCCTAGAGGTTTCAAGGAGCCATTATTATCTGTTTATCTGTTTGACCAGATAGCACCCAGCTCAACACCTTGAATAGAGTAGGCACCTAAAATATGTCCTGAATGTCGCATGGGGGAAGGAGGGAACAAATTTCTTACTGATTTCTCAAGCCACAGTCCTTACAGATCAGAACAAGATTGAGATTCTTTCACACATTTCAGCCCAGCGGTAGATTCATGTCGGGCTCCTGCTCTGGGGCAGCAGGGCTGGGGCTACCGGCAGCTCGGCTGTGGCTTGTAAGGGCAGGGACAGGTGGAAAGGGTAGGGAGATGGGGCAAAAAAAAAAGAGGCAGTGGCTGGGTAAGAAAGAGGTGACACAGCCGGTCCTGAACTAAAAAAGAGAAGAGGGTCAGATACAAACAATAAACCATAGTCACTGCCACGAATGGTCTCAAGGCAAGTAGGAGTTGCTGCCCTTTGACCCTTCCATCTTTATATCTCCAGAAGCCATACTCTGTGGGGTTTCTCCCCCTTCACGACTGCTGTTGACATTCATTCTAATCATGAATTTCAGAGCTGTTGCCAAAGATTGATTAAAGAGACCTAATACAGAAGTTTCCAGAATTGTCCTGGAGACTAAAACCCCCTGAGGTCAGTCCTCCTATGTATTCCCTTCTAGCTATTTTTTACCATCTGGTTTGCCAGTCATTTCCTTGACACTGTGTGTGTGTGTGTGTGTGTGTGTGTGTGTCTGTGTGCGTGTGAAAACAACCTTCTTCAACTAAAAGAAAGCTTCCTTTTTGAGTTTTTACAAAGTCCAAATAAATTCTGAATTTGAGAGTCAGATCTTTAAGAACGCTCTGGGCTATTCTTCAAAGGTAGTTCTTAAAATAGATTGAAAATAATGTGGTCAAGTTGAAAGGAAAGCACTAAAGTTTTGCTTTTAAAATAACTAGCATGCTCTTGAGTCACTTCTTAGTTTTCATGTAAAATCCTTGAACGGCTAAATCCAAAAAAAAAAAAAAAAAAAAAAACCAAACAAACAAAAACCTGTGCCTTTAAATTTTTTCCTGCTTGAAGTTTGGGGTTTGTTTTTTTTTTTGTAATTTATTTTTGCATTTATTGTTGGATAATGATGTACTACAGAAATATATAAAACACAAGCTGTCTCTTATTCTGTTTGGTGATAAAATGCTCAATTAAAAACAGGTTATGTTGCTTGCCCTTGGCATCCTGCGCTGATATCGTATTGTTCAGAATAGCACATGTCACCCTAAATAATTTCACATGCATCTGTTTTATTAGTAGGTGCTAATTAAACATGCATCTTGTGGAGTGACTTTACATAAGATCATTTTGCAGTTTCCTGTGTTATTTATGCAACACTTTGGGATCTGTGGGTCACAAATCCTACTATAAACTTTTTCTCCTAAAATTATTAATGAAAAGTAAAGTCCCTCTCTAATAGTATTCTTCCAGACATGCTTGGAAATATATTCCAACGCAAAATTTAAAACAAACAAAAGCGTGTTACTAATAGACACCGTGTTATCTATCTCCCAGAAGATTTACAAGCCACCACAAATGTTCATTATTAGAGAATAACGCTCTCTTTTCAGTGAAGGTCCACGACTCCTTCCCGATATCCATCCAGTCTTCTCGTTGGGGCCAAAATATCCACGCAAGTCATGGTCAATACAAAGATGGCCTAAGGTGAGCTTGTGTGGTGCGGGAGCTGCCTCGACCAGGGCTCTGCGTCAGCCGACAGATCATATGCACTGATCCAGTCTGGCCAGCATACTTCCTCTGTCTCTGGCCTCTTTCCAGATGTGTGTCAAAACTTCAAATCCGTAGCCATTAATTTTTTCAGAAATGGTCACCATCTTTTGTCCTTCCGTTTTCCAGTCCGTGTGATACCTCCATGGTGGTCACATGATTCGAGTGAATCATTCTAGAGCTATTTGCATGTAGGAGGGTTTGAGAACTTTAGGCAAAGCCCTGGACCGCTCTGGGGCTTGCTTGCTTTTCTGAAAAGAAAACAAATCAGCCTCTCTCAGAACTCTATGTCCATAAACTGGAAAAAAAAAATGCGTCAGGGACATGTGCCTGTGACCCTCTTGATTCATAACCTGTATTCGTATATAAAAGGTTCTAAGAAGTCCTACAGCAAAGAAACCCTTTTGGCTTTGCTTACTTAATGTCCCACAAATCATTCGGTCTCAGAACCTTTCTTCTGATAATACGTGTGCCAGCCTCAGAACCAGCGAGAAAACGTGTTGAGAATGCCCCGCGAGGCCATCTTTAGAAGACTGTTCTAACCGTAAGGGACACTCTATGATTCCCTTCTGTTATTCGGCTCTTCCTCTTACAAAAGATTTGAATGCTTAGGTCTCAGCTCAATTAAACTAAATGTTAACTCTGTAGAGCCAGCAGTGGGGAAAAAAAAATGTTTTTAAGTGGCTTGAGCTTGAATCTGGGCAATGGATCTGCCCACCAGTCCTATAGTTCACGGCATTGACCATACTCACACTGCAGAATACAGCGCGTTAAATCTCTCAAAGAGTGACTAATACGCCACTGTGATAGGACAGACGCTTGGGGTTTTAGCCAAATCTTGTAAATTTAGCGAAGAATATCAGAGCAACTCCTTCTGTTACCCTAAATGTCACGGACTCTTACATTTTCATGAAGAACACGCAGGTCTTGGTTTTAAAGGTCTTACATGAGCACTTTCATTGAAAATCATAAGGTCTGCCTACATTGAGGAAATGAATACTGTAGTTAGCCTATCCAGAAAGTTCCAGCAGGCACTGGGTATTTCAACGGGGGATGAGGGGGGCTGATTAGATCAAACCTCAGCACTCTGAGAGCTCCAGTTTGCAGATTTCAGAACCAATATGACTTCTTTCCCCCACAACCAATTTTTAAATATAACATGTATTTCTTGCTTTCTTACGGAATTGACCTCCGTAAACTATGAGACCCCAAAAGCACAACCGAGCGTGAAGGTTGTTCTCCGTGTTTTGCCCCAAATACTTCACTACACCAGCGTAATCTAATTACTTCTTCTTCTAAGTAATCATTCCCTATTTCGGAATCGAGACTATGTAATTCTTGCCATAGTTTTATTCCAACCTGAAGTCCGTGAGACAGTTCTGCGGAAGGCGAACTTAGTTTTGAGGAGTCCATATGCCTAGCACCTCATGTCTCCCTGATTGTTGGTGCCTTGATCCACCTGGTTCCAGTTTATTCGTTGAGTTCTATCCTCTTGCCTTTGTTTTGATTTCTGTGTTGTGCTCCTGGCAACTCAACTCTTTTCAGAGAAACAACCTTCCATGATTGTTTCTCCCTTGCCTTGGCTCACCTAGATCTGGCCTCCCATCCTGAATCCAACTAGAGTGACAGCACAATCCTATACCAATGGGTCCATTTAGGTGCTCTGGGGCATAGACAGAGAACAAAGAGTGTTGAGTGCCCACAAATAACTAAGTATGTAGCAGCTGGGCTGAGTCATTTTGCAATTAAGTGGCCACATTTGAGTAACACTTGTGCAAGCCTCTTGGGTACAGTTTCATGAACTTGCCTTCAGTGTGAACTTGAGCCACCATGGATTGCTCAACTCAGTGCTCATCTTCAGGAAGCCTTGCCTGACTGCCTGAGCCCAAAGAGGCTCTCTTTTTTTGAATGTATACAGCTCTAATGGTCTGCACCAAGTGCCAGGAACTTACCATTGTCTGGCGCTGAATTATCTGCTCATCTCTTTGGCTCTCCCTTTACACAGGTATAGGCTTGTAAACTAGATGAGGAGTGTATCTAAAAAATTTTTATGTCTCCCGCATTACGTCGTATAAAAGAATGAGATAATCCCAAAGTTCCATCAACTAGTGCGATATGGGGCAATGAGATATCTATCTGAGTAAACTGGAAGTTGAGAAAGAACATGTCTGTTGCGCGGGATTAATGGAAAAGGAAGAAGAAGGCATTTAGAGGCAGAGTGAAGAAGCTAAAAGGGAAGTTCCACTTTCTGTTCCTGAGAGGCTTGTTTAACCTGAACCTTTCCATTGTCTTTGTCCCACAAGGTTTTCAGAATTACCTTCCTCTTTACATAATTACCTATACTAAACAGATTAAACAATAAGAGACTTCCAAGACTTCCTAACGCCCCCATGAAACAAGCACAACAGGGGTCCCAGGAATTAAGATTTAGAGCCTCCTTCCCCTCTGACAGCTCATGAAATGCTCAACTAAGGTGAGAAGAAAACTCTGCCAAAAAATCCTGCCTCGTTTCCCTAATTCAACGCAAGCCTCAACAGCCTTTGGGAAGCAAAGACTCATGTTCCAAGGAACACAATGCCCCACTTAGAATGGTTGCAAAGTCAGGGGCTCCTGGGTGGCTCAGTCGGTTTAGCGTCCGGCTTCAGCTCAGGTCACGATCTCGTGGTTTGTGAGTTTGGGCCCCGCGTCGGGCTCTGTGCTGACAGTGTGGAGCCTGCTTGGGATTCTCTCCCTCTCAAAATAAATAAATTCACTTAAGAAAAAAAAAAAAAAAGAGGAGTGCCTGGGTGGCTCAGTCGGTTAAGCATCTGATTTTAGCTCAAGTCATGATCTCACAGTCCGTGAGTTCGAGCCCCGCGTCAGGCTCTGTGCTGACAGCTCAGGACCTGGAGCCTGCTTCCGATTCTGTGTCTCCCTCTCTCTCTGCCCCTCCCCCGTTCATGCTCTGTCTCTCTCTGTCTCAAAAATAAATAAACATTAGAAAAAAAAAAAAAAGAATGGTTGCAAAGTCAAAAATGCTCTTCTCATTATCACACACAGTCATTTGGTTTTTCTTTGAAATAATTTATGCCTCGGAGTGATTAGTTTGCCTTCTTTACATATTCATATCTTTTTGTTAATCTATTATTATGTAGCTCTGCCTTTACCGGTTTGAAAAAAAAAATCATTTTTAGGAGGACAAATGCTGGTTTCTTAGTGGCAATATTTGATTAACCGCAATAAATGATTCAGCAGATTGTTTGCCTTTAAAGAGAGAAATGTAATGTGGGGGAGAGTTTTCTTTCCAAAATAATTACAGTGGTGCCCAGGCAATTTAGTAAGCCAAAATACTCCCAAACAGCCAGGCCCAGCCTCCATTGGGGACCTGGTTGCGGACTAATAAAGAACTCATCAGCTTACTTTTAGACTGATAGCTGTATGCTGTCTAATTGCAAATGAGTAACTGTAAATGTCCCACTCCTCAGAAGCTAGCACAATTTCCTTTAGTCTGTAATTATAAACAGGGGCAAATGAAGGTCCATCTAATATGATATTAAGAAAGAATCCAAGAAAAGAACTGGTAGCATGACGAACTCAACTCAACACCGTGTCAGATAGGTAGGCCTACGGGGGCCGGAGGGGAGGGGGGATCCAAAGACCTCCAAGGATTTACAGTTACCTATGGCTGCAGAAATTATGAATTCAACACAAGAGGATGCCCCGGAGGTAAGACACATTTTTCTGTAATTGTTGGTCTGCTATCTGTGTTCTCACACCTGCCGCAGAATAATTGTACATTATTCTGAGGTTCTTATTCTGAACAACGAGGACACAAGTGTGTTCCCCGTCCACCCAGAAACATAGCCGTGAGGAGGACGTGTGATAATTTTGCAACTGTCTCTGGGTCCCGAAGAGCTGTCTGCCATTGACAAGACAAGTCTAGGGAAGACCTCCCTCAAGGTTTCCTGCCTCTGTTCACAGACGTTGCCGTAGACTTCTGTCCGTCCCTGCATTCCACGCTAGCCATGTGCCGCCCAAACCCAGTTACAGACTCTGCTTCTGATGAGGTCCTCCCCCTGTCCTTTCGACATGATCTTTTCCAGAGTACTTTGGAACTCCCCAAGATGGCCTTCGTCCGAAATGTAGTGTCCAGTTCCTTTTCGAACCACACCCAGGAGTCCTAGACTAGACCAGTACAACGCGTGCTCAACCCCTCGTCCTAAAACTCTGACAAGGACACAGCCTCAGGCTTTGGCTTGCCTAGAAGGGAGTTAAGAGCAGGTGATATGTAAAGGGGATGAAGACCGTATGATTCTAATCTATTGTAAAGTAGCCACTGCCAAGGTCATTTTCCTTGATTATCCATGTGGTCCTTACGGCTTGTGCAATAATGGAGTATTCACTGAACCTTCTGAGGCAACCTGTTCTAACTTTGGATAGTTCCATTGATTGAACTAGAACGTGAGTCCCAACGTGGTCCAAGTGCTACTCCATGCTGCCATACAGAAGTCTCAACACTGTTATGCATAATAATTACATATATATTTACAGACATTTCCAGGGTGCCTGGGTGTCTCAGTTGGTTGAGTGTCCAACTCTTGATTTCAGCTCAGGTCATGATCCCAGGGTCATGGGATCAAAGATTCTCTCTCTCTCCCTCTACCCTTCTCCCCACTCACATTCTCTCTCTCTCTGTCTTTAAAATAAAATAAAAAATAAATAAAGACATTTCCTGTTCTGCCACAAAAAAATCTGTTTTGCCCTATTGTTTCTTGTAGATATATTGCCTAATTCTGCACTGCCTGGTTTTCTTCTCTCTAAATACGTTCAGTTTTCTTGGCTTGATTGTAATACGAATAATAATGGCTAATATCAATATTCAGCTAATAATCTGCCAACTCCTCAACAAGATTATGATGAGCGATTTTGTGAAGGTCCAAATACAGACTAAGAATGAAAGTCCAAAAGTCTATCCTATTTCCTTATCTGCAAGCCTAATACATTATCAACGAGAGAAATTAATTGTCTTTGCCATGATTTGTTCTCGGTGAATCAGTGTTAGTTCCTGGTGATCACAGCTTCTTCTGTAAATAACCTATTTTAGCATCTTGGCCAGAATTCACTTTCATTCCCTTTCTGGAAATCAGAATGGCTTCTCAGTCTTTGAACATTCCTCGTTCTCTCTAATTCTTCACAGATTAATGACAATGTCCCAGCGATCTCTTCCACAACATTGCTCATTTAAATCTCTCGATAAGACATGAAGGGAGGAACACCACTTGGGTTGAAGAATACATTCATCTAACTACATTCAGTCTGGCATAGGTACTTCTTTCCGTGTATGTAGGTACTTCTTTCCTATTTCTGAGGTCCCAGAATTCTCTCCAGAGGGAGGCTGGTGAGTTGAGACAGTAGCTTCTACTATCGTGGAAAAGCCAGAATCCACAACCCTCTTTGTTCATGCAAGGTCCAAAAGAGCATGCATTCTTTCCTGGTAGACTCGGGTCCACAGCGGGTGTAGAAGGGAAAAAAAAATCATGGGCAGAATCAAGAGGGATAAGCAAGTAAACGGGGGATGAAATGAATGAAAATTAGAACCTGTGCTTTAAAAATTTCCCAATGTGCAGCACCTCTAAAAAGAGAACTGTATTTGTCTCCGTATTTCTCCACTTCGGTTTGGCATAACCTGCAACATCTCTTCTCCGAGGGAGAAGACAAGTGTCTGCTCGTCTGGATTAAGACGCATTAACAGGGGAAGCATATGGTCATTTACACAGCGTTCGTTCCCACACCGTGCCAAGGTTAACAAATTAATAAAGAGGAACCGCGCTGCATGAATGTTGAACCTTATTAAGCATGAGATCATCCCTCCGAGCCATCTTGATTTTACAAGAATCTCAGTGAAAGAAATTCAAGCCCCGCTTCCATACATACGCACTGAAAATCATTCCTATAATAGCTGATCATACTTTTGTGGACACACAGCAACAGTTTTGTTTTGGGGGGGTGGTTTTTTTTGTTTTGTTTTTTGTTTTTTTTGTTTTTTTTGTTTTTTACTGGGAGGTTGGAAAGACAGATTCTGTTCTCAAAGAGTTTTATTGAGATGGTATTGGAAGGAACAATGTTATTTATTTAAGTACTGCATTGCATTTTCCTTTGTTCTTCCAACAGGTTAGTAATTACAGAAGTAGCGATTAGCGTTGACAGAGAGTACACAAAACGATAAATGGATACTGTGCGCGGTGGAGGGGCTCTGTGGTGGCAAGCTTATAATTTTCAGTCGGAGCTAATTATCTTTATTATACTGCATGACTCTTTTTTCGTGAATTATGAGTGGAAAAGTGCTGAATAGAAATTTTTTTCCAAAGTGCCCCGAACTGTTCAGGGAAATGGAAATCGCAAACAATGAAAAGCTTGTTAGACAATGAGAGCGATCATCTATAAAGGGATTCTGAAGGAACTTCCCTTTTCCTGCACTATAGAAATGTAAAGTGCTTATCAGAAAATGATCTGGGGTTTGTTGTTGTTGTCGTTGTTGTTGTTGTTCCCTCCCGTTTTGCCACGGGGACCATAAGAGAGAATGAGGGAGACTGGGTCCCAGCCTCAAGCAAACCAGCAGGAAGAAAGATGGAAAGACTTGAATATTTGCACAGGACCAGGAAAGGGGTAGGTAGGAGGCTGTGCCTAGACACACAGGGGCACAATGAATTGGAGGTAACCTGCCTATCCAGGCAGTTCAGTCCCCAGAGGCCGGAGGGCTCAGTGTGAGGAAAGGCACAGAGATTCTGCCTGGTCCCAGCGCCACCTGGGAACAGATCTGAGCCGAGAGACTTTTAATTTTCAATGCAGTTACTACAATCCTTTCTCTGTTTTCCCTTCTCCATTGCCCCTCTCCATTATAGGGATGCATATGAGCAAAATTCCACAGATGGTGCATGCTTTTATGAGCTCAGTCCTGAAATTTGGTTTGAAATTTCCCCAGTGTCCTCTGTGCTTCTGTCTTTGCAACAGATGCACTTAAATGTTAGCAATTTATTTGTGGCCTGTGCTACAACCAGAGCTGAAGAGGGGAGAAAGGACTGTCACAGGAGGAGAAGCTGAGGGACCAGCACGGCGTGGTGATCCGTAGCCCAACTGCCGCAGAGGCAGGAGGAGGGCTTGGTTTCTGCGGGCACAGCCAGTAAGCCACACAAAAATCAATTTCGTCTTCCCCTCCGCTTCGAGCCTGTTCTATGAATAAGACGTTCAATCCAATTATTCTCGAGGAAGTTCTCTGCTTTCTTTAGTCTATCTTGCTTCATTTTCCCACATGACAACGTCTCATTTTCTGTTGTTACCATTTAGCATGCCTCCAGATTTCAGACGGACAGAATGGAGAGAAGTTCATGGGAGTCCAGGAGGAGGCAGATTCTTTTTAAGGACAACGGGAGCTCTGTAAGGTGACACCATCTAAGAATACAACGCTGGTTCCAGGGTAACATGTGAGTCAACCCTTTTATTTAGTATGTCAACAGTTCTATGCTCATTTAGCGGTACTGAAATATTCTCCAGCAGAAAGTTATGGGCTTTCTGTGTGGGTTTAGAAATGTCAGCCCAGATAAGCAGGCAATTAACAAGAGCATAATGTTATCTTCCGCTAAAGCAATCATCTCACATGTGGTTAGGAAGGTGATACACAATCTCCCAAATAGGAACATGCACTAGTAAAACATAATTAAGGCTGGTAGAATATACTGGGGAAGAAGCCACTTCCGTTGTGTCACTGGGATAAAATTCCACGTATGCTTGTTATATTTATTACATAGGTCAGATATGCCACTGGCCGAACTGTCCAGATTCCGTTCCCGGTCGAACGGTAGTGGGAAAGCCGCTCACCACCTTCCATCCCCGATACAAAGCGAATCTTGTCACCCTCTTTGTAGGTTTAGTTCACCTTTTCCAAAAGGCTCTTCACTAAAATGAAGATATTCCGATGTCCCGAAGTCCACGTTTTTAATTCTCGTTCCCTCTGATGAGCTAGGCTGGGTGGGACGTTCCTCTAATTTAACAGCCAGCGCTGCGGCTTTGCCCCTGCCCTTGGCTTCTCTGATGACCTAGGGAGTGATTTAAATCTAAGCCTCCACACCCTCCTCCATAAAACGGGGACACGAATAGGACTTCATTTAAAGTTCCTTAAACCACCGGGCTGAAATGTGGCGCACACACCTTCAGCAAGAAGCGACCCTGGCATCCAGTGTCTACGTACACGCAAACTAGGTGGCCTTAGTTGCCTGACATGTCTGGCCTCCAGTGGCCTGGTGCTAAGCACGAAGTTTTAGAGCACGCACGCACTCACTCGATCAAGCTGGAGAAAATTGCTTTCCAAAGGAATTCCATTAGATAATTAATAAAAATCTTAGTCTCTGGCATTCTAAGAGCTCGTAATAAATGTTATTTATACTATGGATAATAATTTGTATTATTATCACTATTGTTTTACATAACTAATAACATTTATACTTAAATAACTAATATATATTCAGTGGATGTGTATTTAAATAATTACGTAATAAATAATTATATGCAAAGAATTAAATATATGCTTAAATAGTAATTTAATCATGTTATTTATAATTATTATGATTTTATATGCACCACGGTCATTTACAATATAACAAGGTGCATTACGGAATCGTGCCAATATTATACTCCTGTATTATAAAAAGATAATGCACCCAGCTCTAGTCCTCATCGTCTGCAAAATGTTAAGTAGAGAGCGTCGATATGACTATCCGCATGCAATGAGTTCCACACGGAGAATGACTTTTCTAAAATCCAGATCTGAACAGATCACTCAGCTGCTTAAAACCTTCAACGGCTCCCACCGTTCTTTCGTTAAACCCCAAACCTCCCAGTGAGACTTCAGGAGGCCCTCGTGACTAACCGCTAACCGGGTCTTGCCTCCAAGCATGGGCTCCCTGAGCGCAACATCCTTCCTTCCCCTCAGACACCCCAACAGCTAACACCTACACAGCCTTCTGATAGGACTTTTCTCCCGGCAGTCTTCCCAGTTCTGCACACCAGAGTTGGGTGTACCTCTGGTCTGATCTTACAGCACTGTGGAAGGTTTTTATGTTTGCGTTTGCTGTTTGCGGTCAAAGAATTCTGTAGAATCGCCTCTTCTCCCTCACTAGCCTTAGAGCTCTGTGAGGGACTGTGAGCATTGAGTTCACCACCCTGTGAGGGCTGTGCACTTACGTTTCATTTACATAACAAATTTTCTTGACTCTCTACATATGCAACGCTAAATCCTGCCTCCCCTGTAATGTGAGCTGTGTGGCTCGACTGGATTAGTAATTTAAAATTAGATTTAGCCTAATACACATACATACCATTCTGCTCGGACTGGCTTATTCTATTACCTTATGGCATTAGGAAATTCTAGGTGGAGGTCAAGGTTTGGGACATCTGCCAATAACTTCACACAAGTCAGTTTTTACCATGAGCCACAACGTGCCTTTGTGGGTGGGGCCAATGAGACACAATTTGGTGAGGGCTGTGGGAGTCATCCTAATGCTCATTAATTCATTGGGGAGCTATGGGAGGAGAATGAAACCCCTCCCACCAAGCCTTCTGCCCCGGGGGGGGGGGTGGGGGGGGGATATCTCTGACCGGCTTTGCGGGTTGACAGGTGTCAGCTTTAAGCTTCCACGCTGCCCCCCCCCCCCGCCAGACATCCCACCCTCACTTCCCAGTTAAGTGTGGGAAGCCAGCTTCCTGGAAATTCCAGAACGCAGGAGCAAAGAGAGCTGGGCCTCCATACAGATTTTGCAAGGCTGCTGATCCTCAGAGGGTGTTCTGGGTTGTCAGGCAGTTCTGGCACATGGGTGCCGTTCCCCACTACATTTCAACACCTGAAGTTCAGATTTTCCGATTAAGGGAAGGAGGCTTTGTGTTACTTGTTGACAGTTATGAGCTATAATCGTGTTTAAATCTCCCTGCAAACTGTATCTGTTATGCCAAAATAACTCTGCAAAGGTTTACAGCCTGCTCTTGAAGAGTAACTCCCGACGTTACTAGATTTTTAAACAGCTGTGATGTGGTGCTCATAGATGTAGGGCACATAAATCCGCAGACATTCATAGATTTTGCTAAGTATGCACCTCAACTGTGAAAATGAGAGGGACCAATCTTGTTTATGCTCCTAGCTTATTGTTTGCTTGGCTAAAAGTCAGGTTGCCATCAACCGAGAGGACAGAACATGAGTCAATGACTAAGAAAACTTAAACGGCTTAGATATAGCTGCTTTTAGCTTTCTAAATTGCTGGCGCCCACTTAAAATAACAGATACGCTAATATTTCCCCTGTGTTCCACAAATGCTAAGGGCAGTGGAAAGCTGATCTTCTCATATTTCTTCACAGTTTTAGTTCAATTATGACCCTGCCTTGCAAATGCTAAGGTCTGCTGGAGCTTTTTACTATAATTATTTTGCTACTGGTCGAAACAGACACGGAATCAGTCAATGGAAGAAGCCTGCCCTCCTTTTCCAAGACTGGGAGGCGTCTGCTAATTTCTCCAACAGGGCAGATTAATTATATTAATGTGTCAATGTAATTATGATAAGGATATGAATAAAATGAATGTATAGGAATAAAATGTATTTGCCTGTGTAACTGTTGAATTCTGCCCTCGGGGAAAAGAAGTCTGGTGTTTATGTTTAGTGATTTTTTTAAACTCCAATCTGTCAGAAGCAATGATCATACTGTTACAGTTAAAATGCTATTCCCTTTCAGACAGACAAGCAGAAAAGCCATGTATGTCCCAGAATATCTCCACCAGGGGCGTGTCCACGTTGGCAGGAAAGGTCAAAGAGATAGCGTTAAGGTCATTAGTAGGGTTATAAAATCACAAGCTTCTCCAGATCTTCTCCATGATCTTACTCTTCGGGCAAGTGCCCGATCAATGCCCCATGGTGAGACAGCCACACGGGACTGGAAGAGTGTGGTTAGATTGTAAACTTGGCTGCTTCTGGGTAGTGGTGATGCAGGATTCCATGTATCCTGCCTGGCCTCATAAACAAAGGCGAGCAAAGGTCTGCCTGCTGGAGGAGTGAGTGCCCCGCCTTGTAGATCCCCCCAATGACTTGAGTGACTTTAGCTCTCTGAATGGAGTCATTACGCTCAGGCAATGCCCCGATGGCACACACTACCTGCCTTGAACGTTCTTTTTTATGTCCTTTTAGTTACTGGTCTTCCTGACATTTTTCCTATTCGATCTGCTCTCACGTCCCTTTTTAAAAAAGATTTTTATTTGATTGTGATAAGAATACTCAACATGAGACCTACCCTCTTGACAGATTTTTAAGTGTATGATGCTCACACCGCTAGGCACAGAGTCATAGGGCAGATCTCCACAATTCATTTCACCTTGCATTACTGAAGCTTTAAGCCCACCGATTACCGCCTTCCCGTGTCCTTCTCCACTTTGCCCCCAGCATCCACACTTCGCTCTCTGCTTCTCCGGGTTGGACCAGCTCATTTTATTTTTATTTATTTATTGTTTTCACTCTTTCACTTCGATAGAGAGCGTGAGCGGGGATGGGGCAAGAGAGAGGGAGGTGGGGGAACTGAGGGGGGCTCCACGCTGACAGCAGCGAGCCCGACGCGGGTAGTAGGCAGTAAGGTGAGCTCCAAAGTCTGAGAGGCACTCGAGCAGTGATTTGCTGTGGGGAGTTGGGTTCTACATTCCTCTCTGAAACAGGCATCACCATCTCCTGAAGCAGCTATTCCAGTGAGCACCGGCCTTTGCTGACCCAGGATTCTGCGTGACCAAAGGGTCTTTGAACCTTAAAACCAGGGTTGTCTATGGAACTATTAAAGACTTCCGAGACTTCTTTACAAGACTGAAATTACATCCTTGGTTCTCTAAATTGCTCTGTTTTGTTGGCTAGAAAGTAGTTCCGTGATGGATCTGTTGTTTGGATCAAACACAGGTCTCTTCCTAGCAAAACTCTGGTTCCATTAAGGGGGACTTCATTATGTATCTCCATATTCTGGAAATAGAGGGCTTAGTTTTGTTTGTTGGTCTTGTCGTGTTTTGATTGAGTGATAGCCTTTTACCTGAAGTTCCAGATTTACTTGAAGATTTTGAAATAGAATTAAAATACATTTGCATGAGACTTTTGGTTTGGTTTTGTAATTTTTGGTCTGGTGAACTTTTTTTTTTTTTCTAACTTGCCATGACCAACAGCCTCAGTCAATTACGGCTGTTGGTTTGTGTGGTGGGGTGTGGTTTGGGAGTGAGTCCTTTGGACTTTAACTCTACATACATCTCACTAAAACCATGGCAAATAAGCCATTGGTTAAGTTATAAACATTTTGAACCACAATATTCTGAAATTAATAAAATACTAATTCATAAAAATGTATATTACAGGGGCGCCTGGGTGGCGCAGTCGGTTAAGCGTCCGACTTCAGCCAGGTCACGATCTCGCGGTCCGTGGGTTCGAGCCCCACGTCAGGCTCTGGGCTGATGGCTCGGAGCCTGGAGCCTGTTTCCGATTCTGTGTCTCCCTCTCTCTCTGCCCCTCCCCCGTTCATGCTCTGTCTCTCTCTGTCCCAAAAATAAATTAAAACGTTGAAAAAAAAACATATTTAAAATGTATATTACAAACATCAAATTACCTTTTTTTATATAGCACCATAGATTTGTTAACTTTGAAAAAGCACCTAAGCGTTGTTTTGTTTTCATTGAGGTACAACTGACATAGAACATAATATTAGTACAATATAATGATTCGGTATTTGTATTTGATATTATATTGCAGATGTAATGAATCAATATCATATTGCCAAATAATTACCACAATAAGTCCAGCTGACATTTATCACCATACATAGTTACCAAAAAAAAAAAAAATCTTTTTCTTGTAATGAGGACTTGAAAGATCTACTCTCTTAGTGACCTTCAAAAACGCAAGGCAGCATTATTTCCCACAGAAATGGGTAAATGCTGGCCATTTCAAAGTGATCCCAGTTGAAGAAATAGATTCAGTAAATGGGATACTGTTTATCCTGTAATAATATTAACGTAATACTTATGTGTATTTTAAGCACTGAGTAAAATAATCTTCTGGTCTCTCATCATCACAGAAAATCAGTTGAGTCCCTGAGGGGAAAGTATTATAACCACCGCCCCCCCCCCCCCCGCCCGACACACACACACACACACACACACACACACACACAGTGCATCTCTGGACAGTAGCCCAAAGGCATCTCTAAAGGTACTTAGCGCTAATTAGCAGTTTCTATAAAGATCCTTATTTATGGAATTACTTACAGGGAGTCAGGCGTGTCTTAAAAGGGTGCTGAGTATTCTTTAGTAGCTCATAGAGAAATGTCAGCTGCCTTTTATTTTATTTTATTTTATTTTTAATTTTTTTTCAACATTTATTTATTTTTGGGACAGAGAGAGACAGAGCATGAACGGGGGAGGGGCAGAGAGAGAGGGAGACACAGAATCGGAAACAGGCTCCAGGCTCTGAGCCATCAGCCCAGAGCCCGATGCGGGGCTCGAACCCACGGACCGCGAGATCGTGACCTGGCTGAAGTCGGACTATCAGCTGCCTTTTAAAGATAACTTCTATTTTAAAAGAAACAAACAGGTATACCTGGGTGGCTCAGGCAGTTACGTGTGGGACTGTTGGTTTCGGCTCAGGTCGTAATCTCACAGTTTTGTGAGTTCGAGCCCTGCATCTGGCTCTGTGCTGGCAGCGTGGAGCATGCTGGGGATTTTCTCTCTCTCTCTCTCTCTCTCTCTCTCTCTCTCTCTCTCTCAAAATAAATAAGATAAAAAAAGTAAAAGAAGAAACAAACAACAGTGGGAATATTTACAAAAATTTCTGAAAAATACGTATATGTTTAAAAACCCAACATGTAAGTTTATTAATAGCAGTGGTATAAGAATGGGACTCAGATTAAAGAGAACTATACTCTGTCCTTGTCCCGTCAGGAACTGTTGTGACATGTGCACTCAGTCTCAGGTTTTTGAGCCTCATTTTCCTTCCTGGAAAAGGGAGATAACATTTTCCAGCCTCCTGGGGTTATTAGAAGGCCAAAATGTGAGGATTGATATGAAGCACTTTGAAAAGTTGAGGTCGCCGAGTAAATGCAATATCTCATTATAAAAATAATCCATACTCTGAAGTGTCTGAAGTCATTGAAAAATAAACAGATTCTTTGTAAAAATAATATGCCTAGGAAGGTCAGGCAATAAGTTCTACGGCTGTACATGTTCTTTAAAAATACAGATTCTCTGCCATTTTTTGATACGAGAGAGTTGGGCATCTCTCCAACTCCACCATGACCTCTTGAAAAATGCCTGGCGTTCCCAGAATTCACTGCAGTGAATGGTTCAAATCGCGCAGGCCTCAGAGCTGAAGCACCACTTTTTCTGGAACTTCAATGCAATGAGACACTTTCCCATCCTAGAATGGTTTTCTAGTCTTGCCTTTTCTTTCCTTTTAGTTTTTTTTCCCCAATTATATAAGCAACATATGATTATTTTAGAAATTTGGAAAATAGAGACAAGCAGAGAAAAAGAAAAGAAAATCACCTGTAGTCTCATCATGTCTCTTAAAAGTTGCCTAAATGAAGAAGTAAAAGGTCCCTCTTCACGCCCCCAGCCCCACACCGGACACAATCACTGTTGTGCCCAAGATCATATACACCCTCTCGTACTCACCCAAACGTTGCCAGCCCATCAGCAGAACATCCTTAGATGAACAACAATAATTGAATCCAACTGCTTTAGAGGCTTCCAACTCTCTACCGTATGAAACCATAGCTTTACACGTATCTTTTCGGCTTTGTCCATCTGAAGCTATATTTTAGTTAAGAGCGTATTAACCTGATTTACACCTTTTATATACTGCCACAGATGGAAAGTGGCTTCCATCTGTGCTCTGGAGATGCTCTGGCCCCAGGCTCCCCCAAGCACGGGGCAAGGCTGCACCACACAGCGTGTGCTCCCTCGTCTCCTGGCTCTGGCTGGCCCTACAGAACCCCTCAGCCGCCATCTTGTGCTTCACGTCAACCCCAGTCCCCAGGTCTCTCCTATAGTACATTTATCCCTGTCCTAAGAATTAGGATACTGTGTTATCAAAGCTTTTTTTACTTACCCATTCTTGCACGACACTGCGAGCTTATGAGGACACCGACTGGGTCACGTTCCAGGTACGGAACAGGCACTGACAAACGATATGAAACCAGGGACTGAACAGAACCAGCAAGGGTGCTGAAACCCTGAGATGGAAACAGAGAATTACTCACCGTTCTCCTCAACTGACAATTCTGAAAGCCAACCTCTAAAACGACATGAGTAAGGGGCCTTTGGCCACCTCATTTCAGATGCGTATCTCCCAGTATGTTTGTGAAAATATCGGTGTCCTTAGCCTATAGTCAAATGTGATGTTTTCACCCTAAAGACGACCACTAACATGAAGTGCTCTACAGGGGGGTTGTAAGAGCTTTTAAAAATTAATGCATCATGCGTATAGCTGAGCTAAAACTTTTGTTTTGGATACTGTGGCTGTATTATCAAACTCAACTGTTTCTTCTTGAGTGTGGTTGCATATCAGAAAGAACTGTGATTTTTGACCCTGGGAAGTAATAATGCAGGAAGGAATCGGAAGACAGCAAATTGTAGGTAAGGGTCTGTTCGTGCCTGTTAAAGGCAGGTAAAACAAGTTGTGTCAGGCGAATTCAGAGTCAAGTTGCTAGTGTGGATAAAAAGGCAGCCAAAATCTAGGAGAGCTTTCTGCTGGTAGACCCAGAATGACCATTTTTATCTCTCGGGTCAATGTTTACACAATATAAAGGAAATCATAAAGCAAAGCCACCAGCGTTGCTGAAATACGTGGGTCCATTCCTCAGCTTGCCTTTTGCAATCGTAGTATTGGCCATGGGCTTGGATTTTCATACCTATAATCTGTCAATTCTATATTTAGGGAATGTATTCTGAGGAAAAAATCAGTAAGATGCACAGATACACAAAGATGCTCATCACAGCATTGCTTATATTAGTGAAACGCTGAAAACAATGTTAATGTCCTACTCTAGGCGCGTGGATACATCAAATGCTGTGCATTCATAGGGTGACAGATTATAAAACCGTTAAAAATCTTGGAGTAGGAGGACATGAAATTGTGAGGGGAAAATAATCGTGGTATACGCCACAGCATGTTGTTACACGAACAGTTTGTAAAACAGTCTACAATGTGATCCTACTGTCATTTTCACATTCCTAGGTATGCATAGAAAACTGAGTAGAATGACCTGAGTAGCAACATTTGACAGTGGTTATCGCTGGGCAATGTTAGAGGAATTTTTACTTCCATGTTTGGGCCTTTCTCTAGTTTATAGATTGCCTACAATGAACTTGTGATCAAAAAAAAATATTTTAAAAAAGGATTCCCTGGGACGCCTGGGTGGCTCAGTCGATTAAGTGTCCAGCTTCAGCTCAGGTCACGACCTCGTGCTCTGTGGGTTCGAGCCCCACGTCGCGATCGGTGCAGACAGCTTGGAACTTGGAGCCAGTTCAGATTCTGTGTCTCTGTCTCTCTCTGCCTTCCCTCCCTCTCTCTCTCCCTCTCTCTCTCTCTCAAAAATAAATAAACATTTAAAAAAAATTTTTAATAAATAAAAAAGGATTCTCTGATTCCAGTATTTCAGTCTGGACGTTGAAGATGATCACATTCTACACTGGACTCCCATTCTGCGAAGTTCCCCACCCAATGCCCTCTTTGCCCACTTTGTGTTGTTGGGATGTCTGTTCACCTTACTCGCTAGACTGTTTGGTCTTCCGATGGCTGAGTTTGCGTCTCATTCATTTTCATGGTCCCAAGAGGAAATAAATAAAAACGCATAAAACGATCGTAGGTTTTCTCAGAGATGCAGACACAATTAACCAGGAGAAATCCTGAAGTCCATGGCACCATGGAACATGGAGACATCCTCCTTCCCGGGGCACGAAGCAGCCACTTAGGTTAAAACGTCATAGCAAACACAGTGCGATAGGCTCCCCCGGTATCTGTCTAATTTACACACACTTTTGTAAGCATTTTCCTATTCACTGGAAAGGCATATCACCCAGGTTTACATAAATAGTTGATTCAACATGGTATTGGGGGCCATTTCAATAAAACACTGAGGATTAGTCCCTTGTTCACAACATAATCCTCATCAGTGCATTATTTCAAAGAGAAATCACATCTTTTTCATCTTTTTCCAGGAACAGTCCCCCTCAGTGAGTGAGAGAGATGCTCTCCCACCAGGGGTTCTGTGTTCTCCGCAGGGGTGGGGAGAGGGAGGGGGTGCCCATCACTCTACCTGAGCCCTTGACCGGCCCTGGTTGTAAAGATGCCATTAGGAGATTTATGAGATCCAACTGGAGTCACAGTGACCAAGGGCGTTCCCTGGAATGTCTGCGGCAAGTTTAGACGCCGGTGCACATGGCAGGTAATTAGGGACAAAGCAACTAGTCCAGACGGGACCTTTCTGGTTCCAGCCCACCCAGCCAATCAATATGCATCAATCATTACACGCTTATTGTTAACGTGATTCAGCTTCAGTGACTCACTGGGATCACACACAGGACAGTCTGTTGTGACTCGAGACGGGCCAGAGAGCTTAAGGAATTGAGAAACATGTTTTGCCTTAAAGGTGCAGAACACTCCGGTGACGAGCCAGAAGAGCCCAATGGTAAGGCAGAGAGCAAGGCAAGCTAATGAAGGATTTGGGGAAGCGTGCGGAAGGCTCCTTCTTAGCAGTGTCTGCATGGCCAAGTCAGCACGGGGCACGCGCTGCTTAGCATTGTAATAATTTTTCATTTCCAGATGCCTCATCCTTCCAGCTCGGGTTGTACACTCCAGAAGGGCAGGGGCCGCATTGCTTCCGCCTGGGCCTCCAGCACCTACGGCGGAGCCTCGGGGAGACTGGCTGCGGACAAAGTGTGTGACGTTGACCAAATAAAGGTAAAACTCTCAGAGGTGCTGTCAAGCTTGATTGCCCAGTGAAACTTCTTTGGCCTGCTCATCACTGAAAAACAGGCTCTCTCACTCATATGAGATTTCCCCTCCTTCCTGTTCTCAGCTAGAAATACCACGAGAACAGACTGTCTCACAGTGCCTTCAGATTTCCACTTCTAGTCCCTGCCAAAAGCAGGAAGTGCAGAAGTGGGCGATAATTCTTTTTTTCTTTTTAGAACACTTTATTAAAGAGTTTTGGTTGCTACTTGTCTTTCCCCTTGAACCTCATTAGAATTAATTTGAGCAATGCTTTGAATTTGCATAATGATTTTCGCCATAAGGCACACAAAGGGTTTTGCTTATCAATTCCACTCCCCCGGAAAGGGAAGGTAGAAAGGTATATTGGAGATCGAGGGCACCGCGGGGATTTTCTACTTTTTCTACTCTAGCTTTTTTTTTTTTTAACTAATGAGAAACTTGAGACCCAGAGTTATCACTTGGGAAATTTCTCGCTCTCTGCTGGCGCCCACCCCTCCAGCCTCACACCCCCATGCCATGACACCCTTGTTTGTCTTGTCTTGCACTCGCATCACCCGACCTTGCACCTCCTCCCTCCCCCATCTATTCTGCCCTCTCTGTTCTCCTGCCCCTTGCTCGTCCTAAGTCAACTCTTTCATTTTGGGGAAATCAAAAGCAGATAACCATCGCTAAAAATGCCAAGAACCACCGTGTCTGACTATAATATTGAAAATGGAAGGAGAAGGGAAGAAAAGGAAAACAGGAAGGAAGGAAGGCAGGAAGGCAGGAAGGAAGGAAAAAGAAAGACAATGAGCAGGAAGGGAAAGAACCAAAGTTTCATCAGGAACCAAGGAAATTGTATCTCTGTGACCAGCCTGGTATCTCCTTTCAAAATCTTACACGGTCTCAACATGCCCGTTGGGATTGTTGTTCTAGGCAAGGTGCCATTTTGGTTCTATCTCCTAGAGATAATTATTCTCCCCCACCTTGCTCTGATATTATCCCCATATCTGATGAGTCTATTAGAGCCCAGAGAGGTGAGTTCTCAAATGAGAGCTAAGGTGAAGCCAGAAGCAGGCCTCACAAGTGCCATGGGCTAACTTGTGTACCCTACCAAATTCCTAAGTGAAGCCCTAACCCCCAATAGGATTGTATTTGGGAGTAACATTTTTAGGAGGTAATTAAAGTTAAATGAGATCATATGGGTGGAGCTCTACCCCAGTAGGGCTGATGGCCTTCTAGAAAAAAAAGAATTCTATCTCTCTCTCTCTCTTCCTCTCTCTCCTTTCTTCTCTCCTCTCTCTCTCTCTCTCTCTCTCTGAGAATTCACAGAAGAAAAGACATATGAAGACACAGTGAAAAGGGGACCATCTAAACGCCAGGAAGAGGGCTCTCACCAGAAACCAAGTTAGCCAGTGCCTTGATCTTGGACTTCCCAGCCTTCAGAACTATGAGAAATACTTTTCTGTTGTTTGAGCCAGCCAGTCTGTGGTATTTTGTTATGGTAACCCAAGCAGACGAATACATAGGTTACTGATAAAAGCCAGATTCTAAATTTTTTTATGAGACTCTGGCCTCATGTCTGTTCATCCACACCACCTCAACATACGTACCTTGTGGGTATAATGACTTTCCATCATTAGCCTGCCCCTCAAGTAACAGACCTAAACCAAATTGTCATAGGACCAAAGCAAGGCAACGACACAGTATAAGGTCACAAAAAGGCAGGCGCTCATTCATGAGTGCTCAGGACCACGTTCACCTCTTTGGACAAAGGTAAATTTTCCGTGAAGCCTTCTCAGCTTTAGCTTTAGGTGCCACACTTGCACGGGCCCCTTCCTAAGCCCTGAACCTGATTCTACATTTATATATTTTTAACTTTTTAAAATAGAGCCTCCCCCTAAGTGTATGTGCCCCATGCCCCACATCTCGCCCTTGCCTCTGACAAGTATTTATTATGCTAGACCCTGAGTATACAGTAGGGAACAAGACAAGGCCATCACAGCACAAGCGAATGAATTTCATAAACAGATTATCTGTGCAACTTAGGTAAAAGCAATCCACATATGTACTAGTGGGATGAGACAAGAGGAGGGAATTTGTGTCCCCTCCACACGACCTCAGTGGATGCAACCTGGGTCGAGCTTGCCCCTTCACGGCCGCGAAGGTGCCAAGGATGGGCACATTTCAACGGGAGGAAAGCGAATTCGTTGAGGACTTGCTGGGCTCCAGGGAAAGTACTGAGTATTTTGCAAATGCTACCCCAATCATTTCTGGCATCCATGTGGTGTGAGCATTTATCACTTCCATTTGGTGAGGACACTGAAGCTCAGAGTTGTTAAATGATCTGCCCCACGGTGGGACCACCTTTATATACAGTTCTGCCTGACTCTAAAGCTTACGAGCCTTCCAGTTGGCCAAACCTACGGACGAGCCCCCATGGCTGAGGTGAGGGGGCTGACAGTGAGGGAAGAGATGAGGAGAGAGGGCAGGCAAGGGATACTCAAGCTTTCTGAGTCATCACTCCACAATTCTTCAACGGGCACTCTTTTCACGTTGCTCTTACTCACGTGGGGTCCAATTTCCGAGTGCCGTGCGTGGTGGCTGAGAATGAACACCGGCTTCAGGCATCACCGTGCCTTTGAGTGTCGTGTTCCAGAACTTCCTCTGCTCTTTGTAGGACTTTGAGCTCTGTAACTCTGGGGATTTTTAAACTATGAACCCCCTGATTTATGTCGGTCCATCCTTTGAACCCTTAATTCTACGAAAAAAGGAACTCATTCGAATTTTGAAAAATTTGGAACTGAATTCGTCATGCCTCACTATAAAATCTTCACCCCACATAGCCCTTATGTAAGCTCTTTTGAGGATGTTTCCTGTGCAGACAAAAAAGAAAAAAAAAATGTGTCAAATGATCATAAGCCACCTCTCCTCTGGCTGTGAGTATAACAAGAAGTATTAGTATGACATGTAGTTTTTCTCCTTTTATCTTCTTAAAAGACCAACCAGAAATCCAATGTGAAAAAAGCTAATGTGATACTAAGTTTGCAAATTTAAACTAGGAGTTCTGCAGTCAAGACATGTAAAAGTTTCCATAGCAACATTAACTCTCATCTTTAGGATTTTCAGTTCTATTAAAGCCATTAAAACCCTACTTTTGTGTATACATCAAATGTGCATACAGTGTGGTCCAATTGAAGGTTGAGGCTTGTTTTCCGTATTTCGAGTCTAAAGGATTCCCGTCATGGGTCCCTGTGTCTGTTTTGTCGAGTGTGCCTTTTGTAAATGGATACTATTAAGCAGCGGGCTGATGTCTTTTGTTCTTCCCCTAATTTTTTTGCATTTTATGCTCCATTCTCTCAATACCTTGAGTGCAGAGAGGGGGGAACATAACAGCCAGGCTGCTCCAAGCCACACGAGGAACCCCCACCTTACCATAATCATGGCACCACCCTCGGGCACAATGCAAATCCAATTTCCTCTGGGAGGCAAGAAAGAGAAGGGCAGGGGCTAAGTGTCTGTTCTCCCAGCTTCCCCCAGACTGACCTGCTCACATAGGCTGCCTCCACATTGTGTTTCCGGATCACTTTTTAAAGCTGCAAAGGAAACTGGCTTTGCCAGTGGTCACAGTCAGCCAGCTCCAGAAGGAAAAAAAAAAAAAAATGTCTCCACAAACTGAATCTGAGCTGGAAAGGGTAGTTGTAGTCAAGATTCCATGAGCTATCCATAGAACATCACGCATGTAATGAACATTTCACTGCAGAAGAAAAAAAAAAATCCTAATAACGGTAATTTCTTGCTCTCGGTGTGGATGGTGTTTATTTTTCCAAAAACGGGTGAGGCAGATGGGGGTGGCAGGGATGCCGGAAGATTCCCGTGAGTTCCCCCCTAATATGAAAGAGCGTGGACAGTCGAGGACATCTGGAGTGAACGTGGGGGAGGGAAAGGCAACGTTTCTTCAATGCACTTTTCGTCTGAAATAGTATCGCGGTGTCATAGCCACGCAGAAGCCCTGAATGAAGCAGGCGAGTGGATGTGGCAGAAGGCTTAAAGTGAAACCAGCCTGCGATGGTTGGGGCTATTTTTAGTTTTCTAATGAAGAAAGCAGCTGTATTCAGAAAGGCAGCCACTTGTTGCTTATGAGACCAATTTGTTCTGTTCCGGGGTTCCCGCATTCATCGCCGGTGAAGCTCCCCCGGGATCCTCAGAGAGGGGTCCAGACCGGCCATCATCACGGGCTTGGGGTTTTTAAAGGAATATGGGGAAGATTCGTAAGGATCTGCGTTTATGGCCTATTAGAACCGGCGACCGATAAGCTAAATAACAAGCTATGCCTACACCTTTCTGGTACAAACCTGGTCCATACAAATCCGTTTCAAAGCCTCAAGGAGCAAAGGACAAAAATCCCAGCTTACTCTTTTGATGACCTCAGTGGCGAGGCTCTGTCTCTTTCATTCTCTTTGGCCTGAGCTGCTAAGCAAGAGGATAGAAGACAGTAGACATTTCCCAGAAACTGAAAGGCGAGCACTGAAGACTGACCCACTTTTAGAAATAAGAGCGAGCAAGACAGCGATTTACTGTCGTATAAAGGAGGAATTGAAGGAGTCTAGGTACCCTGAGTGAGGAAGCTGTTATCTGAGCTCCTGACAAAGTTGGTTTTCAGCGCAGAGCCTGTCACCCTCTGGGGGGACCGGGGGGCGGGTGGATGGCGGGGTTCTCTGCACCGAAGTCTCTCCACACGATAAATAACACTGATGCATCAACTCTACCCAGGGTTTTGTCCAACACATGAGACCCCACATAGGACCTTCGTTAAAACCATGCTTCTTTGGCAATAGAGTATGTCCCTGATTTCTAAATATTTAACTTGCTGGCAGAAATTGCCCATTATGTGAGCAGGAACTTGGAAAATGACAACAGCCCTGCAGATGTGGGTCCTAAATCACACCCACAGGTCCAGACCCTCCTCTGCCTCGCTGAAATGGAGAGGAGGATGGCAAAGGGAATGGAGAGAGTTCCTCCCATGAGCAGAGATATGGATGGGAACCCCGCAGAGACCCCAGTCCCTCAACCTGTGTGCCCAGTGGCAGCGTCCAATGTTGAGGTACCTGGATGCCACGTATGAGAAGACAACCTGTAGCCACTCAGAAGTGGGTGGGGCTTTGAGAACCATCAACACTTACCTCCGGGTTCGACTCAAACAGAAAGGGGCTTGAAAATCTCCCGCAGGCTGAAAAAGAAAAAGGGGGAGGGAGGTGTTGCGGATGTAAACAAATAAGCAGGCAAGCAAACAAAATCATCAATAAGCACCAAACGGGGACACCCAAGGCTGGCCTTCCATCATTTGTCCAACAAGAGGTAGACTCCATGGTAATCTTACAGTTTCCTTCTGGTTCTTAAATTTGGACACAAGAGATGGTGAAAATTCCCTCCCTACTGCAGCTTTCATTTGAATGTGTAAGTGCCAGGGCACCTGGGTGGTTTCGTCGGTTGTCCAACTTCGGCTCGGGTCATGAACCCACGCTCATGGGTTTGAGCCCTGCATCGGCCTGTGTGCTGACAACTCAGCCTGGAGCCTGCTTCAGATTCTGTGTCTCCCTCTCTCTGACCCTCCCCTGTTCATTCCTTGCTCATTCACTGTCTCTCTCTGTCTCTCAAAAATAAATTAATGTCAAAAAAACATCACCTGTGTAAGTGTTCTCATGTGGTGGAAATTCTTCCCCTACCCCAGTGGGTCTCAGTCCTGACCACGCATTAGAATTGCTAGGGGAACTTTTAAAAACTAGTAATGCCCTGGCCCCAGCCAGACCAGTTAAGCCAGAATTTCCAAGATGGTGGCACCCAGGCCTCCATATTTTTATCGCCAGTTTCATCTGCCCAACTTAAACTCCATGGGGTTTCCTCCTCAAGGATACTCAGAACAGCCATCCGGGCCACTCATCACCCTAGACATGAACTGTCCGTCATGTAGTCACTTAGCCACGTAGTCCAGTGACCACTGGAGCCGGGAAATGGGGCTTGTCCAAGCTGAAATGCCTGATTATAAAATAAACACACCACCTTCTTAAGACTTGGTGTGAAGAATTTAAAATATCTGATTAAAATAAATTCATATGGATTACATATTGAAATAATATTTCAGATACATTGAGTTAAAGAAAATACATCATTAAAATTATTTTTACCTTTTTTTTTTTTTTTTTACTTTGTGTAATATGGTGATGAGGAAACTCAACATGACTTAGGCAGCTCGCATATATTTCTCTTGGACAGCACTGCATTGGTCATATTTTAAGCTACTGTTCATCTTTCTCTCTAGTATTCTCTCTTCCCCACCCTGAGAGTCCCAAGTCTTTCCATTTTTTCTCTTAAATTGTTTTTCCAGTACGAAGGGCTATTGCTTTTCTCCGAACCTCTTTCACGGTAGAGCTGGGAATAGATAAAACACATTTAGGCTTAGGATTTGGGAAACAGTGTGGAGGTTCCTCAAGAAATTAACATAGAACTACCCTATGACCCAGCAATTGCACTCCTAGGAATTTATCCAAAGGATACAAAAATGGTGATTCAAAGGGGCACATGCACCCCCATGTTTATAGCAGCGCTATCAACAGTAACCAAAGTATGGAAAGAGCCCAAATGTCCATCGACAGATGAATGGATAAAGAAGATGTGGTATTGATAGATAGATAGATAGATAGATAGATAGATAGATAGACAGACTTGGAAATATTACTTGGCTATCAAAAAGAATGAAATCGTGCCATTTGCAACAACGTGGATGGAACTAGAGTGTATTACGCTAAGCAAAATAAGTCAGCCAGAGAAAGACAAATACCACATAACTTCACTCATGTCGAACTGAAGATACAAAACAGATTAACATAAGGGAAGGGAAGCAAAAAGAATAGAAAAACAGAGAGGGAGAGAAACCATAAGAGACTCTTACATACAGAGACCAAACTGAGGGTTGCTGGAGGGGTTTTGGGTGGGGGGATGGGCTAAATGGCTGATGGGCATTAAGGAGGATGCTTGTTGGGATGAGCACTGGGTGTTATATGTAAGTGATGAATTACTAAATTCCATTCCTGAAATCATTCTTACACTGTATGTTAACTAACTTGGATTTAAATTTTTTTTAAAAATTGGGGCACTCAGTTAGTTGAGCATCCAACTTCAGCTCAGGTCATGATCTCACGGTTTGTGAGTTTGAGTCCCTCGTCAGGCTCTGTGCTGATGGCTCAGAGCCTGGAGCCTGCTTCGGATTCTGTCTGCCTCTCTCTCTCTGCCCCTCCCCTGCTCACACTCTGTTTCTCTCTTTCTCTCTCTCAAAAATAAATAAACATTAAAAATATTTTTAAAAAATAAAAAATTGGGGAGCTGGTGGGTGAGCAGGGGTGGGGCAGAGAAAGAGGGAGACACAGAATCCCAAGCAGGCTTCAGGCTCAGAGCTGTCAGCACAGAGCCCGACACGGGGCTTGAACTCACGAACTGGGGGATCATGACCTGAGCCAAAGTTGGATGCTTAACCGACTGAGCCACTCAAGCGCCCCCCAAAAAACCTTTTTTTAATTTAATCCTTAGAAACAGGTAAAATAGGATGTGATTATTCATTTCACAGGAGAATTCCTCCTTTAGATAAGATTGGCTATCTTTTGCCTTCAAATAGCAACTCCCCTAAACAGAGTGTTCAAAGGATTCTATTTACAAAGAATCCCACTTAATCGTATCCACAGCAGAGAATGAAGCACCAGCAAATTGTTGCACCAGAAAAGACCAGCAAATTGTTGAAAGTAATGGAAGGATCCTCATCTTTCCGTCTTCTTCTGCACGCATCTCAAAAATTTGTCACCACCTGGTGACAGACCCGCGGTGGCTTTTCCACACCCATCTCTCAGGTCAGCCGCTCCTGGGTCCTTGGCAACACTTCCCAGGGTGTCCTTTCAGAGGGCTGGATTTTCTTGGTTTCTGACATCACCTTCAACAGCCTCAAGGCGGTTTTAGGTGCTGGGGCCACCCCAAGAGTTACCTCCTCGGCTGGGGGCCAGCTGCGGTCTCTGTTTTCTCATGCAAGCCACCGTGGAACATGCGAGCAGAGTAGCCTAGAGGGGTGAGACCACATGGTGGGGACAGACCCCGGCAAAGGAAGGGCAGTTCCAGCTTCTAAGCTCTTCCCTTACTTAAGAGAACCCTTCCCCCCCATTCCGCGGTGAGCCCTCCTTCTCCTACTCCCAAACCCCACTCTGTGGCTGTGCCCCTGACCCTGAGGTCCCTCCTCCCATCTCACACTTCTATCTGGAACCCCTTCCCCTCTTAACCCTTTAAATTCCACTTGAAACCCTTCTGACTTGCAAATTTTCCATGATCCCCGCAGAGAACACTGCTGCCAGGGAACGATTCTCTGTCCTTTTGCCTGGGCTATCGTCCCTGCTTTTAGAAATCAATCTTGTATCGCCAAACAGTAATGATAAGAAACCTGCAAGGTCAAGTCCAGGGGAAAGGAAGGGCTCGACAACCTCAGCCAGGGCCGAGAGTTGAATTGCACCCTCCAGCCCCATATCACACCGTCATATCTGACACACGGTTCTATTTTGGCCCGGTCATGGTGAACTGGAGTTTGTGGTGCAAGCCTATCTCCACTACTGCTCCTGGGGGGAAGGAAATGTGTCTTATTTCTCTCCTTATCTTTAATGTTTATTTGTTTTTGACAGAGAGAGAGAGAGGCAGAGTGTGAGCGGGGGAGGGGCAGAGAGAGAGAGGGAGACACAGAATCCGAAGCCGGCTCCAGGCTCTGAGCTGTCAGCAGAGAGCCTGACACGGGGCTCGAACTCACAAACCGGGAGATCGTGACCTGAGCCGAAGTCGGTCAATCAACCGATTGAGCCACCCAGGCGCCCCTCTCTCCTTATCTTTAAATGTAGGATAGTGCCAGTCACACTAGGCACTCAAATGTTCGGCAAATGGGTGAATGAATTAAGTAAGCTCATCAGCTCTGTTCAGCAAACGGACTGGAAGAGAGATACCTCTCAGACCCAAATATGAACTCTGGTTAGTGATTCCCCATAGGGAATCTGGATGTTTGAAGCAGAAATGATCAAGATTAGATTAGCCCCCATAAGGAAAGCACACAGGACCCAAAAAGACCTAGCCACCGGCCGGTGAATATTGTCAACAAATAACACAGGGTTGGGAAGGCTAGGACAGGGCTGGGAGATGGGCACGCCCTCTGCAGGGCCACCCAGCCACGGGATGTGAAGGGAGGCACCAGTTAGGGGTGGGCAGCACAGCACACAGCCCAAGGGTGTGCGGGAGGGTCCTTGGATGTCCAGCCACCAGGAGTATGGCAGAGCCCTGGGGAAAAGGGCACGAGATGAAGGGCGGTGTTGAGGCCAAAGACTGAGAAGTTGCTGAAGGAGACAGAGGGTCCTCTAGTCCAGCACCCTTCCTGTTGGTCAGCTGTGGGGAACATGAAGCTCTCCCCGCGGGCCAGAGCTCCTGGGTCACCGACCAGAGACTTCTGGAGCATTTTGAAGGGGGCCAAGGATCACCGACTCACCTCCGAGCCAGAATCTCTTGCTAACTCACCAGTAAAGGCATTCGCCACCACCGATGGTTCCCACGGCGGGGGGCCCACACTCTCAGCCTCAGTATCAGCTTCCCTGGAAACGGGTTACAGGCGCACATTCTCTGATCCACCCAGACCTCCTGATCAGGGGAGGCCCAGCCATCTGTATTTTCACCCAGACTCCAGAAGCTTCTGAAATGAATTCCGAGCAGGTTAGTTTCAAGAAGCACAATCCTTAGAGATTCTAATTGCTCTGGAAGCTTCATCCCCAGGTGATGCTCATTCCCAGCCACGGTTAAGAACAGTAGCTTATGGCTTCTTTGAATTCGTGGAAGTGAAGCCAGTTTCCTTTTCTCCCTGGGCTTGTTATCTCTTCTATAAAATTGGGATAACACTATCTTATTGACCTCGATGCAAGGTGCCAAATTGGATGAGTTCTTGAAGCACCTTTCAGCTCTAGAGAAAAGATCCCTGGTCCTTGAAAAAAGAGGAGAGAGAAAGAAGAAAGAAAGAAAGAAAGAAAGAAAGAAAGAAAGAAAGAAAGAAGAGGGAGAGAGGGAGGGAGGAAGAAAGAAAAAGAGAGGGAAGGAGGGAGGGAAGAAGGACGAAGGAAGGAAGAAAGGGGAGAGAGAGAGAGAGAGAAAGGGAGGGAGGGAGGAAAGGACCAGAAAAGGCTGTTGTGGTGAACAGCTCCACAGGACAAAGCGAGACTTCTAGAGGTGGCCAAAGAATATTTGTAGCTGAATCAAATACATTGATATCTCTCTATTGGCAAGTGGATTTTAATGAAAGGACCATTTCAAAGCACTTTTATATAAAGACAAAAGACAGGCACTGCAGTTTCCATAATGAAAACTATATGAAGGTCAGACCAGTATCAGACGGGGCGGGCCAGAATGGGCCCAGGTTTGGGTCTTTTGGAGACAACTTTAGTATTCCCTTCTTCTTTCCTCTTTTCTGTACCTCCATCTTCTACATAGAGGAAAATTCTGGAAACCCTTCCCCTGTTTCCACAGACATTCCTGGGACAAAGTGGGACTGACAGCAAAGCCTAGGGTCTGGGGATAGGGACACAACCGGAAATAAAAGCATAAGCAAGACATTCCTTGAGGACCCAAGATGCTGAGTCCTGGCTGGGAGCCAGGTCTGCCCTGAGAAGTCACTAGACTTTGCCAGGAGCATAGCGAGTGTCCAAGTTTCTGTGTTCAGGGTGGGGCAAACCTAGCAGAGGAGTTGTTGTGGGCATGGGCCTCCAGGTGGCTGGCTGTGCCAGACTGGGATGATAGCTAGAGTGGCTAAAGGAGGACTGAGAATAGATCACAGCTAGGGAGGAGGGTAGGGAGCCCGGAGTCAGAATAAATGTCCGTTGTTGAGTCCATACACACAGATTATGAGTTGTGCAGTGCTCAGAGTGAACAACTGTGCATGGCAGCATCTCATGATAAGTATGATCAAGAGATATCATTGGGAGTGGCCCTCTATTTCTTTCAAATGTCTTTTTCTCAGGGACTGTTATGTTGAAGACACGGCATTAAGGGCATGAATGTAATCTATCTTCTAATTCCTTTTCCGTCCTGTTGTTTCCCTCACCTTCTTTATTAACTGGCCCCTTAGCTTCTCAAAGACTGACAGGGTAGCTGGGATCAGAACTAGGGCGAAGCATTAGCAAGAGCCATTTGAGATTCAATTAGATAACCCTTTCAAAAATACGTTAACTTTGAATCAATTTGGCACAAATTTAAACGAGAAAGCTTGAATCTTTTCTGTTAATTTAATTATTTTGAGCTAAGAAAAAAAAAAAAGAAAGTAAAGCAGATGACAAGATCATTATATTTTGCAAACTTCTCTCCAGAGAGGTTATGCAAGATCCCCCAAGTGTGTCCTAAATAAAATCTTGGAGAAAAATGGAATCTATATCCTGGCCGTGAGAGTTACCCGTGAGCTCTGAGAGAAGAGAGTCACTTCATGGAAGACAGAAACATCAGCAGCGAACGGGTGGCCTGGAAGGTGTCTTGGCTCGAGGTGGCCAAGATAGAAAGAAAACGAGAGACGTACCTGGCGTCTTGGCCACATTCCCTCCTTAGAACAGAACTTCATTTTATGGAAGACACAATTATGTCCCAACTCCTCCAATGCTGGCTGGCTGGCCAATTCTATAGAGACAGTCTATTTAAATGTTCTAGGAATGGCTTTGCTGACAGTGCTTGCATATGAAATGCAAGGCCTCCCAAAGATTTTACAGAGCGGTAGAGATTGTGGTGCCTAATTCTACGGAGTGACTAGCTTGTCAGGCCTAAAAGTAGGTACCTTTTACTTTTCTGTAATTCCGTGCATATTTTAGAGACGCTATACATTGGCTCGTTCTACTTGCGGCTATAACTTGCGGTTAAGACAGAACTCAGGCTTCCGTCTGAAACAAGGAATAACTAAGTTGACTCATGGGGTGAGGGTCTTATTGTGGGACCTGCAGCACCGGCCCTTCGGGAGCAAAGGGGACTGGGGGCAAATGACCGTGTGTAGGCACCACGGGGCTATGGCAACGTCAGCTCCCAAGACGGCGGAGGGCTTCCGTTGGGGGTGGTTCTTATTTTCTAGATCACTCAAGGCTACAACCCATGTCCCAGTTACCCCAGTGCATGGGAGACACAGAAAAATGCACACGTTCTCAGGGCAAACTACATTTGGACCAGGTCCTGTGAATGGGATCCATGATTGTTTGTGGACAATCACAGCGTGACCAGAACTCCCCAGACGGTCACCAGCTAACGCCACGTTCATAAAGGGAGGGTGAGTAACCTCGGGGTTAGGCCTTTGTGAGGCCTGGGAAGATACAGAAGTGATAGAGACATCTCTCCTCTGTTCCTGAACTCAATAAAGTACCCTCCCCTACTCAGACAGGGGAGTTACCCTGGCGGGATTTTTGTGGTCCTGTTCTTACGCTGTAAGAACCCCAGGAGGGGCCTTCAAATTTTAGAAAAAAAGAAAAAAAAAAAAACCTTGTTGTGGGAAAGGCAACAATATTCTGGGGCTGGGGAGAAGGAATTCAGGGGCTATCAGAAGAAAACGGAAGAACACAGCAGTTAGGGTCTTGGGAATCCCCAAGACAGTGATGGAGGAATAAACTCTACAGGGACTCCTTGCTGTTTCTTCTTTCTGACAAAACGAATCAGTGCTTCTATTTTTTTTTCCCCCACCGAGTTTCAGAGCCTCCCCCACGGATCAGCATTAGCAGAGGCATTAGACACATCCACGTCTGCGAAGCAGCTTAATTACAGTGAAGCTGGGAGCGTGGTTCCGAGATTGCGTCTCCCTCCAACGGGAGAGTCTGTCTGAGCGCAGGAAGCAAGAGAGAGAGCAAGCCTCGTCCTCTCTTGCAGGAGGATTTTCGTTAGGGCTAAAAATAGGCCCAGCACACACCGGGCCAGCAGTGCGTGACCCCTTCCCAGGGGGATTCCCTCCTCTCCCACCTGCTTGGACGTGACCCCCACACCCCACCGCCTGTTCCAGTGTAGAGCAGTGGGGAAGAGTGTGTGCCCGGTTGGCAGTGACTCATTAAATCCCAGTACCGCGCCTTTTATCCCCGAATTTTGGCCAGGTTACTCAACCAGCAGCCTCCATCTGTAAAATGGGGCCAATACCCATGCTTCCTGCATAGAGTTATTATGGGAACAGGTAGATGCAATCCATGTGCTGAGCTTAGGGGCCCTGCAGGGCGAGTGGCTCAGTAAATGTTGGTGGTTCCTTTGTTATTATAATTTCCTGTTTTTCTCAGCATTAGTGATGACCCTTGTCTTCATAGGAAGCAAACTGGCTAGTGAAGAATCTTAACGGATGACCAGGATGAGGGTAAATAAATGTGTTCTTCCAAAAGAAAAATTTCCAGGCTTGAAAAATAAATGTTATCCTAGGACAGGGGTTGGCAAACGTTTTCCAGAAAGGGCCGGATAGTAAATATTTCAGACTTTGCTGGCCATTCTGCCTCCGTTGCAATGACTCAACTCTGCTGTTTTAGTGCAAAGTTGGCCACAGGCAATATGGGAGTGGGTGAGCGTGGCTATGTGCCAATAAAACTTTATTTACACCAACAGGCAGCTGTTGGCCCGCAGCTAGAGTCGGCCAACCCCTGTCCCGGGCTATAAACTCCATGACAGAGGAACCAAACCCATAACGTTCACCTCCGTGTCCTGCTGGTTAACGTTGTGCCCAGCTGCTCACACTCTGATTATTTCTGAGTGAATGAATGGAAACCCCAGAGCGATGGGTTTTTCATTTTTAGTTTTTCAACGTTGGCCTTCGGCACACCTATCTGGACTGTGACACGCACGCTTCTAAGTTCTGCCAACAGACATGCTTATTCTGGGAATAAGCACCATGCCTATCCAAGGGCTTTAGGCTCTCTGCAAATAAGTGTTATGCCCAAAAAAATAAATAAATAAATTTTTTTTTTAAAAAAGTGAAAATAATGACACAGACTCCAACAATCCCCAGAGGTGACACTCAGAAAGCTTTATCTAGGGGCGCCTGGGTGGCGCAGTCGGTTAAGCGTCCGACTTCAGCCAGGTCACGATCTCGCGGTCCGTGAGTTCGAGCCCCGCGTCAGGCTCTGGGCTGATGGCTCGGAGCCTGGAGCCTGTTTCTGATTCTGTGTCTCCCCCTCTCTCTGCCCCTCCCCCGTTCATGCTCTGTCTCTCTCTGTCCCAAAAATAAATAAACGTTGGGAAAAAAAAAAATTTTAAAAGAAAGCTTTATCTGGTGGCCCGTTATGGATCTGGCACAAATGGTCGGCCATCTACTTCTGGGCAACCCCAAGCCCAGAAATTTCCGCTGCTTTGTTCCCGCTCCCCTACCTGGGTTCCCCGGGACAGGCAGCCCGGTCACGAGTCAGCCGAGCTCATGGACCCTGTGAGCTTAAGCAAATGATTTCCTGTCTTTAGGCTTTGGCTTCCTCACCTGCAGAAAGGAAATGGTGACACCACTGACTCCCGTGGCTCAGGTGACGATGGTACAAGATGGCGTTCCGCCCGTTGCCTGATTAGCACGCCCTCCACAAAAATTAGCTTTATTGTTTCCGGACCGGCACCTTGCTCCTGTCAAAGTAGTTGCTAAGGGCAGCCTTGCCCTGCTTTTGCACGGACAGTTGCCTGAGAGGCAGCGCTTCCTGGGTCCCTCCTGTCCTTATGGAACTTTCTTCCTGCTCTTTCCCTCTCCCACCTGGCAGTCTCCACATCAGCAGGGGGTGGCGGTGTTCTGAGCCCCTTGGGAACCAGGACATCCTCTCGAGGCTGGAGAACATACTCCCAAGGGCTCAAAGGGGAGAGAAGAGTCGTGCTTCGAAACACCCTCGAACGGGCAAACAGGACGGGGGTGTGTGTCCCATGCTCTTCTCTTCCGCTGGGCCGCGAAAGGCAAGGGTTGTGTAAATCCCATCAGAGGTTCTCACTGTGCCTCAGGCTCCCCAGTTGAAAACAGGAAATTGAGGGGCGCCTGGGTGGCTCGGTCAGTTAAGCGTCCGACTTCGGCTCAGGTCATGATCTCACGGTCCGTGAGTTCGACCCCTGCGTCGGGCTCTGTGCTGACCGCTCAGAGCCTGGAGCCTGTTTCAGATTCTGTGTCTCCCTCTCTCTCTGCCCCTCCCCTGTTCATGCTGTGTCTCTCTCTGTCTCAAAAATAAATAAACGTTTAAAAAAATTAAAAAAAAGAAAACAGGAAATTGTAATTTCAGGACTGCCTAGGGAATAATAAAAATGAGGGTTTTAAAGCACTTTGCAAAAATAAAACGCGGTTGACATACGGTGACATCATTTCATCGTAATGGTTTTACAGATAGCAAGATAATGATACAAGCCACCAAAGGTCTAAAATAGTTTTAGGGACAGCTCTGCCTGGAGGCTAAATGACCTCAGAGCACCTTCTAACTGGTTCTCTATGACGACGATACACCTTCACCAACTTCAGAATGATGCAGCAGGGGTGGGGAGCAGAGCCCATCGGAATTATTGAAGAAATATGCTTTATTGCAATCGGTCCACCAAAGCTAGCTCTTTTAAATTTTTGTTCTTTCTTAACGTTCATTTATTATTGAGAGACAGAGAGAGACAAAGCATGAGCATGGGAGGGGCCGAGAGAGGAGGAGACACAGACTCCGAAGCAGGCTCCAGGCTCTGAGCTGTCAGCACAGAGCCCGACGCGGGGCTCGAACTCACGAACCGCGAGATCGTGACCTGAGCCGAAGTCGGACACTCAGCCGACTGAGCCACCCAGGCGCCTCAAAGCTAGCCCTTTTAGAAATAAGAAGTGGACAGAAAATAACCAAATGTTCCCACAAGGTGTTTGCCTAGTAACAGATAAAAGTTATTTATAGTTGCTTGTACCTGAAGAGGTGTTTACAGAGAGTTCCAGGGTACTTAAAAACTGTTTATTCTCTTAGTATAAATTTTTGTCTGCATTCTCTGGCCCCCATCCTGGGGGTGTTGTTGTTTTGCTTTGAGTTTGGTGTAAAAAAAAAAAAGATAGGAATTCCTTTAATTTGCTTAGCAAGCCCTATCTCCGTAGACATTGCCAATATAATCTAAATATTTCCTGTATAAATCACACAATTTCACTCATATGGCATCTGCATCCCTAAAGGCTTGGGCCATGCGAACGGCTCAAATCACCGTGCAAAATCACAGGAGTGCTGAAAGGCCCCGTCTGTGGCCTTTCCAGAGCAAGTGTGGGTGAGCACGTAGGGACCTCTCACTCACCACTCCACCCTGACCACAGTATTTTTGGCCCCTGACCTGCATATGAATGCTTGTAATCTCTGACTGGCTAGGAGAAAAAAAACAAATAAGGTTAAATGACCTACTAACCAGTCTATGGATCCAGGGCCTCAAGAACTTTCGTCAGGGTCCAGAACTTTTGTTCCTGGGTCGACTGCCAAAGGGCTGTGAGCGAGCTCACGTAGCTTATGGGTTCAACCGGGGTTGCCCCTTGGTGACCCTTTATTGACTGGACTGAGGTTTATAGACAGCAGGAGCAAGTTCAGAGCAGAGGTACAAATTCCACAGAGCAACCCCATCTGCCCCAGGGTTGGGTGTGGGGGAAGAAGGGGTCCTGGAGGGAGCTGGCCAATGAGCGTTGAAGAGAAGTTCAGCCAAGAATCAAGAGAGGACAAGTGCCTGGCCAGTGACAGCAGGGACGGTCCAGGCTCCACCAGAAGTTTGCTGACTATCACGATCCTGTGTCCCTAGCTCCAAGCCCAGAGCTTGTCACATAGTAGGCCCCCAATAAAATGAATAAGCATTTGTTTCTTGGTTGAATGAATAGAACTGTCCAGGCCACACAAAGCTACGCGTGGGGAAGTCTGGGGCAAAGCGCATTTACAAGGGTAGGAACAAAGCTAATGAGGCAGAATGCATCCTGTCTGAAATTGCTTGCCTAGGACCCCAGGTTCCAAATGTCCAGCATCCACCCCTGGTTCATAGGAGAGCCCACCATGTGGCCTCTTCTGAGACACATCCCTGTGATTTTCTCAGGGTCTCGCATCTTGCCAGTGGGAATTATCATTTATTAAGTTGGTGATACACCCGGGACAGTGCAGTTTTCGTGAAAAGTCATCCATTTTTTAAGGATCCGCCAAATATTAGCTTTGCATCCAGTGGCTAGCACTTTGGTAACAAAAGCCCCCGAATGCCCTGTGGAGTTTGATAACGGCTTGGTCAAATTCATGTAGACTCCTAACAGATGATGAATCCAGCCACAGTCCGTAAGTGTAGTTATGGATGGTCAGTGGGTGGATAGACATAACACCATCACTCTCTGAAGACCCCTGATTTCAGTCCGAGATTCAGGAAGAGGAAAAACTTTCTGTGAAAATCTAAGGCAGGCAAAATTATTCTGAATCCTGAAGAATCCTGAAAGAAATAAGGTCACAGGGCCTTCCCGGGTGCTATGATGATGTGCAGTGAGTTCTTTCTCTCCTATTACGTGTGCCATCTGGAAGCAAGCTTACCATCTGGGAGGACGCTAAGTGGATTCCAGATGGATCTCCCTTTGATCCAGTCGATATAGACAGGAGAGCACCCAGAACAAACCCTATTCTCTATTGCGAGTTGGCTGCTATATTTCAGCACATGGGCTAAAAAACCAACCCCACCCTGGTAAGAGCCACAGGGAACAGAAACACCTGCAGAGAAGGGCCAGGAGGGACAAGTCGGAGTCTGAGGACACGCGAAGTACTTGCAACACTGTAGGTCACTGCCTCGGAGGACTGTGCCATCATTTCAGGCTCCGCCTCCTTTTAACCGAAAGGTCACGGTCAATTTTCATTGTCTGGCACATTTGAGAAGAGTGGAAGAAAACAAAGTGAACGATTAACTCAACGCTTTCTCCCGCTGGCTGTGCCAAGCTGCTACACACACGGTGCCACGCAATAGAGGAGATAAAGTCAAGTGCAAGGTGCCTGGGGTTCCTTCTCAGCAACCCAGCAGCCCCAGAGCCGAAAGCGGAGAACGGAGATGACACTACCTGGCAACAAGAAGGCAAAGAAAGGCTTGGGAGATGTGAGCGACAATTCTGTCCTAATACGTGAATAAGGATGCTTACCGCATGGGGTTGTGGGAAGAAACAAAAGCATGCAAAACACCTGGTAAAATGCTGGGCATGTAGGAATTGCTCAATAAACTGTAGAGCTGGTTTTCTTTCTTTTTTATTTTTAAAGTTAAATCCAGTAACACCTGGCTTGGCGAGCATAACTCATTCCGGAAACACGCTTATAACCCAAAGCACTTGTAGATCAAAGCGAATGTCAAGAACCATTGGCTCAGTTGCGATCCTGTGATGTTCGGCGTCACGCACAACTTGTACGACGAGACGTCGCTCGTTTATCAAGTTAAAATTTATGAGACCTGTTTGCGCGTCTTGCGGAACACGCGCAGAACAAGTTGCTCGCGAGCCACGGTTTTACCATAATGCCTGCCGGTCATGGTTTACAAAGTCCTTTTATAACAGTCATAGATTCGAAACTTTTGTGAGAAAGGACCAACCATGGTCTCGGGACTGTTTTGCTCCTGAAGAAATTGCGGCTGGGAGTTTCAGTGAATGGTGGGAAGTCGCACGTCTGATAAATGGAGATCTTGGACTATGGAAGCCACGGGACTGGATTCTCACTTCACATGGCCACTCACTTCCCTCTGCCACGTGCATTAGCCTTTTTATGGCTTCAGTGCTCTTCCTTCCTTTTCCCCTGGATTATTTTAGAGTCCTGCATCGACGATCCTAGAAAGATGGTACAAATACTGAGAATTGGTAGTCTTTTTTCAGAGATGCCTCATTTCAGGTTGTTCTCAATAGTTGTCTATAACATCGAGTAAACCCTTCTGATAATTTGGAGACACCGTTATCTGTGTGTGAGTGGCTATGTTTCTACTCTGGGCTAAAGTACAGGCACTTAGCCCTGATAGTATCCAGAAAGGGAATCATTGCTGTAATTCTCTGCTGCACAGAAAATTTAGTATATTGTACATTTGGTAAATTGCACATAAAGCAAAATACTTGTGGCATTTAGTGTAGACAAATAATGGTGGTACATAATCCGAATTAAAGAAGGATAAGAGAAAATATCCAAAAAAAAAAAACAAAGATAGCTTTTTCATGTTTTATGATTAGCCCATATTGGGTTATATGGTTCTAATTTGTTTCTATAACTTTACTAAAGACTTCTGGATATTCTCCTCATAAAGCTCTATTTGTGGAGAGCTTAAAAAAAAATCAGAAAGTAAACCCTTTACAAGGGAGAATTTTCTAGGTGGTTGGTCACAGTCTAATTTTTGCCCAAACGAAGGCTCTTTTTCCAGGCTTATTTAGCTATTGGAACAAACCTGGGTGCCTCAGCCGTAGACATTTATTTTGTCTAATAAAAACATTGTGGCATTTGCCCAACATATTTCAATACCCAGGAGATTTTCAGTTATTTATTTATTTGTGTGTTTATTTATCCACTCGTATTTCTGAAAAACGTAATAAAAAAACCCCAGAAGATAACACCAGAGAAGCATACGTTGAAATCGTCCCATCTCATGGTCCTTGGTATGTGTACCAAGGAACAAATGCGCCCGGTCTTTCTCTGCATGTGATGCACCAGAGGCTCCTTGAAAAGTTGAGAGACGCAGAGATCGGTGGCTTCTGGTGGGAAAACTACGGTTTGGCACCCATGGCCTCTTCTTCCCTGGGACTAGTGGTTTAATTCATGGTGTTGGAAAAGTGAGCTAAACACAGACACTGCTGAGTAGGAGGGGGCGGCCTAAAGGTCCAACCTAGGGTTTGGGGCCTTAACCCAATAGGAATTCAAGAGAAAAATGGTGCGGCTGCCCAGCCCCTTTGGTGCTTTCTCTTCTCTTGTGAGTTAAGATTAGTTACAAGTGCTTCTCAATCTCTTGTCCTCTCACAACACATTGCAAATGCTATTTGAATACGAACACTGAGGAGTATGAATGCAGGTCCTTAGACCAGAGGTACTAGTTCAAAGAGCTCAATCCTTCCTTCCCTCCTCCCTATTCACAATGGCTAACGAGATCCATTGTCTCTCTCCCTCTCTCTCTCTCTCTCTCTCTTTCTTTCTCTCTCTCTTTCTTTCTTTCTTTCTTTCTTTCTTTCTTTCTTTCTTTCCTTCTCTTCCTTCCTTCCTCTCTTCCTTTCTTCCTCTCTTCTTTCCTTCTTTCCTCTCTCTTTCTTTCTCTTTCCTTCCTTCCTTCCTTCCTCTTTCCCTTTCTTTTTCTTTTCTTTCTTTCCTTTTCTTTCTTTCTTTCTTTCTTTCTTTCTTTCTTTCTTTCTTTCCTTTTCTTTCTTTCTTTCTTTCTTTCTTTTTTTCTTTCTTTCTTTCTTTCTTTCTTTCTTTCTTTCTTTCTTTCTTTCTCCTTTTTTCCCAGCCTAATTAACATACAGTGTCACACTAGTTTCAGGTGTGCAATATAATGATTCAACAATTCTGTACGTTATTCATCAAGATAAGTGCACTGTTGATCCTTGTCACCTATTTCACCCATCCCCCCACCCACCTCCTCTCTGGGAACCACCAGTTTGTTCTCTATAGTTAAGAGTCTGGTATGCTTTTGTTTGTCTCTCTTTTGTTGTTCTGGTTCATTTTGTTTCTTAAATTCCACATATGAGTGAAATCATATGCTATTTGTCTTTCTCTGACCAACTAATTTTCCTGGTGGTCATGTGACCCACCCCTGGTGCATTGGGAGGACAACTTAATTTGGGTCCCAGGGAAGAAGGAAGAGAGGATAGCAGAATATATAAATGTCTAACTACAGTGCAGGTAAGTATTAGAAATAATATCGATAAATCCCCATCTTTATCATGTTTTAGTGATTCCTTTCGACTTAAAAGACAGTACCAGTCTTGGGCTGAAGTTAGAGAGAAGAGACACAAAACTGCCTCTGGCTACCCAGTCCTTGGCAGTTTCCTACAGTAAGCAAGGCATGCCAAAGTCTGGTCTTCAGCTTCAGCAGATCTGGACATGTTAGGGTTTTTTCAGCATACCCAGATGCAGGAGTTCTGGTTCACATTAACCAACCTCCTAAGAGACTGATGGATAAACCATAACATCACTTTAAAAGTTTCTAATAGAAGCTATTTTTTTTTCTTATGGTTGGAAATTTAAAGTTTATCATCTACATTGCCCACTTCTCAACATCAGGAAAGTCCATTGGGAACCAGAAGATTGTTTGAGATGCACAGAATCAACACACAGAGGGATGGCTGGATTGCCTCTAGAGAGACTTTAATTAGGCCATGAATGAACTCTCATTGACGTACTGTGGAGTATATCCCTCTGTAGTGATCTCGATGCTCATAAATGCTAGATCCCATGTGTTAGGTCCTGGATAATACTGGATAAACACAATTCTTTCCCTCTACCTTAAAAGAATCTTAACAGGCCATATTCTATGATACAGTATAACTGATCAGCTTAGTAAAATCACATTCTGGTCACATCCCTGAAATTCTAAGCAAGTCATTTCAAGTGGTATGGATGGTCTTTCAGACCTTTTTTTTTTTTTTTAAGTTTATTTATTTTGAGAGAGGTGTGGGGGTGGGGGGGACATGAGCAGGGGAAGGGCAGAGAAAGAGAGGAAAAGAGAGAGAATCCCAAGCAAGCTCTGAACTGTCAGCATACAGCCCCATGTGGGGCTTGAACCATGAGCCCTGAGATCATGACCTGAGCCGGAACAGAGTCGGAAGGCTTAGCCGACTGAGCCGCCCAGGCACCCCTGGACCTTCCTTCTCAAGTGACTCATACAGCTGGTGCTACCAGTTATGTATGCATTCTGAGTGTTGTGAAGTCGATATTTTCAAGTTCAAGGGGAGTATCTTATTTCATTTTACCAGCATCCTCCGGTGATAGGTAATGAGAACAGACAATAAGGTCCGTTCTCACCTGACTATATGTGGGTCAGTACTTTCTAATAAAAACTGTGCAGGTTGAAAAAAAATCAGCTATAACTATAGCTCCTTAATTCAGCTTACTTGGGGAAAAGACTAACTTGAATTAGCAAAAGTCTTAATCACAGCTTTTGTTTTTTTTAAGCTCTGACTTAATGAAAAAGAGTCTGAATTAGAATGAATTCTCGATTCTGCTTCTCTCCTCCATTCACTTTGGCCAAGACCATTAACCTCTCCAGGTCCCATCTCTTCGTCTGTTTTATAATGAGAATATTGAGCCAACTTGCGTCCGGGGACCCTCCCTGTGTTTACTTCCTTTAATGTGTGTATCCGAAGCCTTCAGGCAGAAGGATTGCCATTTTCAGGCCAGCAAGAGTACTAATTAGAGGATCCTGCCCCAGTGTAACACAACTTTTCATCCCTGAAACTCTCAGAAGTGTAATGACAACAAAAACAACAGACACTAAGTTCCTAGATTAATTCTATGTTTTCCTTTAAGAATATACAGCATCTCAGGACGCCTGGGTGGTTCAGTCAGTTGAGCATCTGACTCTTGATTTCAGCTCAGGTCATGATCCCAAGATTGTGGGATCGAGCCCCATGTTGGGCTCCACCCTGAATGTGGAGCCTACTTAAGGTTCTCTCTCTCTCCCTCTGCCCCTCTCCCTCCCCCCCCCCTTCCCTCACCATCTCAAATTAAGCTTGCATGAATGCCAATTATTCGAAAACCTTTCTTGACCACATATTACTTATTTGGGTTTGGGAGGCGAAGGGGGGTCACAGAGGTGAAAGCCCCACGGTCCCTGCCCTCAGAGCTCAGACGCAGCAGGGAATATAGAAGGTCACATCTGCTCTATAATATGGTACCAAGTGGGTCTTAGTATATGAAACCCCCTGACAAAGCACCCAAAAATGGAGCGATCTACTCTGCCTAAAAAGGAAAAGGAAAAAGAAGACTTCCTGGAGGCGGTGACATCAAACCAGCTCTGAAGGATAAAGTAGAGAAAAATAGGGGCTGCCACAGGGGGCAGGGTAATCCAGAGGGTGAATTGGGGGCGGGAAGGATTGCCATCAGATGAAGCTGGAAACGAAACTAGGAATGCGAGGGGGCTTTGAATGATACACAAAAGCATTTGGACTTCACCTTTAACCGGGAGAGTTCAATGATCAGATTAGTATTTTGAGGAGGTCAAAGCGTTGTGGTGAGAGGTTTTGAACAGGGAAAATCTGGAAGCAAGAAGAACAGCCTGGAGACTATTATAATAGGCCAGGTGGCAAGGGATGGGGGCCCGTGTTAAGATAGTACCAGAAGAGATGGATTTGGAAGACATCCCAGAGGAAGAAGAACCCACAGGAACGTGGCAGCTAATTGAATGTGAGAGATAACAGATAAGGGGAGCATGAAAATAAGACTCTCGTGGGTTTTTATTAGATTGCTGGGGTCCGGTGGGCAGTGGTCTCCTCTACGCTAACAGACATGGATAAGCTGTGCTATACAGAGCGTGGGGCTTACGAAAGGTGAGTGATCTGTAGACTGGCTGCGTTTGGAAAACCACAAAGGCACTATAAATAGAACCCACAAACAAAAGGCTTTACGTGGCATAGACTTTACATGGCAGTGAGATATTAATGACGTAAGAAAATTACAATGACTCAAAGGAATGTTGAGCTTTGGGGAAAATGTGTTTTTGAGAGTTTGAAGTTATAGCTTGTTTAGAGTTATGTTTGCTTGCTTGTGTGTGCCATTTTGGTATGTGGTGGTGTGTATGGGTGTGCTTAGTGCTTTTTGCATGCTTCTTGTTTGCGTAAGACCGTCTTTAACCGTAAAATGGAAATGATGTAATAACGACACAATGGTGTGACAAAGGGAGGAGAAGCAACCAAAGTTGGCAAGCCAGCTTCATTCACCAATGTGCCTTCTTGCCCCCACGGAAAATGACTACAGAGCAAGTACACTGTAGCATGCACTAAAATATTTTGCATTTCTATACACAAACAAGATGCAAAATAGATTATTTTATTTTATTTTTAAATGTTTGTTTTTTTTTTAATTATTTTTTCAACGTTTTTTATTTATTTTTGGGACAGAGAGAGACAGAGCATGAACAGGGGAGGGGCAGGGAGAGAGGGAGACACAGAATTGGAAACAGTCTCCAGGCTCCGAGCCATCAGCCCAGAGCCTGATGCAGGGCTCGAACTCACGGACCGCGAGATCGTGACCCGGCTGAAGTCGGACGCTTAACCGACTGCGCCACCCAGGCGCCCCTGTTTGTTTATTTTTAAGAAAGAGCGTGAGCAGGAGAGGGAGGGGGGCAGAGAGAGGGAGGGGGGCAGAGAGAGCGAGGGACAGAATACCTGAAGCAGGCTCTGTGCTGACAGCACAGAGCCCAATGAGGGCCTCAAACTCATGAATCCTGAGATCATGACCTGAGCTGAAGTTGGATGCTCAACCAACTGAGCCACCCGGGTGCCTCGCAAAATAGATTCTTTTGAAATTAATTTTGCCAGAGACATGTAATGAACGATTCAATAAGCCACTGTTCTAAGTGATTGTTCTAATAATCGTGATTATCCTACTCAATCTCACATCAGTGAGGATTGTTGTTTCTATTTAACAGGTGAGAAGCTGAGGCATAGAGAGGTGACAGAAGTTAACCAAGATCATGTAGCTTATAAGCAGAAAGACTAGGGTTTGAGCCAGGCAATCTAACCCCAGAATTTATGAACCTAGCCTCTCTGCTACGTTATCTCCATTTAAATATGACGACATATTTTGCAATATTTGCAATTAATAACAGTATTAAATATAGAACCTTTCCTGACATGGGGAAGTATAGAGCCTGTAATTTTGTGAGTAAAGAAAGCTGTGAAACTATGTATAGACTAATTCTTCTGAAAACTATGTTCCATATATTACACCTGCATACACATAGGCATAGGAAAAAAATATCTACCCCATAGTTTACCGTGAGTATCTCTGTGTAGTGGAATTATTGGAGATTTGTATTTTCTACTTAATAATTTTCTGCATTTTTCAGGGTTTCTAAGATAAACTTGAAAAGTTGTATTTGAATTTCCCGTTTTCCAGGCCAACCTGCAAAGAGCCGGAAAATGGCCACCCCTGTCCTCCCAACGAGAAGAAAGTGGAACAAGCTAAAATTCAGTGACTCTTCTGGGATCCACCAGAGAATTGAGGTCACAGAGCAAACTGCTGTCCCCAAAACTGGAGAGACAGACAGACAGACACAGAGAATCACAGCTGACATGGAACAGAAGTGCACAGCCGGAGCCAGCATCTGTAGGCACACTGAGACTATAATGGACCAATTACTGGAGGCTCTGAGTGCTCTAGACTGGGGGTTAAGAACTTCTGCGGGGCCTGGTCCCAAAGGCCTCCCACCCGCTTTCCTGGGTTTTAAACTCCAGGAGCCCTACCAGGTTCCCACAGTGAAGATGGGTGGAAAATCCCCTCCTGCTTCCGGTTGGGGAGTGGGAGTGAAGGAGTAAACATTTTTAAAGAAGCCCAAAGCATTCTATTCTCCTCAGAAAAGCCTGCCTTCGAGAGAAACTGGAACCGGATGTAACCGAGGGGGGTTTTGCCAGAACGTAACCAACCAGGGGAAGGGAAATACCCAACTCTGGCTCCCTGGAAGGAAGACCTAAGGACAGGACTGAAAAACACTTTCCCTGCCCCCACACCTTCCCACCACATCAATCAGGGCTTCTGTATAATAACGGTGATTACAGACCTGCAGGCCTGTGACCCCATTTAAGGAGTCTCTAGGAAAACCCAGAGACAATGGGGCAGACAAAAACAGTGACCCCAGAGGGAATTTCACCCTCTGATGCCATAGATACAGCAAAGGGTAAACACAGCCTGACTGCTGGCCAGATTCACACAAAACCTCATGTCAAAAGTTGAACTATCTCAGTTTCTTTCACCCCATATATCATGTCCAGCTTTCAACGACAACAACAAAATACAAGGCGTAATTTAAGGCACAAACCACGGTCAGATCAGAACCAGACTCCAACGTGACAGAATTGAGAATTATCAGAATGGGAATTTAGAAATAACAGTGGTCAATATGTTAAGGGCTCTAACAGGAAAAGGAGACAACATGGAAGGTGGGTGATGTAAACAGAGAGATGGAAACTCAAGGAAAGAATCAAAAGTAAACGCCAGAAAGCTAAAACACTGTAACAAAAATGAAGAATGTCTTTGATGGGCTCCTCAGGGAACTGGACACAGCTAAGGAAAGAATCGGTGAGCTTGAAGATACGTCAGTAAAAACTTCCAAAGCTGGGGCGCCTGGGTGGCGCAATCGGTTAAGCGTCCGACTTCAGCCAGGTCACGATCTCGCGGTCCGTGAGTTCGAGCCCCGCGTCGGGCTCTGGGCTGATGGCTCAGAGCCTGGAGCCTGTTTCCGATTCTGTGTCTCCCTCTCTCTCTGCCCCTTCCCCGTTCATGCTCTGTCTCTCTCTGTCCCAAAAATAAATAAACGTTGAAAAAAAGAATTAAAAAAAAAAAAAACTTCCAAAACTGTAATGCAAGGAGAAGAAAAAATTGAAAAGGCAGAACAGACTATCCAAGAACTGGGTGACAATTGAAAAAAAATTTTAAGTAATAGCGAGAGAATTTTCCAAAATTAATGACACCAAACCACAGATGCAGGGAGCTGAGAGAACACCAAGTAAGATAAATACCAAAAATTCGACACCTACGCATATCATATTCAAACTGTAGGAAATCAAAAACAAAGAGGAAATTTTGAAAGAAGCCAGAGATTTATTTTTTGTTAACTTACCTGCAGAGGAACAAGGACAAGAATTATATCAGACTTCCTTTCAGAAACCATGCAAGAGGAGAGTGGAGTGAAATATTTTCAATGTTGAAAGAAAAATCCACCAAACTAGAATTCTCTACCACATGAAATGATCCTTCCAACGTAAAGTCATGACTTTCTCAGACAAATAAAAATTAAGGAAATTTGTCACAAGTAGACCTGCCTTGCAAGAAAGGTTATAAGAAATCCTTTGAAAAGATGGACAACAATCTAGGTCAGAAACTCAGATCTGCATAAAGCAAGGGAGAACATCAGAGAAGGAATGGAAGAAGTAAGCCAAGAGCCCCTACTCACACTAAAGAGGCAGGAGCCCACAGTTACCTACCATTGTCACCACCACTGCCAAGGTCAGAGCTCTGTGAGGGCAGGGCACACTCTGCTGCTACAAGTGCTAGAACTGCCCTGACCGAGTAGGCACCCAGGAGCTTCTGGAAGCTCCATCAGAAGCAGGAAACAAAAAATGGCTTCTTTTCTCTTTCGTTCAACCCCCATCAGTCTCCCGCGGATAACTGGGATGGTCTACCCTTTGGTTACCAGGCACTCCCCTCATCACTCTACCCCGTAACAAGGACAGGGACAGCATCACGCATCTGCCCAACGGCATGCAACTATTCCAGCTAAGACGAAGACACCCTCACCCTCTTCCTAAGAAGGGAAAGCGCAAAATCCTATCCACTACCATAGCCACCTCTGGGAGATACAACTTCTTTTTGGGGGGGTGGGGGGGGGTCTTCCGGTAAAGACCAGAAAACCTGCTAGACAAATTCTAAAAGCGCTGTTAACACTAACACTGGGAGATACTACTTCTGCTTCCAGTTCAGCCACAGTCTTGACTTATTATATTCTATAATCGAAAGACTGAATTGTAAAGTTAACAGCCACCAACGAAAATGACAGACCTGGAGCCTGATGGACCAAAACAGAAGAGAGAAAGGATGCCAACAAACGCCAACATTTTCTATATAAAATAGAAGGAAGGAGGGAAGAAATCAGTTTTATACGTTTAGGGGTTGTGGGTTGAATTGCGTCGCCCCCAAAGCTGTGTTCAGGTCCTAGCCTCCAGGCCCTGTGAATGTGAGCCGACTTGGGAATGAGGTCTTTGAAGACGTAATCAAGTTAAGATGAGGTGGTTCTGCGTGAGCATTGGTTCCCACCATCAGGGAAGGCTTTTCTGAGAAAGTGATGTTCAAGTTGAAATCTGCGGGATGCAGAGGGTTTCCAGCTACAGGAGTGGGCAGGGAGGGATGCGTGTGACCTAATGCCAACAGTGCTTCGGAGACTCTGTCATTGGAAAAAAAAAAAAAATGGTGCATCAAAGTTTCCAAGAGAAACCTCATATCGTTGAAAATCACCCCCAGGAGGGTGAGGGGAGAGACGTGGAGCTGGAAAATGGGGAGGAACCAAATCATGCAGGGTCTCCAAGGTTGGGTTGTGGATTTGGAACTGTATGAGGAGAGAAAAAGAAAAAAAAGGATTGTAAATGGGGATGGGATGCCAGGATCTGTCTAGATTTCTAAAAGATTCCTGGGGTGCCTGGTTGGCTCAGTCGGTTAAGCGTCTGACTTTGGCTCAGGTTATGATCTCCTGGTTCATTTTGTTAGTTGGAGTCCCTCATCGGGCTCTGTGCTCACAGCTCAGAGCCTGGAGCCTGCTTCGGATTCTGTGTTCCCCCCTCTCTCTGCCCCTCCTCTGCTCGTGTTCTGTCTCTCTCTGTCTCTCAAAAATGAATAAACATTTAAAAAAAAATGTTGTGGTTTGTTGTTTTTTTTTTTTTTTTTTTTTTGGTCCTAAAGACAAGGGCTGTATTTTCTAATCCTGTGTGGTAACCTTACACGAATTGATGCTTAACATATTTATTGAACTGCATTTCAATTCTGTAAGAATGGTATTTTGGGAATTGTGTTTAGTAGTAAAAACTAAAGGAGGGAGTATGGAATTAAATTTGGGACTGAGCAATACTTCCTTCCTTCTGGAAATCTATTTTCTCTGATTACTGCATGTCACGGTCACATAAAATGAAAAAGATACAATTTCTGAAAACAGCATAATAACATCAGCATAGAGAAAACAGTATTTCTAACGGATACTGGTGAAAGCCATCAGCTATGAAATCAGACCGAATGAGTTTGAATTCCGGTTTACTTGCTGTGGGGTCCTTGGGCAAGTTACTTAGCCCCTCTGTGCCTCAGTTGTCTTATCTGTGAAAAGAGATTATAATAGTACCTAGTTCATCTTTTTGTGGTAAGATTACAAGAGAATGCGTTAAGAGCTTGTCAAAGACTGCCAGGCACGGTTAAGTGCTCAATGAAAGTCACCTATTACTAATGGCATACAAATTTCATGGTGTGTATAAAAAGTGACTTTCCCTGACTGTAAAATACCTAGCTCTTTAAAATGCTCCCGTTCCTTGATTCCTAACAGTAGCTATTGTTTATGCGCTCATAATAATTATACAATGGCAATATGACTTTTACAAAATGTTTAATGCGTCAGGGTTGGTTGGGCTCATTATAACAAGTAATAAGATCCCTCCCCAATATTAAATTGTTTTCAGATACGTTCTGGACAATGCATTTTAAGAAATGCTAAACCTAACAACACATAAGCCCAGGCACGTCATTTTCCTTGATTTCCAGGTGATAAGAAGTGTTACTAACCATGTCTGGGGTTCACAAAGAGTCATGGTCTTTATTCTTTTTCCCTCTTGCCCATATCGCAACTGCCAGGCAGCTGTGCATTTTAATACTGTTTCTTCCCCAATCTCTCCCCATGTATTTGTAAGTGAAAATATGCACATCAGTGCTTGAACATTCACACAAATTGATTACTGAGGCTCATGAAGGTTAAAAGCTATCCTTTAGCTCAGTAGACAAGACACTCTCCTTCTGCTACCTACAAAACAAGATTTCTAGTCTGTCAGTTTCATAGATCACTCTCCAACCAGTGCATGACAGATAAAGATCAAAGAACAAGTTAGCGCTGAACTGGTTACAGATTGGAAATCAGGTGACAGCAGGCTCTATTGTTTCTTCTGTAATGTCCCCCAAATGGGGACGCTTTTGTGCACGGGTGAGCACAGCCCATACTTGTTGACAGAATTATTTTTAGAAAGTAATGCTTTCCCATTTATAAAACCCAGAAAGAGGCAGCATAGTGTGTAGGCGGTAGTTCTCAACCCCGGCTGCCGATCAAAATTACCTGTGGAGCTTTATAAAATGTGCAGATCCCATGACCTCACTCTAAACCAATGGTTCTCAGCCTGGGCTGCACATGTGAATCGCCTGGGGAGTTTTTGAAAACCAGGATACCTGCCAGGCGGCCCCACCCGGGACCAATTGCATCAGAATCTCTGGGGGAAGGGCCTGGAGAGAGGCATTGCTTAATCAGCTCTCCAGGTGATTTCTAATATGCCTGGCCTGAATACCACCGTTCTAGATGTTTTGAATTCACTTATTCATCTAACAAACATGTACTGGCTGCTACTATAGACAAGGCATTGCTGGCCTCAGAGCAGTTAAGGACATAAACACTTCCCTGCTCTCCTGGGATTAGAAATCTGAATCAAAACCTTCAGACGGGGGGGGCCTAGGCATCTGAAATATCTAGAAGCTAATCAGCCAAGATTGAGAATCATCGGGGTGGGGGGGGGGGAAGTAGCAGAGAGAGCAGGGAGTCTGATGGCTGTGTTTGAATCTTGGCTCCTCTGTTCATTGGCTGTTTGATCCTGGGTAAGTTATGTAACTGTTCTAAGCCTCTGCTTCCTTATCTTTAAAATGGTGGAAAGCAAATCTTCTGTTCTAAGGCTGTTAACGTGTTCTAAATAATAATTTCTGAAAATTGATAGAAATCTCAGTGCAGTAGCTGGTACCTAGGAGGCATTCAGTAAATGTTAGTGTTCTCCCTTTGTCTTGAAAGCGATATGTATGCTAAGTACCTATGATGTACTATTGAAATACCAGATATTGGCCCTGGCTTTCCAGGAGTTATGGTGTAACAAACAATTAGCCACATCATACATAAGCTATTCCTAGGTGTGTGTTGTGGGTTTCTTTCATTGCTGCAAGGGTTCCGAATGGAGAGAAATAATCACTGAAAATCAGGAGCCAGAGAGTTCCTAAAGAGGAAGAATTTGAGAGGGGTTGTAGAGGTGGGTATGTTTTACCAGAAGAGGAGAGGGGGGTTAGCACAAGCTGAGGAAACAGCACAGCAAAGGAAACTCGTAGATGATACCTGAAGGCAGGTCATGTTTAAAAAAGACATATACCTTTTCACCATTATTTGACACGTGTCTATGCATGTCATTGATCAAGAAAGTGGAGTTTACCTTTTTTTCAGTATCTGCATGAATTACAGTGTAAGGGTTTTATGTACTTAAGAACATGTATGAGGTTTATGTTCGGAATGATACATCCATTTGTTTTATATGCATATTCCTCAATATGTTATTTCGGAAAACGCTGCATGCATCTATTTATTTCTACTTGCGTTCTCCTTGGGGGTACCAGTGTCTTCGTAGACACTGAAACTCGCTAGCCTCATAAATAACAATGAATTTTCCCAACACGAAGAACAAAGAGCTGAATCAAGATGACATCATCCTTCTCACAGCGAATTTTCATTCAGGTTAGGAGCGAAGTCCTGCTAGAGATTTGTCCAGAGTATTAGTCCCTGACCAATTGTAAACGGCCGAGAGAGTGGATTTGTTTAAAAGCAAGCCTGTCTGGCGGCTGTTCGAGGAAGGCGAGGAAGCACCTCGCAGTAGCCGCCTCCTACCAGGCGGACCAGCGTCACGTTCCAGCCTCCACTGCAAGGTCTGGACCTCCTCGCAGGCTCTGTGGACTGTGGCTGACGGCGTATCCCTCCTCTGCTGGGATTACTTGGAATGACCTACTTTGAAAATGGTGTGAACTCGGCCGAGCGCCAAGGAGTTGGGGTGCAAACAGGCCTGCCCAGAGGGCTTCCAGCAGGAGAGAGCAGTCTCAGTCTCTCTCTCTCTCTCTCTCTCTCTCTCTCTCTCTCTCTCTCTCCCTCCCTCCCTCCTCCAGGAGCCTTGTGTACGGTTTTGATTGGGGGCGGGGGTTGGGGAGGGGTTGCTCTTTTTTTTTTTTTTTTTTTTTAATTCCCAGGGCCTTGGCTGTTACAATTCATCTTTCTGCTCTTGGAGTGCGGGCTCTTGATTGGCTGAGCCTGCTGTTTACGTCAGAGAAAGGCAGCCAATCAGAGCAGGACTCTGCCTGTCTCCCTGCAGCAAACAGCTGAAGTAGTTATCAACAGGAACGCGAGGTAGAGCCCGAGCCCAGCTGCAGCCGGCTGTGTGCTTTCCAGGGCAAGGCCAGGCGAGAGCACAGGGACTCAAAGCTGAATGACAGATCAGGGGCCTCCCGAGGCCGGGACCTTGGCCCCCCACGTGGAGCGTTGGCTAAGCCTCCCTTCCACCCAGGTTCATTTTACTCTGAGTATCTGGCTTTGGAAACCACCATAGATGGTTCTGGGGCGTGGGAAAGGAAGAAACCGGGGGGCGGGGGAAGGGAACAGAAATGTTGGCGATTACCTTACCTCCACCACTTGCAGTGATGACTCTAGATAATCCTGTTCTCCCCCTGCCCTCAGGACTGCCCACCAAAAAAGGAAGGCAGCGTTCAATCTAAGGGATTTATCAGTACTCATGAATCAGCTTAAAAATGACTTTTTTATTTTCCAAAGCAGCTGCCCTGAATTCAGAATAGGCAAATTCCAAGTGCTTACCATCTGATAAGATTTTTTTTTTAAGTGAAGTATTTGTTTATACACATATGAAGAGAATAGAGTCTGGCTTATCAACTTTTCCCTCAGGATACTTACAGCATAGTCATTTATTTGTGTTGAATCAGCTTGGGCTGTTATGAAATACGAAGGAAGGGACAAATTCTACTTTACCTCATATTTGAACTTAAAATGGAATACTCGGGATTTATCTGTAAAGTCCATTTAAAAGTATATACAGTTGACCCTTGAACAAAACGGGGATGGGGGTTAGGGGCGCTGACCCCTATAAAGTTGAAAATCCTATAACTTTTGATTCCCTAGAACCTTAGCTGATAGCCTACTGTTCACGAGAAGCCTTACCCATAACATAAACACTGAATTAACATGGATTATGTATGTTATATGTATTATATGCTGTGTTCTAACAATAAAGTAAGCTAGAGAAAAGAAAATGTTATTAAGAAAATCATAAGGAAGACAAAATACATTTAAGTACTGTACTATGGGGTGCCTGGCTGGCTCGGTTGAGTATCTGAGTTGGTTCTAGCTCAGGTCATAATCTCACTGTTGTGGTATCGCGCCTTGCATTGGGCTTCATGCGGAGCGTGAAGCCTGCTTGATCCCCTCTCCCTCCCTCCCTCTCTGCCCCTTTCCCACTTGCTCTCTCTCTCTCAAAATAAATAAACTTTCTAAAAAATGCATTTACGTACTGTACTATAAAAAATCCACACGTACATGGACCTGTGCAGTTCAAACCTGTGATGTTCTAGGGCAATTCTGACCTGCTGCTCAGAGCGCTTCTCTCCCTGTTTATTTGGATTTTTTAAAGGCGTAAAGACATCCCCCCAGCCCCGCCCTGCCCCCACGATTCTCCACTCTGAAGTCCCCTCGGTTGCCAAGGGCTCCTGTGAAACCCACTACCTTCAGTTTCCTCCGGGCATTCCGGTCTTTTTCAGACCTTGGTTTATGGACTGCGATCAGTTGAGGGCTGGAGAAACTTTCCTGAAAGAAAGACCGTGCAAAATGTTAAAAATGGAATCGTCACCCCGAAATGCTAAGCATGATTCTTCACATAAATTCACAGTTGGTAGCACGCTGGTAAATGTTGGCAAAAATGCGCTCTAAGGGTTTTAAAACAGGAAAAGATGAGCAAATTTTGTACCTATCCTGAAGTGTGTTCTGAATCTCTTCCGTGCATCTTAGGCTCGCTGTTGCTGGCACTGGCCCCCTCCCACTTGCTCTGAGGGCAAACTGCATGGGGGGGGGGGATGAGAAAGAGGGGGAAAGCAATAGAATTACAACATGAGTTCGACACACAACAGTTACTGACTATACTCACCATATGGGCCAGGCCGGATCCTTACGTTATCTTTGGCAGACTATTGTCTCTTTCTTCAATCTAACTCCTTGGGGCCTTTTAGCTGACAGATATAAGAATAGAAGCTACAATGAAGCTGACAATTTATATCAGCAGGAACACTCACACAAGCCTCACCCTGGCAGTTTTAATTTAAAATGCTGAATGGAGATGGCTGTGCCTGAGACTTGATGGCTTCCAGGCAAAAAAAAAAAAGACCCACACTCCTCTGGTGGGACAGTAGGCATGTCTGCTGGGCCACCAAGCCCTGCACTGAGAATGTCCTCTTGGATGCAGGAGTGGAGCCAACTAGAGGAGAGGAGAGGAGAGGAGAGGAGAGGAGAGGAGAGGAGAGCCAAGGGCTGAGAAAGAGAGAAGGGGCAGTAAAGGAAGACAGAGTCAGGAGGCCACATGTCTGTTAGTGTCTGAACCTGGGGAAGAGTCCTAATGATGGAGACAGGGCTCTGCAGGCAGCTTAGCCATGGGGGATGGACACGTCTAATGCGGTTGAGTAGACACGTCCATATTTTTTTCCCCCAAAAGAGTGGAAGTGGTTTCTGTTTTCATTTTACAGACCAAGTGAAATGTCGTAGGCTTTGTGAGGTTCTCTCTCATCAGTCGCTAATAGTGATTAATGTATTAAACACCTGCATGCATGCGGTGCTACGTGACGTGTCACTCAAGAGCGGGGCAGCCCTAAAGGAATATGGAGGTGCAAACAAGGACAAGAGAGTGTCTTCACGCCCTTGATTGTAGTGCCACATCTTCCTCCTCTTTTCCCCCCTTGAAGTTTTGTACATGTTTCTATTTAGAGCATCTGCTTAACTTTCACTAGATCAGCCACAAGAAAAATGAATACAAAGAGGGGAAGGAAAAAGAGTAAAGAAGGGGTGAAGGTTTGGATGCGCAGACAAGCCATAGGACGCTTGAACATTTCACGTGGACTAAGCCATCCTTTGCCTGACGAAGAGACCGCTCACCTACTGCTAAAAATTCCCGAGCTTCTATTTTCCCTCCGTCCTAAAGTTTTTCAAGTTTTTGAGCAAAGACCATAGAACCAGAAATTCACAAAGGGTCCCTCTCCTGTCCAGGTGGTCTGGCGTACGTGGTGACCCTTCTTCCCTTCTTCTCTTTCTTCCTCTCTGTCCTACATATCACCTGTTTAAAGAACCACATTGAATTCAGTGGTCGTAAAAGGAAATACCATAAGACAGACCTAGAAGAGAGAAGATATATCATCCGTAGCTATAGTAGAGACGGTTGCGACTGGGCAAGAGCAGGGAAGGAACATTCCATCACCTCTAGGGGGAGGGACATACCATGATGAGGAAGGAGAGAATTCTAATTCAGTATCAAGGGTGAAAATTTTTGAAGCCTTCCAAAGATGTAGGCAAACAAACCTGAAGTGTGTTTGGGGACATAGCTGTGATTAGATTTTGCTTTATCATCTTCCATACAAGAAAGACCATTCGTAAGCAGACAATAGAGTGTTGTCAGCTTTTCAGTGGGGAATCCAAGTATAGCATCTCCTAATGCCCAGATCCCAGGAAGATGCCGAAAGGAAAGCAGGAAGCTATATTCGATGCAAAGAAATAAGAAAAACACGGTGTTACGAGGTCTCAGTCCCAAAGAGAAGGAAGAAGTGAGGGTACAAATATCAATTAATGCTTAGTAGGGGCTTCGTATTCGCTGGTGACAGAACTATGGTTTAGCAAGGAATTCTCTTTCGTTCCATGATTGCCAGTGGGGAGGACTGGTCCATGTGTTGGAAATATCTATACTGCATCATTGTGGGAAGGATGTTCATTTCATCTAGGAGATGGCAAAAAATAAGCTCAAGCCGGTCACCGGGTGTCAGAGCGGCAGGAAAGTGATTTTCTTCTTTAGATTCTGCGCTGAGGTCTGCTGGCACCCTGCATTAATATGAAATTAACAACACATCACTCACATGGAACTTAGCATCTAAAAAAAGCTCACATTGTGCTTTAAGCCTTTTATTACCAAATAATAGAAGTCATGAGGTTAAAGTTTGTTCCTGCAGCGTTCCCTGAGACATCCGTACAATTTTACCTGGGGGATGAATGTCTACACCGTGTGCATCTTTGTCAGTTGAAGATGGGATCAAAGAGCTGGTGGTTCAATATTAAGGCTCAGTCCCTCACGCCACCTCACCCCAATCACATATATATGATTTCCTGCTTGCAAGGCACTCCGGAAAAAAAATTTTTTTTTTTCAAATAAGAAATACCTTTTATGTTCCCGTTCATTGTCATTATTATTATTTGCTGTGTCTCAACGGTATGACTCATTCCAACGAAAAGCCCCCAGGAGAATAGAGGAGAAAGGCTAAGAAGCAAATTTCATTCAACAAATTACTATTGGGCTCTTACTATGTTTGCCACCAGGCGGCTAGAGTCCCCGCAGGGTTCGCAATCCAGTGAGTGGGCTATGTCAGGCGGAAATGCAAATAACTCTAAATCAGGGCAGAGTAGGCTAAGTATCTTACCAAAGTTGGTAAAAATGTGGAAAAGGGGATAGGTCACCATATGAAAAGGCTCAGCCAAGGTTTCCTAGAGAAAGTGGTAAATGGAAAAGGGTAAGTAAGCCAGATATCAGCCGGGATCCTCACCCACCCCCCCTCCTCCCCTGGCAGGGGTCAGATGGAGGTCAGACTGGCCTGTATCCGGACTCGAGGTCCAGCCCTCCGCGTCACGGCCTCCCCGTTCCTGCCTCCACTTGGCATCGTTCACCAGTCCTTGGTTTTAATACTACTCCAGGTGTCCTGCCTTGTTGTCCCTTCATTCTCCTCTTTGCTGCCTCCCTGCCTTTTTCCTCCGGGGAGAGAGGCAGAAAAACCCAAATTACCTTCATTTGCTTAAACACCATAACTCATCCTATATTTTTTCCTCCACTCTTCCTTCCGATGAAGGACTGGGGCCTACTTTTCCCAACAAAGCGATCCACTGATGTACTGTTTTCTTACCGAAAGACTTGCTTCCCACCACCCACCCCCCCCCCCAAAATAAATTCTGGTTTGAGACAGTTTTATTTTTAACTCGCTGCAATGACAGTTTTGCAAGGCAGCGCTGGAAGATAAGGCCATTCCTAGGGTCAGAAGTTTTAAGACCCGGAAGAATTCTTACAGATTTTTCAAATACCTGTGTCTCATTTTACATATAAGAAAACAGGCTCAGGGCTGCTCAGGAAGGTGTATTCAATGGGGTAAGAACTCTGCCAGGTCAGTGCTATGAAGGTATAGAATTAGAGAACAAGGCATTCATTATAGCAGGCGGGGTTAGGAATGTTGTAGGGTTGCAAGGATGCTCAGTCTTCACTGTGGTGTGCATAGTAAAGGTAGCGTCTTTATTTGCTTGTAAGTGACCTCATAAGCCGCCTATCCCACCTCACCGGGCCAGTAGAAACAACCTAGACTTTTTACATAACAATATCTCAGTCTCTACCAGTTTAGCTTCCTTCAAGTTCAAACCCTGCCAATTCAAAGTTCAACTCCCCGTTAATGTGGGCTGACTCAGACTCTATAAAGTAAACATTCAGTCATATGGAAGACGCAGCAGGTTCTATGGCAGAAGAGAAAGGTCCTTTGAACTATTGCTGGAACTCTCCCGGAACATGGTAAAACTGGGGTGCTTTACGCACTGGTGACCACAAAGGAGCAGCTGGTCCAGGCTGACCTGAGGGTGGTATGCTGGTCCCTGCCCCTAATAGCATCTGAGCCTTGGTGGAAATCTTCAACCATAAAGGCCTCTTTTTTTTTCCCCCCAAACCTAGGGCATCGGGGCCTTTGAGACATCCAGATAATGGAGAATACGAAGGACTAAACGGCCAGGAGATGTTTCCCTGGGGCAGAGTGTCAAGGTGACCTCAGATCTTTAGGAAAACTCCAGCCTTGGGCTCAGCGCCCTTTGGAAACCAGTACTAGCTTGGAGGTGGTGGCAGAAAGTGGGTAAGAGATGACTCCCAGGCAGCATTTCTGGTTCCATCCAAGTCCTCCCATAGTCCTGGTGATTCAGTATCTGTTGGGGTGATCTATGCAGCACTTAACTTTTTAGACTAATTTTTTTTTAACGCTTATTTATCTTTGAGAGAAAGAACATGAGTGGGGAAGGGGCAGAGAGAGAGGGAGACCCAGAATCCAAAGCAGGCTCCAGGCCCCGAGCTGTCAGCACAGAGCCCAACATGGGGCTCGAATCCACGGACCGTGAGATCGTGACCTGAGCCGAAGTCGGACGCCCAACCGACTGAGCCACCCAGACAGGCCTAGACTAATTATTTTTGTTTTGAGATAATTGTAGATTCACGTGAGGTTGTGAGAAACAATACAGAGATCCCATGTGCCCTTTAGCCAGTTCACTCCCATTTTGCAAGACAATACTGTGCTGTCACAACCAGGTTGTTAACTGATACAATCAGGCAAAGAATATCTGTCCCTGCAAGGACTCCTCATCGTGGCCTCTTATGACCACACCAGCTTCTCTATACCTCCATCCCCTCCTTGAGCCTAGCAACCTAGGGTCCCTAATTGTTTCTCCATTTCTATAATCTTGCCAGTTTAGATATATTATATAAACCGACCCCTACAGCATGTAACCTTTTGGGATTGTCTCTTCTAACTCAGCATAATTCTCTGGACGTTCATCCAGATTGCTGCCTACATCAATAGTTCATTCTTATTACTGTTGAGTAGGGTTCCACGGCATGGATGAGCTATGGTTTTGGTTAGCCATTCACCCGTCCAAGGACATCCATGTTGCTTACCGTTCGGGACTATTTCAAGTAAGGGTGTTGTAAATATTCACAGACAGGTTTTTGTGTGAATTTAAGTTTTCGTTTCTCTGGGAGGAATGCTCAAGAGGGCACTATCTCTGTCCTACGGTGGTTATATATTAATTGTTTAAAGCAACCATAAACTGTTTTCTAGAATGGCTGGACTATTTGCAGTTATCAAATGTACGAGGGATCCAATTTCTTCACCTCCTCAGCAGCATTTGGAAGTGTCCCTGTTTTTTGTTCTGATAGAGGTGCAGGGATATTGCATGGCTTTAATTTGTATTTTCCTAATGGCTAATCGTGCCGAACATATTTTCATATGCTTGTTTGCCATTTGTATGGACCCTTTGGTGAAGTGTTGATTCATGCCTTTTGCCCATTTTCTTTTCTTTTTTTTAATTTTTTTAATGTTTACTTATTTTTTGAGAGAGAGAGAGAGAGAGAGAGAGAGAGAGAGAGAGAGAGAGAGAGGCAGGGAGAGAAAGGGAGACACAGAATCCGAAGCAGACTCCAGGCTCCGAGCTGTCAGCACAGAGCCCGATGCGGGGCTCGAACTCACAGACCGTGAAATCATGACCTGAGACGAAGTCAGATGCTCAACTGACTGAGCCACCCAGGTGCCCCCGCCTTTTGCCCATTTTCTAATTGGATTGTTTATTTGTCACAGTTGAGTTCTTGGAGTTCTTTATATATTCCAGATTCCAGTCCTTTGTTGAATATGTGGTTTGCAAATATTTTCTCATCATCTGTACCATGTCTTTTCATCTTCCTAATAGGGTCTTTACACAGTGAAATTTTAAAATGTGATGAAGTCTACTTTATCCATTTTTCGTTTTGTGGATCCTACTTTTGGTATCAAGTCTAAGAGTTCTTTGCCTAGCCCTAGATTCCAAAGATGTTCTATTTTTTTTTCAGAAGTATATAGGTTTATGGATTATTTTGTTTACATATGTATTTCCATTTTGAATTGATTATTATATAAGTTCGGGCTGTTCTTTTTGGTTTTGTTTTTGTTTTTAAGAGAGAGAAAGAGAGTAGGAGAGAGGGGCAGAGGGAGAGAGAAAGAATCTTAAGCAGGCTCCATGCTCAGTGTGGAGCCTGATGCAGGGCTCGATCCCATGACCCTGGGATCATGACCTGAGCTGAAACCAAGAGTCAGACGCTCAACCTACTGAGCCACCCAGGCGCCCCAAGACTTGTTTGTTTGTTTGTTTGTTTTTTCTCAGCAAGTGCCCAACTGTTCCAGCACTACTTTGGACAGCTACCGATGTTCTTGCAGCATCAGAATCTAAACTGTAAAGTACTTTGTGAAGTGATGGCATCTAAGGACCTACAAATGCAAGGGAGCATCTGGATGTTCTCTGTGTCTGACCATGTCTGCGCACAGCTTTTCTTTGTATATGAGGATGGCCAGGCAGGCGACGCCAACGTTAATACTGGGATCCCAAGATACGGAGGGCAATCACGCATGTGATCAGAATCATGCATGTGAAATCATGCAGGTTTTCACAAACTGAGGGGGCCCCAGCCCTTGTATGACCCCTGTGCCCATCAGACTCCATCTGCCCTCACAAAAGGCAGGCTTCCTTGAGGAATCAAGGAACCATTACCAAGGGACAGCAAAAAAAAAAAAAAAAAAAAAAAAAAAGGAAGAGGCATCCTTCATGATCCAGACTGACCCAGAGATTACTCCACATTTGGATGGTCCAGACTGACTCCCTCCCCCTGATTCTCCCAGTTGACTTCACACTGTTTGTAAATAAACCAATAAAGACACGTTGTGCTCTACCCTACTTCCTTCTTTCAGCTCTCTCCCTTTTTCTCCCTCCCCTTTCCCACAACAGTTATTGGAGCCACCTCCTCCAGTCCCCTGTCCTGATATGTCCCCACGTACCTCACTCTCATCTGCTACTTCATGGGGAAAACAGAAGCCAGCAGGAAGGAATGACTCTATACCTACAATTTTGCAGGTGTCTGTGCCCATTCTTACTACCTTCCCATGATGAAAGGAGGAAGTCCCTCCTTCGAAAGCCAGTCCCTGCATCCGAGCTACATGGCTCATCATGGCCGGCACACTCGGTAACCTTACTCATCAATCATCGCCTCTCCCCTGCTTCTTCCTCAACACTATCGCTCCTAAAAACCTTGTCTTTGAGCGTAACACAAAATTCTCCTTGCTTCCCCTCTCATTACCTCTCCACCTCTCTCCCTCACTTCAAAGCCAGGATTCTTGAATTTGCTTTCCATGCTGGCTGCTTATGCGTCCCGACAACCCATTCCCTCCTTCAAGTGCAGCCTGGTCTCTGTCCTCGCAATGTTTAAGCAGTTCTCTCCAACATCTCCAAAGGCGTTTCATTGCTGAAGCCAGCGGACATCTTTCAGCCTTATCTTACTTGACATCTTTATCGTATTTGCACAATTGAACATCTCTTCTTTTTGAAAACATGCCCTTCTCTCGGCCTCTTTTGCTTTCCCTTAATGTCTCTGCCTACTCGCCGGTCTCTAGTCATTTCCTCCTGCCTCTGCCACTTCTCACTGTTTCAGACCCACTTCTCCGCTCTCTTTACACACTAAGCCTGGACACCCATCCCATCCTTGACGCTCCTTCTCCTTATTCTCTATAAGGAATACATTTCCACATCCTTCATCCTACTTCCGTGGTGTGTCAGCCAGCCCTGACTGCCATAACACAATACCACGAACTGGGCGGTTTGAACACAGACATTTATTTTTTCACAATTCTGAAGGCGGGAAGTCCCAAATCGGTCATGGTCAGTTTCTGGTGAGGACTCCCTTCCAGGCTTATAGAGGGCTGCCTTCTTACAGTGTCCTCACCTAGTAGAGATAGAGTGCAAGCTCTCCCGGGTCTCTTCTTATACGGACACAGATCTCCTCGTGAGGCCCCCCCCCCCCGCCACACTCATCTAAACCTAATCATCTCCCAAGGCCCCACCTCCAAATACCATCATATTTGGCCTTAGGGCGTCAGTGCATTGTGGGGGAAGGGTACATAATTCAGTCAATAGCGTGATGCTCTGAAATTCTTCTGCCTTTCCCATCTCTGCTGCCATTTTTCTTATCTAGATTATTTCAATAGTTTCTCAGCTGGGCTCTCTGCCTATGTTATCTCCTTTAAAACCATTCTCCGTCCTGGAGCTAGACTGATCGTTTTGAGTCAGAAATCAGGTCTCATTAGTCCCTTGCAGAAGATTTTAGTAGTTTCTGATAGACTTCCTGTAAACTCTACACACCTTGATGGAGCACAGAAATCCCTTCATGTTTGGACACCAGCTTATGTCTCTGGTTTGACCCCTCTCTCCCTTCCCCCTTGTACTCAGCGATACCTCCATAGCACTTAGGGTTCTGTGGACACACCCTGCTTATTAAATTTCCACATTTTTTTTAACATTTGTTGATTTTTGAGAGAGAGAGACAGAGACAGAGCACAAGTGGAGAAGGGGCAGAGAGAGAGGGAGACACAGAATCCGAAGCAGGCTCCAGGCTCCGAGCTGTCAGCACAGAGCCCGACGCGGGGCTCGAACCCACGAACCAGGAGATCATGACCTGAGCCAAAGTGGGATGCTTAACCGGCTGAGCCCCCTACGTGCCCCAGATTGTCCACATTTTCAAGACTCAGCTTAGATGTCACCTCCTTTCTTTTTTTTTTTTTTTTATTTTTTTTTCAACGTTTATTTATTTTGGGGACAGAGAGAGACAGAGCATGAACGGGGGAGGGGCAGAGAGAGAGGGAGACACAGAAACGGAAACAGGCTCCAGGCTCTGAGCCATCAGCCCAGAGCCCGACGCAGGGCTCGAACTCACGGACCGCGAGATCGTGACCTGGCTGAAGTCGGACGCTTAACCGACTGCGCCACCCAGGCGCCCCAGATGTCACCTTCTTTCTAGCTAGCTTTCCATGACCCTTTGGCTAGATTAGGTGTTTTTCCTAAATATCTCCACAGTGTTCACCTCTTTCTCCACCCTTAGCCAACATGGTCAGAGGTCATGGTTTCTTACTGGTCTGTCTCCTTGACGTGGCTATAAGCTTCTCAAGGGCAGCAGCTCATTCCCAACTCCTCACTCAATGCCAAGTTTATGGTGCAGCCCTGAGCACAAGCAGATACTTTGTGTTTGCTTATTACGTGAAAGCAATTTGGTGCAACTTCTTTTATTGATGAGAAAACTAACAAAGAGAATATAAGCTCTCACTCGGACAAAGCCCAGCTGGCAAAGGAGCTCAGGAACAAAGGCTGTCGCTGTCCATGAGTCAGCTATCAGCTTTTCCAGGGCCGGTATTGACACCCCTGGAAAAAGTGATTAGAATCGAATTATTTTGCTTCTTTGGGCCTTTGTCTGTAAAATGAAGAGGTTGCACTAAATCATCTCCTAAACTTCCTTCTGGGAAGGAAGGCTAAGGTTTTATCATTTCTTATATGGTGACCATACATGTCTGGTTGGAACTTTTCAGAAGTCACCGACTTAGGATCTTTCTTACTCTACCAGAAAAGAATTTGGGGATAGCCTGGGTTTATAAAGACCCTAGGCAATCAAGGCTTCTCTTCCCTGCCCATTCATTTTTGTCATTAATTCAACATTTATTGAGCACCTGGTGTGTACCAAGCATATAATGCTTTTCAGCTTAGACATTTCACAAGTGCTGAGAAACAACAAGTTCCAAGGACACAATTCTCTGTGAAGACCATTTCCTGTCTAATTTTCCACACTCCAGATAGAAATGCAGTGGCTTCATAGGGGAAAACTGTATAGAAGGCACTAAGAACCGTTCTATTCAGTTGCATTTAGAAATGGTTATGTAACTACTACATTGAACAAGCATGACTCATAGGATGTAATCAATCATAAAGCAAGACTTCAAATGTATTCCCCGGAGTGAACACTTTCTCTGCTCTTAGATGAAATTTAGACCAAGATTTTATTCTCTAGTCACTTCCGGGTCATAAAATGTCCTTTGGCCAGTCATCGGCATGTCTAGCTTCGGGTCGCAGTAGCAACATCAATTTGTTTTCGCACTTAGACTTCTCCCTTCCTCGGCTCAGCCGCCTACAAAAGGCTGCAACCCGGTGAGAAGAGCAGCCCGTGGCCTCACTTTTCCCCATCCCTGCATCTTTCATCTTTCCAACGGGGATTTCACTCCTCTCTCGGGTTGGAGCAGTGGGAGGAAGCTGGGGAAGGCAGAGAAGCAAATCTCTCCCTTGTCTTCTCTGGCCTCGACAAGCATTCAGAGTTGCCTCTCTCTAGTTGGGGTTTCAAGACACTGCAGGGTAGGGTTTTTCTAACCCTGTCGACAGATGGAGATGTCTTCATATGGCTGATCACTTCCTCTTCCCTCAGACCGCGGGAGTCTAGCACCAACGCCAGTCTTTTTTTTTTTTTTCTTCTTCTGGTCCCCCATCCAGATGACCCTCTTAGAAAGGACACAAGATAACCTCCTGCCTGCTTTCTCTCATGGGTGGTCCACGTCTTATCCAAGGGAATCACTCACACTTTCTTTGCTCCCGAAGCCTTGGAAGGGCAAGGGGGGCAAACACCCAACACACAAGACTACTCTGTGCAAACCAACCCTTTCCTTGCACCCCTAGTTCTCCTTCTTAATGTAGTTTCTGATTTATGTAAGAAGCTGCAAAGTCACGTAATCAGCTTTTGACAACCTCCTTTGCAAATTTTGCAAATGAAGGTCTCCCACCTCCCTTAAAAATGTGGTATCGACGCCTCGGTGCTTTAGCTGAAACGTTTGATTCTTTTACATTATACCTGCCTTGCAATGTTGCAATGGCCAATCCCTCATCCCATTTTTGGTCTGCATTCACTGGGTCACTGTGACAAGTAGCCTTGTCCTCCCCCTGGTTTCCTTACCTAAGAGAAAGTTCATATGAATTTTCGTATGACATTATTTGCATAATCTGGAAACGGGGCCTCGTCTGAGCTTCTTGGAGCTGCCATGATAAAATACCACCGACAGGGTGTTGGAAGCAACAGCACTTATATGTCACAGTCCCGGAGACCACAGTCTGAAATTAAAGCGTTAACAAGGCCACATCCCTCCCAAGGCTCTGAGATAGAATCTGCTCTAAGTCTCTTAGCTTTTGGTGGTTACTGGCAATCTTTGGCTTTGGCTGCACTGCCTCAATCTCTGCCTCTGTCTTCACATGAGGATTCCCCTATATGTCTGTGTCTCTGCGTGGCCTTCTTCTCTTTTTTTTTTTTTTCAGAGAGAGACAGAGAGAGGATCCCAAGTAGACTCCACATTCAGCTCAGAGCCTGACATGGGACTCAAACCCATGACCTTGCGATTATGACCTTAGCTGGAATCAGGAGTCGCATGCTCAACGTACTGGGCCACCCAGGTGCCCCCCTCTGCATGGCCTTCTTATAAAGACATCAGTCATTGGATTTAGGGCCCATTTTAACCCACTATGACATCATCGTAACTTGATTACCTCTGCAAAGACCTTATTTCCAAATAAGGTCATAATCACAGGTTCCGGGTGGGCTTGGGTTTGGGGAAGGGGGGGGGTACACTCTACAGTCCAATACCGATACTGAAATATATTCTGTAGAAAGGTTCAAAATCAGTGCATATACCATGTGGCACGTTTCCCCGGTAATTTTTTTTGATGGAGGGATTACATTAATTTCCGAAAGGCCCATGGAAATAGTACCTCTGGGTTTCACCGCATAGCAAGAGTCATGTTCATAGAGGAATATGACAAAAGCAGCATTCGAACAGCTTAATAAGCACGGTTATGCATCGCATGGGAGAATCGACGCAAACCAATAGTAGCTACCCTCGAGATGGGCGAGCGGATGCTTTTTCCGCAGCTGCATCCGGAGTGGTACGACGTAGTATTTTTTTGATTTTTGCCACGTGACTTGCGAAACCAAAAGAGATTCAAAAAAGACAAATGACGTTGTAATTTTGAGGGGTTTGACTCTAACTACGCATGCCGAAGTTGTAGCAGCACTCGTAGTGATACGTCGTTCTAGATAATTATCCATTTCGAGGCCTCTGCAACATTTGAGGTATTTTTCCTGGGACCGCCTCCTCCCCAACCCCGTACCGGATTTCCCTTTTCCCAAAAGTTCAAGCGGTCGGTTGGAATTTCGTTCGAATGATGACGAAAGCAAGTAAAGGAGAACCTTCCCCTTGATATCCATCAAAGTTGGTTTTTCTCTTTTTAGCAGAAACTTCAAATACAATTTCTTCATGATTCGTCAACTGAAATCTATGCTGAGGAAAGGTGGACCTTTAGAAGGGTGCAATGAACGGTTAATGCATATGTATATTCTATTTCCTGCCCATTTGTTTTTTTTTTCTAGTCGTGAGTAACTTCTTCCCAGGACCTTTGAGTTTGGTTGGCCAAGAACGCCTTCTGGAAAATCGTGAACTTCTCCATCCTGGCTAACCTAATGAGATTGTGATGGACATTCGGAAATTGGGAGTGACTTCATCACATTGCAAGTATTTCTCAGAATGCTTTCAGACCTTTCTTATGACTACTTTTACCTGTATTTGATGTGCGACTTCTTCTCTGGACGTGGCGAACTCAGGTACCTGCTACCTTTGCAGGTGCAAACGGGGTCACTGGACACCTACCCATTCTTTCCGTGCCAACGATTTATGCCAAATTAAATCTTCCTTTGGGTAATTGTTTTCCTTATGTCTTACTGTGTTGCTGCATTTTTTTTGCAATTTGTATTGTATTTTCTTCTGTAAGACATTTGGATTCTTGTGGAAGTGTTGTGTATGTAAATAATGGAAACAACACCCACACCATTACTTAGCTACTGTGGGTGCTGCCACACTTTTTTCTTCCTGTTTTCTTCCTTTCTTTTTTAAATCGCCGTAAGAATAGCTCTTTGGAATAAAGATGATGCAACAGTCTTAAAGATATAGTCGGCGCTCTCTGGTATTAACTAACGGAGAGTAGCGTTTATTGAGAAACTGTCCTCTATAACTGATAGCCAGCACGACTGGTTCGAACTGCATGGCATTCTGAATCTGCGCTGGCTTAAAACACAGCGGCAGGTGGGTGGCTCACCGGGGTGGCTCAGTCGGTTGAGCATCTGACTTCGGCTCAGGTCACGATCTGGCGGTCCGTGAGTTCGAGCCCCGCGTCGGGCTCTGTGCTGACAGCTCGGAGCCGGGAGCCTGCTTCGGATTCTGTGTCTCCCCCTCTCTCTGCCCCTCCCCTGCTCATGCTCTGTCTCTCTCTGTCTCTCAATAATAAATAAACGTTGAAACACAGCAGCAGGTGTGACACACATTGTATAATGTTCCGCCATAAATTGAGCATGGCAGGAGGTATACAACTCTCAAAGTGAAATGGTTACATGGTAACCAGACAAATGATTGAGCTTCTATATGGGTTGGCCTGTTTCTATAAAATAAGTCAGGCAGCAAAGAAGATTTTTTTTCTCCGCTCTGGAGAAAGGACCGTAAGTGCAAGTTACACAAAAGCGCTGAGCACAGTTGTACTCAGTAGTCTTCTAGGACTTTCAGAATATCTGTTACCTAACAGGCTCCAAGGGCACTGTTTGAACTATCAAGGCGCACTTGGAAGCAGGTCCGTGGAGCCCTGGTCATAAATGCTAAGAGAGAGAAGGGACTGAAGCCTGCTTCCCTTGGTCTCTGCTGGCCTGCTTGGGTGCAGGACAGGCTGTGACCACATCGGCACAGACCATGGGAAGGAGGAAGAAGCCAGGATCCAGTGGGGGGACAGGGTCCAGAGCCTGTCTTCAGAAGCTGGCCCGTCCCCAGGAGGCAGCGAGGCAGGCCGGTGAGCGGCGGTCAAAGGGCACGACTAGCTCAGATCGGGCCAGGCTATTTGGATATCTGAGTGAGTCCTCTCTGCCAGCAGAACACAGTTCTGGAAGAAGTCCAGGTGACGATCCTCAAAATCAGGCACAGTTCCAGGTGATTGGTCCAGTCGCAGCAGGGCCCCCGCCAGAAACTGAGAAGAGAGTAGGAAATCACATCCTGCTTCTGAAGAGAAGGGGAAGAGAGCAAGGGTTTGGCAGAGCAGAGGAAGCAGGGGTCCAGGGCGAGCCTCCAACCGCTGCACAGAGCTAAAATGCCTAGCAGAGAAACTGAGGCCGACTCAGGTCACAAGGCTTTGGCCAAAATGATCAAAGAACTCTGAGACTCCCGAGTCGACACCAGGAACCAGATTCCCAGGTCTCTAGGCAACCAAAGCCATTCCGTCTATTAATAGGTCTCAGGCTGATGACACTGATCAGGACTGGCTCTGACTGCTTGGGGGCGACTAAGAGCTTCTGGAGTTTGAACGCGCAGAAGAATTACCTGGGATCTTGTTAAAATGCAAATTCTGATTGGATAGGTGCGATTGGGGCCAATAGTCTGAATTTCTAACGAGAGCCCAAGTGATGCTGCTGATTTGCTAGAGCAGCAAAACTGAGAGTCCAAACTTGCTGTGAATTCGCTTCCCTCCCCGCCACCGCTCCCATCCATGACACCTGTGAGAGCAACACGTCCCTCTTCCCCCACCCTCCTCATTGTCAAGTCTGACCATCTTCTTTTCCTGGCTTTCCTTTCCCCCCCCCCCCACCCCCCATCCTCCCAACTCCTTTGTCCTAGTGCATTTCTTTTTTTTTTTTATTTTTAAATTATTTATTGATTTATTTTAATGTTTTTATTTTTGAGAAAGAGAGAGACAGAATGAGAGCGAGGGAGGGGCAGAGAGAGAGGGAGACACAGAATCCTAAGCAGGCTCCAGGCTCTGAGCTGTCAGACGTGGGGCTCGAATGTACGAACCACGAGATCACGGCCCGAGCCAAAGTCCAACACTTAACTGACTGAGCCCCCCGGGCACCCTTGTCCTGCTGCATTTCTTCTGTCGAGACCACCAACGGAAAAAGAGCTTTTGTTCAGAAAATAGACCACGGTAACAAAAGCCAAAATCATCGTTCCCATTGTCAACACACAACTAAATGCTTGTATGTTTGAGAAACACAATCAGTCCAGATTAATGTCTTTTTCAGTCACCATTTCCTATAGAGAGTAAAGAGCATGTGACCTCTTCCTTTTCCCCCCTGATATCCTCAGGCAGTGAAGAAGTGTCTTCTGAGTGCTCACTTCAACAGCACATATACTAAAATTGGAATGATAGAGAGATTATCACGAACCCTGCGCAAAGATCACATGCAAATTCCTGAAGCGTGCCATATTTTTAAGAAGACATTAAAACAGACCCAAATGAAGGAGAACTGTACCATGTTTATGAAAGAAAGAAAGCGATGGAGTAAAAAAATTTTTAAAAATTTAATTCTACTCCAATTAATCCATAAAAATAATGCCAATCCAACAGAAATTTCAATTGACTTTTAATACAACCTAATTCTAAAATTTCAGTAACAAAGCAAATGGCCAAGAATAACTAGGAAAATTTTGGAGCTAAAGAATACAGTGTGGGAAAAAGGAGGAAAAAAAAAAAGACTAGGGTGTGGGAGGGGAGTTTCCACTCTACAAGAGCTTAGGACTTAATACGTAGTCAGTTATTAAAATGGCATAACTAGGGGCGCCTGGGTGGTGCAGTCGGTTAAGCGTCTGACTTCAGCCAGGTCACGATCTCGCGGTCCGCGAGTTCGAGCCCCGCGTCGGGCTCTGGGCTGACGGCTCAGAGCCTGGAGCCTGCTTCCGATTCTGTGTCTCCCTCTCTCTCTGTCCCTCCCCCGTTCATGCTCTGTCTCTCTCTGTCCCAAAAATAAATAAACGTTAAAAAAAAAAAATAAGCCAAAACAAACAAAAAGCCAAAAAACACCTAATGCTTTGAAAAAAGGGAAATATCTACTAAAAGGTTTTAAAAAATCAGAATGGCCTCACATATTTATTTTATATCCTTATTCCCTAAAAATAGATCTGTATATAGTCTCCACTGGATAGTTTCCACTTCCAGCAATAAGGGGTCACTATTTCCTGGCTTACACTGGAAACTAATCATATAATATAGGGCTGGTTATTTAAGCTCTCTCAGTGTTTCAACCTACCAAATGGTGAGAGTAATAGCTTCCCAGCTCACCTTGGAGGATTTGTTGTTAGAATCGTACAAGATAGGGGCGCCTGGGTGGCTCAGTGGGTTAAGCATCCCGCTTCGGCTCAGGTCATAATCTCCTGGTTCGTGGGTTTGAGCCCCAAGACAGGCTCTGTGCTGACAGCTCAAATCCTGAAGCCTGCTTCAGATTCTGTGTCTCCCTCACTCTCTGCTCCTTCCTTGCTCTCTTTCTGTCTCTCCCAAAAATAAATAAACATTAAAAAAAATTTTTTTTTAAGGAATTGTACAAGATAGTAAGTGAACGTGCTTAACCAAGTATCGAAACCTATACACATGCATACCGCTCTTTGGTCAGTATGTGAAACGGAGCAGTTACAGATTTTAGAACTTTGTACCGACCCATGTTAGCGTGGCTGGATTACTGAAGCCACTTGTGCTCAACAGGTAAAGAGAGCATGCCTCCTTTATATCACCGCTGCACTCCCCGTGGCCCATCTCCTTACACACTGTTTCCCATGTATTCAATGACTACACTTACTGAGCGCCCATAGGCACCAGGGCCAGAGTCACGACGGTGAAAGAGACACTGTCCTTGTGCTCATGAAGCTTACAGATGAGCAGAGGATTTGTGGACAAGAAAAGAGGAAATTTCAACCTAGGGCGACAAATGCTGGGACGTGGTGAGTCTAGAGTGCCGTGAGCTCTCCTGGGGCCACTACCCAGGTTCGGATGGTCACAGAATGGTTCTTTAGCCACGTAACAGGTAAAATAATGAAAAGGGTGAAGAATGGTGGAGGGGACTGGAGACGGGGGGGGGGGGGGGGGGGGGGCGGAGGGAAACACGTTCCAGGCACAGGGTAGAGCCCTTGGACTGCCCCCAGAGGGCAAGGAAAAGCAACAGAACTACTTTGGGCTTAAAACAAAACACATCCTAGATCATTTTGAAAATCTGCTTCCTAATGTTGCTTAGGCCAGGCTCAGCATGGGCTCAGCATGACATGTTTTGTGGTAAGTTGTAGGATGACCCCTCCTCTGCCTCAAGCCTCCAGACCACTCCCCTGCTGGCCTTTAACCCCCACCCCCCCTCCACTGCCTGGCCTTTCCTTTTGAAAAGATAGCACTCTGAAGAGGTGGAAAGAGGCTTTTCTCTTTTGAAGCAGCAGCATTATTAACAGAGAAGGAAAAGTCTCCCATGAGCTACAGCAAAATCCTGCAGATTGGTTTATGAATCAATGTAGCTTAGGCTAAAGCAACCTAATTTCCTGAAAGCCACTCCGTGGCTTTAGGCTTCCAAAGGGGCATAAAGCTTGTATGATATTTACTCTTAGTTAAAATTAAGTGGAAATGGCCAAAAACAAAACAAAACAAAACAAAAAGAACCCTGAAAAGGAATTCTTCTGGGAGGTCATATCATTAAAAAAAAAAAATAAGGCCTACAAAGAAATATGGGAAAAAACGCATATATTGGATTAAAGAAGGTTTGGCATTATACACATTAAAATGTTAAATTATTGACTATCAGAGTAATTGGGTTTCATGTGACTTTTATATCTTTTTTTTATTGTGAAATATAACACACATTTGGGAAAGTGCATGATATATAAAAGTTTAATTTAGGGGCGCCTGGGTGGCTCAGTCGGTTGAGCGCCCGACTTCGGCTCAGGTCATGATCTCACAGTTCGTGAGTTCGAGCCCCGCATCGGGCTCTGTGCTGACAGCTCGGAGCCTGGAGCCTGCTTGGGATTCTGTGTCTCCCTCTCTCTCTGCCCCTTCCCTTCTCATGCTCTGTCTCTCTCTGTCTCTCAAAAATGAATAAACATTAAAAAAATTTTAAAAAAAGTTTAATTTAATAAATTCTTGTAAAGTGAATGCTCACATGACTGCTACTCAGGTTAAGAAATAGAACATAGCCCAGAAGCCCTCTCTCCGTCGCTTCCCAATCTCAACCCACCCTCTTCCCAAGAGGCCACTGTTGCCCTTAGGTTTATGATAATCTCTTTTTTTGTGTGTCTTTTTTTTAGTTTCACCACCTAAGTATATATCACTCAATACTATAAATACTGTAAAATTAACTGTATCTTTTAATGTTTTTTTGAACTTTAGATACATGGGAGAACATATATATACATATATATGTATATATATATGTATATATATATATATATATCAACACTTGTGGATCAACATTCAACTTGTGGAATGTACTGACTATATATATTTTTTATTTATTTATTTATTTATTTATTTATTTATTTATTTTTTGCCTCTGGCTTCTATCTCTTAACCTTAAGTTTCTCAATTTTATCCATGCTGCTGACAGTACTGTGGTGAACCCATCTTCAATGCTATTTGGTATTCCAAGGTTAGCTGTACGCATTGTATTTGTTCACTCTACTGTTGACGGGCAGTCTGGCTTGTTTTCAGTTTGGGGCTATTAGGAATAGGGAGTTGCTATTCTTCAGGTATCCACGTGCCCGTGTTACTATTGGGTATACATCCATGGGTGGGAATCTGGGTCACCAGATATGCATATCGCTAACTTTCATAGATAATGCCGAACAGTTATCCAAGAACAGCAGCAGCAATCAACCTTCCCGGTAGCAGTGTGTGAGAGTTCCTCCTGCCCTGCACTCAAGTTTTATGTAATTTTTTCCTTTAGCTTATCTGAATTTTCTCTTTTTCTCTATAATAAATATCTATATGTGTTTAATTAGCAAAATGGCTTAATTAGGCAAAATGCTATCTAATATCTCTTAAACTTGGGCTTCCCAATGAGGGTGTTATTTTTCTAACGTGATAGATAAGATTTGTGTGTGTTCTTTTTATCTTTTCAACGTTTTTATTTTATTTTTGAGAGAGAGACAGAGTGCAAACGGGGGAGGGACAGAGGAAGAGGGAGACACAGAATCTGAAGCAGGCTCCAGGCTGAGCCGTCAGCACAGAGCCTGGTGTGGGGCTCGAACTCATGGAGTGTGAGATCATGACCTGAGCTAAAGTCAGACGCTTAATGACTGAGCCACCCAGGCACCCCTCAGTTCTGTGTGTTTTTGACCATCGTGCGAATGGAACAATCCAGTATACATTATTTTGTGTCTAGCCTCTTTTTTTCCCCCCATCATTGTGAAATTCATCCATGCCGCTATGTGTAAGCGTAACTTTGTTCATTTTCTTCCTTTCTCATCACAAGGAAGAGATACTGACCTAAAGGATCTGATCTTTCAACACTTTCAACTTGTGGAATGTACTGACCAATGCCACACATGGATTAGAACACTTTAGGGCCGTTTGTATTTTTGTTGTTTCCACAAAGATTATAGAAAGGTTATAGGTTAGAAAGATTATATGGAGGGTGAGTGTGATACCTGTAGAGCTATGCTGATCTCTGTAATAATGACTCCACTCGGAATCGTCTCTCAGTGATAATGAACGTGTTCTCTCCCTTCTTGCCCACCGAAAATGCAAAACTGCATCACATCCCCAGGCTCCACACTTTTATGTAAAATAGAGCTGTCACAGGATTTTACTGAAAAGTTGATTTATTTCCGAGGATCATGAGAGTCCAAGGATGAAACTGGCATGTGGCCACAGGGAGAGCCCTTGACCTAAAATCAGGGACAACTTCAAAGCTGTGTTGGTACATAATGGAACACGGCACTTTTAGCATGAATCATAGCCTCAAAACTTTCTAGGGGAAAAAAAAAATCCTAAAACTGTCCTCCAAAAGGAAAGGTGAAATCAACAGTTTATATTTTTTTACTCTTTCAAATAAGCAATGCTAAACCCTTCTACAAAAGCAATTGCTTAAATCTAGCTTCCAGGACCCCACTTTCTTCCTTTCTTTTTTCCTTTCTTTCTCTCTTCCTTCCTTCCTTCCTTCCTTCCTTCCTTCCTTCCTTCCTTCCTTCTTTCCTTTTCTTTCTTTCCTTCCTTCTTTCTTTTCTTTTCCTTTTCTTTCTTTCTTTCTTTCTTTCTTTCTTTCTTTCTTTCTTTCTTTCTTTCTTTCTTTCTTTCTTTCTTCTTTCTTTCTTCCAGAGCAAAGTGTCAGCTGAGCTTGAACTCTTTTAGAGTGGGATCTTGATATGAATCTATGTTTTCAAGATAGCCAGACAGGCTCTCTGATAGTAGCTCTCTGAAAGGCTGTGTGTGAATGCGTAGTAAATGTAATTTTTCTTCTTCTTTTTTTTTCTTCAGGCCTTGAGATGTAATTATTACAGCTTCAAATGTCCCTAGTGATATTAGCTAGATAATCAAATTTGGATCACAGGAATGAAACCACCTAGCGTGTGCTTTCATTACTGCTCTCCTCAAAATAATTCAGTGAAGGGGTGCCTAGGTGGCTCGGTCGCTTAAGCGTCCGACCGGCTCAGGTCACGATCTCACGGTCCGTGAGTTCGAGCCCCGCGTCGGGCTCTGTGCTGACAGCTCAGAGCCTGGAGCCTGCTTCAGATTCTGTGTCTCCCTCTCTCTCTCTGCTCCTCCCCTGTTCATGCTCTGTCTCTCTCTGTCTCAAAAATAAATAAACGTTAAAAAAATAATAATAATTCACTGAAGATAATTCTGCCCTCCCCCACCCACAAATATGTCAGTAGACCATGGACATAGCCAGCAAATTTAGCAAGAAAGCTCTAAATGGTCAAACTGATTCTCAAAACAAAGAATGCCATGTTTGAACACAACAGGTAAAACATTTTTCCATCACAAAAGTCGAACAAAACATTGCTGAAATCAGGTGCAAAAAATGACATATCAAGAATGCTGAGTAGATGGGGCGCCTGGGTGGCGCAGTCGGTTAAGCGTCCGACTTCAGCCAGGTCACGATCTCGTGGTCCGTGAGCTCGAGCCCTGCGTCGGGCTCTGGGCTGATGGCTCAGAGCCTGGAGCCTGTTTCCGATTCTGTGTCTCCCTCTCTCTCTGCCCCTTCCCCGTTCATGCTCTGTCTCTCTCTGTCCCAAAAATAAATAAACGTTGAAAAAAAAAATTAAAAAAAAAAAAAAAAAAGAATGCTGAGTAGAACTGCAAAATTTAGGAGACCTCATTGCCAACCCCGATAATGACGAGCTTACTGATTAACTTTCTAAAAGAACAGGGGAGGATAACATTTCTTCAATAGTTGATTGAGAACTATGTTCTTATTAGTGAACTACGTAGGTACCCATTGGTAAAAATACCTATGAGCGTATAAGTCATTTTTAATAAGAATACGGTTAATCTTGTAGAAACTTGAACTATTTGAAATCAAGATTTCATCAAATTGAACAGTGCCAACATGCTTTTTTGTGCTTGCCTTCACGAAGGAGATAAAAAAAACCCTTTCCTACTCTTGCCCCCACCCCTACTTCCCATTCCTTTCTCCGGTTGAGGCTACGAGAGAAATTCTTAGACCGGGAAGGCACTGGGTAGAAAGTTATTGTTCTCTTTTGCCAATGCTTTTTAATCCCTATCAACCAATCTCCTCTGCTATTTCATAAAAAGAGGATCCCAGCTGTGCCAAATCATGTGATGGCTATATAATCTCAACACAATCCACGGGGGTTTAAGGACAGAAATTAACAAATATATTTCAGCTTGAAACCTTACCCAGAAAGAATATCAACTAGTTTCCCAAACATAAATAGACCAGGGATTCCATCGTCTTGCTTTATAAGAACCCAAGAGTGAGGATTACCATGAGAAAGGTTTTCTAGAATTGGATTTTGCTTGTCACAGAAACGTCCACCTTCTGTGGCTGCTCAAGTAGAACGAGCATTGAACTGAGAAATAAATGTCTCAGGTTCCAGTACTGCATTTGCCACCAACTAGTTGTGTAATCTTTGCCAATTTCCTGCAATTCTTTGGCCCAGATTCCTGTCTATAAAATGAAAAAATTGAACTAGATTCTGTAAGTATCCTTCCAGCTCTAATAATATGGTATTGTATAAGTTATATTTCTAGACTATGATTAAGTAATAGAACACTCTTTCCACATTATTCTACATCCAGTTGGGCTCATCAACACTTTTTCTTTCTTGCGGATGCACTGAGAGACGGTGCTGGGATTGGAAACCTAACTCAGTCCTGGTACCCACTCTCCGGTCCCTTCTCAGATGCAGAGTCAACTGAATATGTTCAGCATCTGATCTCCTTACGTTCGTCTTAGAACAATCCGTTATCCTAACGGGTCCTTCTTCAGGCATTGGAATTCCCCTGATGTTCTATGGGCACATTATAATATCAACGTGAAGAGTTTGAGAAAGGCTAGGTGTGGAACTCTGGGCTGCCATACATGTTTGTGTGGCTCCCTGGAGGACTTGGGATCCCTAAATAAATGGATCTCACTCCTTTCAACCTTTGAGAGTTAGCATAGGGCTAATGTCAACTCTAAGCATTGTAACTAGAGCTCAGAGGACAATTTGAAATGGTTAAGTTTTAAAGCATTAGCCCTGAGACCTGACACGCGAGAGGATTTTCCCGCACTCTGAACCACAGCGGATGCCCTGTGCGGAGCTGCAAACGGGGAGCAAATCCACTCAATCCCTACTCAGAGCCCTTCCTGTTTTGTCAGCCAGCATGGTTTCCTAAATCTCAAATTACAGCAGAACTGTTCTGCAATTCCATGCCTAGCTATTTCGGGAGCCTAACACAGCAGGACAAATGTGCACAAGTCCACACAGTATGACAGAAGAATTAAAAATGTATTTACCATCTGTTGGTAGTTTCCTTGCGGGGCTTTTTTTTCTTTTCCTCTACTGCAGCCACAAATAGGGTCTTCCTTCCTTCCATGCTCAGAGAGCAGAGTTCTCTCTTCACATGTTTGGAAAGGCAAGGCTTTTTTTTTTTTTCTTCCCTTCTTTCAAATTCCCCCAGAGTGTTGGACTCTGGGACTATTTCAGGGTCTAGAGCATTTCTTTTCCTTCATATAGAAAGGGGAATGAGTCTGGGAAGAGTTCATAGTGTTTCACACCCTTTATTTTATTTTATTTATTTTTTTTATGGCCAGGTCACTTTCAGATCTGACCCTTGAGTTCTGGGCATGAGCTAGAAGGCTCTGAGGTAGAACACGTAAAGTCAAACATGGGCGAAATGAAAGGAAGTTAAGTCCTTACATTAAGCTTGGGAAGTCATGGTGGTCCTTTACAATCTGTTAATCCTGATCATGACAGGATGTGCTGGATGGGAACCAACATTTCTAATAGGACCTAGGAATGTGACCATGGACTTCAGTGAGATCCATTTGCGGCCATGTGGTAGCAGAGGTAAACATCATAAGCTGGAGTATCATTTTGTTAGTTGGGAAACTAGCTAGCTTTGATCCGAAGCCATTTGGTTAATGTAGGAATGCTCAATTCTCAATAAAAATCACTAGCTTTAATTTCTGAGGTATACATATTATTCGCTCAAAAATAAAATCTAATAAATAGAGATTGGGAAGCGCCTGGGTGGCTCAGTCGGTTAAGCCTCCGACTCTTGGTTTTGGCTCAGGTCATGACCTCACAGTTCCGTGGGTTCAAGCCCCACACTGGGCTCTGCACTGACAGTGTGGAGTCTGCTTGGGATTCTTTCTCCCTCTCTCTCTGCCTTTCTTTCTCGCTCTCTGTCTCTCTCTCTCAAAATAAATAAACTACAAAAATAAATAGAGATTGGTATTAAAAGTGTGGTCTTAGTCAAAATATTGCAATGAGGTATTATGACTCTAACTGTTCTATTTCACTCAGGTAATGATTTGTTAAAAATTCTCAGGCTGCATAGGTGGGCAACTTCACCTTGAAACTGGTGCTAGGTGACCTTGGACCTTGGGCAGTTCCCTTAAACTTCAAGCCTCAGTTTAATCACCTACAAAATGGGAATTATGGAGCACCTGGGTGGCTCAGTCGGTTGAGCGTCCGACTTTGGTTCAGGTCATGATCTCACGGCTTGTGAGTTCAAGCCCCATGTCGGGCTCTGTGCTGACAGCTCAGAGTCTAGAGCCTGCTTCAGATTCTGGGTCTCTCTCTCTCTCTCTCTCTCTATCCCTCGCCCGCTCATGCTCTGTCTCTCTCACTCTCAAAAATAAACGTTTAAAAAAAAATTTAAAAACAAAACCAAAAAAACCAAAATGGGAAGTATGATCTTTACCTGATGGGATTAGATGAGATGACATTTACAAAGCTCTTACCATGTTGCCCAGCATAGACTAAGAACTTGATAAATGGTCATTTTTATTATGATTATTAGAAACCGTAGCTATGCTACTATTTTTCTCAAAATAGTTTCTCAAAACTTGCTGTCAGGTTCATACGTTCTCTTCAGTTCTGTTTTTGAATTTTTTTATTTTTTGAATTTCTTCATGAATCCAAGTCCGATTTTGAAATTCGGCTCATTCTGACTCGGCTTTATGGGCTATATCAGATATAATTAAGTCAAAGATCAGGTAAATAGAATATGTACCGTAGCTTGGCATTTGTTTTGGGTTAGCTTCTAATGGCATAATTGTTTTTGTTGGGCCTTTTAGGGCTTTGTACGTAGTAGGTCTTGAAAAATATTGCTTCATTAATTCACTTAACAGCTGATACATCTTTGATGAACATCTATGGTGTGCCAGGCACTGTTCTGGGCATGTGGGTTTTATCAGTGAATAAGACAGACAAAAATCCCTGATCTCCTGACAGTGAACAAAAATAAAAAATTAAAAAAAAAGAAAATGACACAGACTGTTTTAAGGTAATGCTTTTATGGGACAATAGAGGAGGCAAAATGGACCAGGAAAGCCAGAGGGTATAATTTTAAGTCGGGTGGGTCACATTAGGCTTCTCCGGACCCTTGTGTTTTTCTTTAAGAGAAAAGCACTGAAGAAGGTGAAGAAGTAAGCCATGTGGAGATTCAAGGAAAAGCATCTCAAGCAGAGGGACCAGCAAGCCGAAAGGCCCCGAGGCAGGAGAGTGCCTGGCTTACTTGAGGACCAGTGAAGACGACAATGAGGGTGGAGCCCTGGGAGCAAGGAGAGAGTGATAGGATACAGGATCTGAAAGATTGAGGGCGTCCTGATTGTGTGGGGCATCGTGGGCCATGGGAGGACTTTGGCTGCAAGGGGAGTAGAGTAGAGCCATTGGACGCTTCTGGGCCGCATCGTGGCATCGCGTGACGCAATCAGCTATGGTGCAGGCTGCTAATGGCAGAAGCAGACGGACAACTTAGTGCAATAATTCTGATGAAGTTTGGTGGTGTTTTAGCTTGAAGGGTAGCAGTCCGAGTGGTGAGAAATGATTAGATTCTGGATATATTTTGAAGGTAGAGCCAGTTGGATTTGGGGGCAGATTAGAAGCGGGGTATGAAAGAAAGACGGGAGTCAAGATGCTTTTTGACCCCAACAGGTGGAAGGATGGAGTTGACCATTTACTGAGGTTTGGATGCAAGAACTGTAGCCTACACCTCGTGGCGACTCTGAGAATAGATAACTCCGGATTCTGGGCTTATGCTTCGGGCCTCCTATCTGCTGGGGAAAACTGCTTGAAATACATGAGCTTCCAGTCTTTCTTTGAAAAGATGAGAATCAGAAAGACTGAGGTTTTCATAAGCGCTTTTATAACACTCCAATGAACAGTCAAAAAAAAAAAAAAGCAAGTAACAGTGTTTTGGTCGTATTTACTTAAAGCCAATTAACTAATTATTTAATTAATGTGAATTAACAATTAATTTGGTTTTTTAAACTTCTCCTCACCCTACTCCACACACAGGAATACACTTTTTTTTTTTTTTTTTTTTTTTTTTTTGAGAGAGAGATGGAGACAGAGAGAGCAGGAGGGGCAGAGAGAGAGGGAGGGAGAGAGAATCTCAAGCAGGTTCCGCACTGTCAGCACAGAGCCTGAGGTGCGGCTCCTTACCAGGAATGGTGAGATCATGATCTGAGCCACAATCAAGAGTCGGACGCTTAACAGACTGAAATAACCCTTCTGTAGCAGGAAGCTGTTGGTACATTCTGGAACCTGGCAGAGGGAGCTAAGGAAGCCCGTGGAAGACTTTTGAGCAGAGGCCCACTGGGGAGCACACTGTGCTGCCTCAGACCTCCGGGGACCTCTGTGCCTGGGGCCAAGAGCCAGCCTTCTCTGCGATGATGGGCAGGTCGTTCTGGAACTCTCCTGACAACTCTCCTATCCCATTGGACCCTCTGTTTATTGGTACAGTCATGAGCAAAAGACCAACCATACATCCAGAACCGATTACCTGTATCTACACAAGAAAGAGATACGACCACAGAGGTAAATAAAGAGAAGAAAAAGAACACAACAAACCTGGAATCATGGATCTCAGAAAGGGGGTGTCTTAGTTTCCTGTGGGTGCTGTAACCAATGACTACACATTGGGTGGCATGAAACAAGAGACATTGATTCTCTCATAGTTCTGGAAGCTCGATGTCCAAAGTCAAGGTGTCTGCAGGGCGATGCTCCCCCTGGGGCTCTGGGGAAGGGTCCTTCCTTGTCTCTTCTAGCTTCTGGTGCTTGCTGGCAATTCTTGCCTTTCCTTGGCTGATGGCAGTCTAACACCAGTCTCCACCTCCGTCTTTGCTTGGCCTTCTTCTCTGTGTCTACTCTGTGTGTCCGTGTTTCTCCTACTCTTATGAGGACAGCAGTCTTACTGGATTTAGGGATCACCCTAACCCAGCAAGACCTCATTTAAACTAATTACATCCGCGACCCCATTTGCAAATAAAGCCACATTCACAGATACTGGGGTGAGGACTTCAGTACATCTTTTTGGGGGGATACAACCCAACCTGCAACAGAGGGCGATGGGAGCTCACATAAAGAACTGACCCGCGGGGAGATGTCACATTAGTGGAGGAATGAACAAAAAGAAAACAGTTGCATGCTGAAAATTATAAGCAGAGGTCAGATGGGTTTGGGAGTAACAGGAAGTGTTCGGATAAGAGACGCTCTCACTTAGGATACTCTTTCCATCTGTGCATATGGCCCTGGTGGGGTTTTTTTTTGTTGTTGTTTTTTTTTTCTCTGTCAGAGTTTTAAAAAAATATTGTATAAATAAAAAGAATAAGAAAATAGCACTTCTCTGACTCACACATTGGGCAGAACACAGACTCTTGTGATAATCAGGAAAGACTTCACAGAAGTGTTGATGCTTGGGCAGGATCTCAGAGTATGTGGATAAATCACCATGCAAAGAAGGGGTGCAGGGAGGAGAGAGGGCCTCCCATGCAGACATAAAGCACATGCAAAAGCACAATGTGATTTCAGTGTTCCTCTCTTTACCTCCGTAAGCAGGGTGAAAAGCCTTTAAAGGCAAGGCTGAGAGTGTCTACTTAATCTGCATTACTCAGAAACAGTGTTAAAAAAATGAAGGGGTAAAATGCTTCTGGTTTTAATAAATGCACAAATAAACACCCGATAACCTGGAAGAACACTAGAAGAATATAGAGGGAGGAGTCAATTATCGGGCACATTTGCCAAAACACAAATATGGAAACCCCACCCTCAGCCAGATCTGGAGAAATCAAAGGGCTGAATGTGGTATAAATTCCTCTGCCCTGATTGCATAAGGAGATCTGCCAACATTTTTTTCTCTGATATATTCCTTTCTGCAGAAAGGGCTGAACCGGGTTCTTAAAAACCTGATCATGAACTGAGATAGGCAATTCTGAATCACCACCATGATCTAGGAAATTTAACTCCTCGCTGATCTTCCCAGATAAGCACCCAAGCTCCTTGCTTCTGACATCTGTCTGCATCGGGATCTGGCTGGGATTCTGTCATAGAGCGACTCCCCTTTTTTGGCATAAGAATGTACAGGATGCCAGGAAAGTTCACACGGGGTCACCTAAGTCTCTTTAAATGCATGATGATTCATGGCTGGGGGTGGGGGAGAGAGGACAGTGAGGGGGAAGGAAGTGCTGAGCCGGGAGGCGGAGCGCCGTAATTATGAAATTGACTGCAGAAAACGCTAGCTCTGGGAGTGATGGGATCACGTGTTCTTACTATTGGTATTGAGGCTACAACTTTTAAGCCAGGGGCTGGGGGGAAGGGCCGCGAAACAGATCAGGTCACCTGCTTGGCGTTCAGGAGAGAAGCATCAGATGCCTGGCATGTTTATTAGAACTACAATGTATTAATTTCTCTTTCTCTCTGACAGAGAAGAAAGGCTCTCTGATGACAGTACAGTTAGCAGAATAAAAATCTGGCTGTAGTGGGATGAGGGAACAATTTGTCTTCTTGTACTTGATTTACTCGCACTCTGGCTGACAGGGCCTTCCATTCTGTGCATTCGTTTCGTACTTAAAAAGGGATTGTTTGTAATTTACAGTTGAAGGTTGAGTGCTATTATTCTGCCCTGTCAGGAAGCGTCTGTGGCAGTAGTTTTCCTTCTAAGTCTGTGCCACAGACACCAAGCAAATCTGCGTCTTCAGGCTCCAGTCTTGAGAGCGCCCCGAAATCTGCCAACAGACTTGCAGAGGGCCTGGCAGAAAAGGGTTCTGCAGACAGCAGACAGCCCTCGGCGAAATCCCCCGCGCTGGCAGGCCAGTTTCCCCCGCGAACTCTGGTTATTTGTGTCAAAAAGCAAAGTTTGCCAAAGCAGTCTTCTCTAACCCTGCCTTTCTGCAAGGGGGTGAACTTGGTAAGACCCTCATAAAAGAATTTTCTTAAACTCAGACCCTCATTTGGGTCCGTTTCCCGTTGCCCGTATTGACTCAAAAATAGAGCGAGAGAACTTAATAGCTAGTGTATTTTGATGTCGTGACGTTGGAATAACAGAGAGCTTCCATAACAATTTGATGTTTGTTTTTTTTAGCCTGTTGCCCATGATCTTATTTTGAAGGCATTCTAACTAAGCTTAACATGTACAACCCATCAACTGGCACTACCTTAAATTCAAACAGTGGCGGTTTGGGGCTTTGATTTTAATTTGGAAAATGTATTTCTTTTGAGGAAACAAGATGCCAAGTGGTTAATGAAATGCTTTTAATAGATTTCCAAGTGCTCCCAGCCAACAGCAAACAAAGTTCAGCTCACTCATTGCAAGTCTTAAAATGTTCGTTTTCTTTTCATATTACAAGAGCTGTGTTCTTTCGATGATTAAAGACCATAAATTCTGATTTTTCGTAGGTCACTGCGTTACATTCAGTCTTGGTCAGAGTTACAGTGATGAAAATTTATCTAGGTCTTGCTTGCAAAAATAAATAATAGTGGCTACAAATCATCTCATTTCCTTTTTAAAATTTTTTTTTTCAACGTTTATTTATTTTTGGGACAGAGAGAGACAGAGCATGAACGGGGGAGGGGCAGAGAGAGAGGGAGACACAGAATCGAAAACAGGCTCCAGGCTCCGAGCCATCAGCCCAGAGCCCGACGCGGGGCTCGAACTCCCGGACCGTGAGATCGTGACCTGGCTGAAGTCAGACGCTTTACCGACTGCGCCACCCAGGCGCCCCCATCTCATTTCCTTTTGACACACTCTATTGTGCTGAATGTATTAGAAAGTGTTTTTTTTTTTTTTTAATGAAATAGATTTCCTTTTGGTGGCCTTGATTTTTTTTTCAAGTTAAGCAACAATTATATAATTGTCATTATCAATACCCATCTGTCACTAGACGGTATCAATCCCGTTTAGCGAAACCATCTAGCCTCCACAGCAAAACCAGCTATAACTCCAGAATCCTTGTATTTTCTAAAACAGAGCATAAGCTTCTCCCACGGTGGCAAAGTAATTGAGATCCTCCCAGAAAAGACCAAAGACCTAGTCACAGGTGAGCCTAACAAATTTTGGTCTTGCAGGCCCATACTAGGTCGGTCTACCAGTGAGATCACGGCTTGCTCTCAGGGGTCATTTTAACCAGGGATAAGATCCGTGGGTTATATACTATAGTGCAAGGGGGACACCTCTGGAAGGTAGAAAATAATTATTGACTACACTACTACCGAGAGTCATGCCGGAATCCTAATGTCTCCAATTGTGGGTTCTTAGAACTAATTCCTGTACCTCTGTAGTCCTATTATCTCTTACTCGTGCTGTCCATTTGGAAATACAATATGCACTCCATCCACATGCATAATTTCAAATTTTATGGTAACTACATTACAAAGAAAAAAAAGAAACATGTAAAATTAATCATAACGCTATATTTTATTTAATCTAATATATACAGAATATTTTCATTCCAACATTTAATCAACACGTAAGTATTGAGGTGTACATATGTGTGTGCATGCATGTATATGCATGTGTATGTGCACGTACATACTAAGGCTTTTAAACCCAAGGTATATTTCATACTTACAACATATCTCGATTTGAACTATTCAAGTCCTGAATAGCCACACTGGATAGTGGCTACAATTTGGAGGGCGGACCCGTACTGAGGCCTTTGTTTTTATTTTTAATTGGAGACAGAATCTTATTTAAAATTGCCTAATGTGTGTACTGTTAAGTTACAAACTGCTGGCAGATGTGTAATACAGAGGGCTTAATTTCCCTCTTGACTATTGGTGATGTCATCTGCATTGCCCCAAACCAGTCCTGCTACAGTTTGGTGGAAAGTCAAAAAAGATGATTCAGGATCTTTCAGAGTCTCTGCTATGCACAGAGCCCAGTGACTTTAGTTTGGGTGTGGTGAGCTGACCTCAGAGTCTATTGTGTGAGCAGTTTTCACTTTTGTTTTTAGTTTATTTTACTTTTCCGGTCGCCCCAGCTTTTTGTTTCGGAGTGCAATCTAAGGAAGGCGTATTCGTTCTGCAAGTACACTCTGATTTGCTCAGATTTTAAAATGACACATGTAGGATCACACCCTCCCTATAATAGCATGGTCAAAGGTCTGTCAGTGTTTCCATTAAAAAGTCAAACTTTCCAGGATTTATTACATGGCCATAACAAATGGCTCCAGGCAGAAACTTGGCAAATCCTTCTTTAACGTAGGAGGAGCGGCTTTTTAACAATTTTTGAAAAGGAAAAAAATAAATGTTTACCATGTGTATTTACTCATGTGAGTTTTTGACAGGAAAGACATTCGGATAAAATGCACATCGTATCTTTGTTTATACAAATTTGAAATATTAATATTAGCTTGTAAGTCAGATTTTGCTGAAGAGTTATGCAAACTGCCCTCCCCCTTTGCCAAATTTTTAAGACTTTAGTATTTGATTCTCACATTTGTAAGTCTGACGAGTATAATGATGCGGGGAGGTGGTGGACCAGTTGACTCTGAGACGTGACGTTTCATCGTGGTAAAAATGGACAGTTTCAAAAGATAAGACTTGTCATGGTGGGAATTCCTTGCAGACAGAGATTTCTTACTCATCTATATTCTCATATATAGGGCCTGATTATTGTAGATGTGCAATAAATCACTGCCAGGCAAATGAATGATAAATACATAAAAAGCAGCTAGAGAATTAAGACAGAGCCTCTGTTCATAAGTGTCTTATTTAAATATTCACCTATTAAATATTCACTATCTAGTAACTTGGGAAAAACTTTAAAACTACAAAAAACATGCTGCCAGATCTTTAATGTCTCTGTGTTCTCCCTTCTTTCTGAACACCTCAGTGGATCATTAGAGCAATTAAATGACCAACGCCACGAAAGCACAAGCTGTTTCCACAACTTTATTGAGGCTTGGCTTTCTCATGTCTTATCCACCGCCCAGGAGTGTTTGAAGATGCGACACAGAAGGCTGTGGGACGTATGAAATGCTGTATAGATGTAATTGAAATGTAAGTACTCACCAGTGCAAACATTAAGGATAGTCCCCTCCCCAAATTACTGTGAGAGTAAAACATGGTGAAAAGCGCACATCCTTTTACCAACATATTTGCCTCCGGGATGAAACCGATTTATCTGAAGTAGTGTTGGGTTAACGGACGTTTTTAAAACAAACAGGAGCTATTCTTAGAGTTACCTTATTCTGTATCGCACTATTTTTTCCCTAGTTTTACGGAGAAGTAATTGACATACATCAGTGTGTAAGTTTAAGGGGTACCACATGATGGTTTGAGTTGCATATATTGTGAAATGGTCATGTTTATCTTTATTTTTGACTGGAGAAAAGCAAGGGGAATTTTTCGAGGTATGACTTTTGAAGTCCACTTTAAAAAAAAAAAACGAAGTCTCAAACTCAAAATAAGTGTATCTGTATTCTATTTAACTTCCCGCCTGTTCAATTATTTAGTTGTTATAACCTGGTAAGCTGTTTGCGTTTGCTTGGCTTTGTTTTGTTATGAACTATGGAAGAGGCTACTTCTGATGAAAACATATACTACGCTTTAAAATCCTTTACCATTTGGAGGGCTTGTATGCTTGTTTTATTAAGCACTCTTGTGCTCCCTCTGCTGCCGTGAAGAAAACCTTCACATTCAAGACCCCAGGACACTCCTCAGAGTATCCACTTGGCAATGATCATGCAGACGTTTGCATTCAATTGGGGCTTTTCTGAAATACGGTACCATTTGGCCAAAGCATTAAACGTACTAATGTTTCGTTAAAAAGTGCAAATTAGTTAAAAGGGGAGGGAACAAAAGAGGAATAAATAGAAGAATTATGTTCTGCGTCTGTGGGCCAATTCACCTAGACAGAGCCCTGTGGTACAGACGGCATTCTTCATACTACACTGTGCTTAGGAATCATCAGGGTTGCTGGTTAAAAGGCAGATTGCAATTCAGTAGGTCTGGGGTGGAACTCTCGTACTGAATTTCCAAAAAGCTCCCGGATGCTGCCACGGCTCTGAAGATGAGGCTTTTCGAAGCAAAATGTAATACATAATTATAGGATATCGTATTTACCCAATAGCCCTCAAAAGTAGATACTATCAAAACAACGAAGTAGATATAGGGGATAAAAATGATTTTCCACGGTGTTTGAGCAACGCAGAACACAGAGTAGGGGTAAGGCTCAGCAGGCCTTATCTCTCGATTTCCTTTAATTTTGAAATGTGACTTAAGCTTATATGAATACAATAGCAGGTAGATGAACAGGACCATAGTAGCCTATACTTGCTACTAACTTCTTGAAAGCCCTGCTCTTTCCCTGAGGCTTTATCTCCATCAGAAAATCTTGTTTATAAAGAGTCAGTTGTTTGTGATTGTTGGCCGTCTGAAAAGAAAACGTTTCAACACTAAAGGTAATGAAACTGTATCGCGAGAATACCATTTAAGCGAGACCTCGCAGGAAGGAACAGTTACAGACTTTCGTGGCAGTTTATGGCTTTAATCTTAATGGCTAAGAAAGGAAATGACACATTTCTTATTAATTGTCTTTACTGTTTGGGTAATATACATATTTAGCCTCCTTAAGGGAACATTTAAATTAATTGACTAACTCTAATCTGAGTTATGTGTTTTAATTTGTTTAAGGTTGTTAAAATAACTTAAATTAACTGCCTGTGTCAATGTAATAATTAAAATATTAGCTGTTTTTTGGCTGAAAATACTCTCAATGGAAGATGTCTAAAAATAGAGTGGAGGTGGATCGGGCAGTCAGAATAAAAACACCTCGGCTAAGCCAAAAACATGGCAACCAATATTTTCTGTTACAAAAATATTTTAGATGAAGTTAGTTTTTATGAAAGCTGTCTCAAACAGAAAAGGGGAGCAGAAGCTCTCTGTTTATTCGCAGGCCAGTAATAATTATATACCTGCAGCACAAAGCATACGTCTCTTCGGTGCTGAACCAACTGCTTCTGATCCTTTCAGGAGCCCACTCGGCCAAGCAGGGGGAGGGAGGAGCTACTCCCCACTCACGTTCTGAGATATTAGCCTTCACCTTGACAATGCTTGTCAACAACAAAACACCAGGAAGAGCCTTTTCAGGAAACTGATTTTAACTGTCCACTAGAGGCTGTAATGAGACCAACAATGCCACTTTAGACCAACCTGGGGTTTAAACTGTAACAAGCATTGCTTTTTAAATGGAAAAAAAAAAAAAAAAAAGAAAAAGAAAAAGTTGTAGAAACGAGTAAGAGTGAACAGTAGTCTTATTTAAATAGCCACGTATATGTGCATGATATTTCAAAATGCGAGAAAAGAATTATTTCCGGGGCTCCACACCTTCCTAGTTGTTAGCAGGCTTATTTTTTATTTCTGGAGCACGTTGGCTCTACGATACAGTTGTTTCAAAGCTGACACATTTCTCTGGGTGATTCTGTACCCTGCTTCGGTTGGTGACTAACCGTTAGGTCATAAGCAAACTCAGCCAAAGGTTTCTCAGATACAGCTCACAGTCAATAGTGGTGGCTTGCAGAGAGAAACTTACGTGGAAAGATCGTGTTTCTAGACACTTGGTTCTAAGCACCTGAAAGAGGTCAAATGCTGCCCCGACACCTACTGGTCTTCCAGAATTATCTGCAGCAGGGAGAACGCCGCACCGAGCTCCCTTCCGCATGGATGTGCCTTCTCTTCCTCCAGGTGCCACACCTGTTGGCAAGGCGCACCCTTCCACATAAGATTTCCTCCCCGGGATGCTAGCACCCAGCGGTGGTACACGCGGAGGGGGCGGGGTGGTGGGCAGTTGAGAACCGCGCTTGAAAATTGAGCGCAGAGGAAGTTCTTCAGCGTGGATTCACCAGAACTGCCATTTGATGCTCGGTTTGCTTTCTGTATCTCCTGCGCTGGTTACCTCATTTCCGATTAAATTAATGATCCCGAATTAGCTGCGAGTGGAGCGCGCGGGTCGTCTTCCAAGGCGGGAGCTGGGTACTCCAGTACCCAGGGCAGATTTGCAGACCTGCAGAAAACGAAGAGGAGGTGGCGGTGTGTGTGTGTGGGGGGAGGGGGGGTGGCAGGGAGGGCACCCGCTTTCCCTGGCAGGGAAGGTGACGGTGCACATGCGGGGGAGGGGACCCTTCAAACTTTCCTGAGTTGCACGCCGAGGCAATCCCCGCAGCCCCGTGGTCCTGGTTCCGGAACGAAACCGGCTTGGAGGGCTAACGTGCACGGCGATCCGAGTTAGTCCTCTTGGACGATTCCCGGCGCGCCTGGGACGAAGGGCACGTCGGGATCAGACTCGCCCCCCCCCCATTCCTCCCCCTGGGGTACTTCGCTGGCTCGGAGCTGAAGCCCGACACCCCTCGGAGAGTCCTCCTGGGCGCCCCGAGTTGCACCCCGCGGTCGCTCGGTCCCCTCCAACTAGGTGCAGGGGCCCGGGGAGGCGCGCGAGGACCGACCGGTCACCGCTAAAATTACCTCATCGCTTCAGCTCCCCGCCCCTTTCCCAAACCTGGAAGAAGCGTCCCCTCCGGCCTGAGTCGCCCCCCCCCGCCCCCCTTCCCCTCCCCCCCAGCTGCCGAGCCGGTTCGGGCCACGCGCCGCCTCCCGGGGGGCCGCGGAGCCCCGGCAGCGCGCAGCCAAGGGTTAAGGGCGCCGGCCGGCCGGCCGCCGCGCCGTGCGCTCTCGGTGCTCCGAGCGGCTCGCCCTGCCGCCCGCCAGAGGGTGCCCCCCCCACCCCCAAGTCGGATCCTTGAGCTGCGGCGGCGGCAGCCAACTGCTCCATATTTGGCTTCTATTACACATTTACATACTGGAGCGAGCGAGCGAGCGAGCGCGAGAGAGCGCGAGGGAGGGAGGGCGGACGGGCGGAGGGAGGAGGGAGGGGAGGGGAGCAGGGGGGGGAGGAGGAGGAGGAGGAGGACGAGGAGGAGGAGGACGAGGAGGAGGAGGAGGAGGAGGAGGAGGAGGAGGAGGAGGAGGAGGAGGAGAGAGCAGAGTATACCGCAGACATCATTTCTACTACAGTGGCGGAGCCGTACAGGACCTGTTTCACTGCAGGGGGATCCAAAACGAGCCCCGCGGAGCAGCCACCAGAGCTACAGCAGCCGCAAGACACTGTTTCTCTCCCTCTGCCCCCCCTTCCCCACGCAACCCCAGATCCATTTACACTTTACAGTAAGTGGCTATTTTTTTCTCCTCTGATTCTTTCTCCCCCCTCCCCCATTCCCTTCGCCCCTTATTTAGATTAAAATTTTACCCCTACCGCTGCTCTCCCGAGAGGGGCAAAAGCAACAACCAGCAAACAAACCCCAAACCCCAGTCGCCGGCACAGAAAACAGCTGGAAGAGGAGCGAAGGGAAATCGACGCGTCGTGTTGTGTTGTGTTGTGTGTGTGTGTGTGTGTGTGTGTGTGTGTACATACAACCTTCTCCCGCTCCAGCCTCCCGGGCCGACACCCCCGCTCGGGGCGCAGGGACTGACGGCAGGGGGCTGCCGGGCCGGTGGGCGCCCGCCAGGCGAGGGGGCGCGCCCGGGTTGGGGGTGCGGGCGCGGGCGCGGGCGGGGAGAGCGGCGGCGGCGCCCCGCTCCGGCGGCTGCTGGTCCGGCCGCGAGTGCGGAGAACCGTGTCCCCCTCCCTCGAGGTGGCGTAGGGGTAGGCGGCGGCGGCGGCGGCGGCGGCCGGGGGTCGCGCTGCCCTCCTCTCCCGCCGCACCCTCCCCAGCCCTCTCCCCTCGGAGGGCGGCGGAGCGAGTGGGTCTGCAGTAGGGTTGGGCTCCCCCCTCCCCCGCCGCGGGTGGCCGCCCGGGCCTCGGAGCCCGGGGCGGGGGGTCTCCCTGGCGGAGGCTGGCCTCGCCGGGTGCGCGGCTACGGGCCGGGACTCTGCGCGCGGCCGGGCGCCGGGCGGTGGGAGCGCGGGGGGCGCGGAGGGGTGGGCGCGGGGGGAAGCCGACGCGCGGGTGCCGGGCGCGCGGCTGGAGTGGCGGCGGCGGCCCTGCTGCCGCCGCCGCCGCCGCCGCCGCCGCCGCCGCCACCGCCGCCCTGTTGGTGCGGCCGCTTCCTGATCATGTGCGGCGGCCGCCGCCCGGAGCCGCGAGCCCGCGAGCGCCCCAGCCCGGAGCCGGCGCCCCCGCCAGCGCCCGCGCGGCAGGAGCGGAGGAGCGGCGGCGGGCGCTGCCCCGCCGGCGCCGGGAGTGAGCGGCTGCGCGGCTGCTGGGAGGGTGAATGAAGCCAGGAGGAGGGGAAGGAGGAGGCGGCGGCGGCGGAGGAGGCGCTGCGGGGATTGGGATGCGCCCTGGAGCCCCGCTGCTCGCTCACTCTGGGCCGGGCCGGAGACTCCGCCACTCCCGCGGCCGCCGCCGCCGCCGCCTCCTACGTGGTTCCAGCGCTGCGAGCAGGCCGGTCCCGCAGGGGGCAGGGAAGGGGCCGGCCGGGCGGAGCGAGAGGTGAGGCGGCGGCGGAGCGCGGCGTGAGTGTGAGTGAGTGAGTGCGTGCGTGTGTGAGTGAGTGTGTGTGTGTGTGTGTGTGTGTGTGCGTGCGCGCGCGCGGAAGGGGGGCGGCGAGGCCCGTCGCGGTGGGGAGCGGCCCCTCGGTGGCCACTTGGCTGACTCTGCGGCGCCCCGACCCCTCCCCAGCCCTACCCCCACCCCACCCCACCCCACCCCCAGCCCTCAGGCCTCCTTCCTAAACTCCGGGGCTTGTGCTTTCATTTTATTTCCGACCACGTAGGGGGCTGACTGGGAGCGATGGAACAATTCAGGTTTTTCTAGGGAGACTGAGCGAGGACCTTAGTGGGGGGTGGAAGTAGGGTGGTGGTGGAGATCTTGCCAGAAAGCAAAACAAAACCAAAAAAAAAAAAAAAATTCAGTGTCCAAGGACCGTGGGGTCCGGTTCAACCCCGTGGCCGTTTTGTTTTGCTTTCTTAGTATATAATCCTGCAGATAAGAGGGTAATATAAATACTTCGGGAGATTGAGAAATTGCTGAAGAGTAGTAAGGGCAAAGAAAAAAAAAAAAGCCAGTCGGAAGCTGGTTATATAATGCGCGATGTGGCTAACGAGAACGGCAAGCTATTTTTATTTTGTTTACCGTATGCTGTGCAGTAGGGACTCCTCCAAACTGGTGCTGTCCCCGAAGAGATTCTGAGCTTCCCTGTGCGAGCCACAAGATACAATTAGCAAAAATTGGAAGACCCTATTGCGCCCACAGAATAAAAACTACTGGCTTAGAGTGGCATACGCCCTGCACATCCTTTCCTACGTGCACGGGAATGTGTATATGCAAATAAGTTCCTCCTTTGGCAATCTAGTAGTCACATCTCAATGACATTTGTGTTTTGTAATGCAGGCTGTTCTTAATATTTAAACATTGTCGTTACATATCGTACAGAGCAGTGGGTAGTTACTTGATGGTTATTTTTAGGCACAGCCCCTTACTTTTCCGACGGTGTTGGTTAAGCCTTTTCTGTTTGGAAGGAGCCCTGCAGTTCCTAGAAGCCCCCGTTAAGCCCACCCTGTGGTGTATTTGTAGTTTGATACTTGGGCTTTTTTTTTTTTTTTTTTTGAGTGTGGCATGAAGCCTATGTTTGAGGAAACCACCCAAGAGAAGGTTGAGAAAATCCTGCACATGAACTCTTGGAAGGGAATTGCACCACAAGAGCTAATGCTGTGGCATTTAATCTCCTCTGATTGCCCTCCAACTGTGCATGCATCAGTCAATATTTTAGCAGCTCCGCAGACAAATGGGCTTGAAAGCCACCTTCTAGGACCCGCAGAGGTTGAAGGGCTCCCCTGAACCTCCCGCCCGCCTGTCTTTCTCATCATGTAGATACGTGTCAGCGGTATAGGTTTTCCCTGCACTTACTCCGGCCCTGATCACTCCTGTAATTAGATCGGGCTGCCATGGCAACAGACAGTGTTCCTCGTCCATTCAGGTGGGTTTGTCTTGTGCCTGGACTATACTCCAAGTGTTTTATGCCCAGTATTTGTGCTGCTCAAGTCAGAGGAGAGGCTTCACTATTTCAGTCGCTGCTGCTTTCAGCCCTTTGGACGGGCGACACTGAATGAGGCTTCTAAGCTACTCAACTTTTATAAAGGAGACCAACAAGCTGTTCTTGCCCGGTGCAGGATGGAAATGCATCTCCCCAGACAGTGAAAGGAACCTGGCACTCCTGCTGATGTTTATTGTGAACAGATCAACAAGTATTTGGTACTTGTGAGAAACCTTCCAGAGTTTCTAAAGCAACATTTCTTTTGCAGTCTGGTGCCTTTGGCCTGGCAGGCCCTTAACCCCTTCAGGTGTGAAAGCACCTACAGGACTGGTTTTCTGAAGGATTTAACTCTGCACAAGTGATTGATTTAGGAAGCACACCCACATTGTCACATTTCAGAACTTTACTGTTAGAAGAGCCATTATAATAACAAGAAATGGTACTGACTGCCGGAGCCATTCTGAATGGATGCATTTTTTTTTGAATGTATACATTTTTAATTTGGACCTCTTAGCCATCCAGCATCTTTTACATCTGTGATAGTAAGTTCAAAGGTTTTTCTCTCCGGTGAGAGATGATACAGGCCTGTAGCTAGTAGACTGACCACGGGGGGTGCTTTTGCACAATAAACAGCTTGTACTGTATTTTGAGATATAATTTAATGAGCGTTTAATAATTCAGAGAGCAGTAGTTTACTCTTTGCATTAGGACACTACCTCATTAAGTCCGCTAGGCAGAGAAGAGTAACAGAGAAAAAGGAAAGAAAAGTAGCTTTGGTTGCTGAAGCTTTCTGTTCCTCAGGAAATCCACCTAAGCGGGAATATTTTAATAATCCTGCTGTTTGGAAGAAAAAGTAATTGAGAATAATAGTGTCTTGATTTGGTTGTGATCCTGCCAGTGGGTTTAGAGTTTTACAGCCCCATAGCTAAATTGGTAAACCCTTACTTTCCCCTGGGGTAGGATTCATTCCCCCGGGGCGGGGGGGGGGGGGGGGGAGGTTTACGGCTCTCTCCCCGTTTAGTGGGTTTATGCCCTGGGTAACTTGATTGTGGCCTGTTCAGATCAAGTGTTGCTGTGGTTAAGTTAAAAGGAGCTATTTTTTTTCTAGGCTGTAAATAGATGGGAAGCAAGGATATGAAATAAGGTCCAGAAGTTTGAGTTTTACATGCTTTGGAGGCCCTAGGTTATATTTGCAGCATACAGAAGATCTCTTCACTTGCAGTAAAATGTGAATGCATTTTTGAATGCTAAAATAAGTATGAAAAGTGTTGGTTGATTGGGAACTGTGAAAGTCAATATTTTCCTGTCTGGATTTCGTTTTAAGAGGGTTTGGGTAACAGAAGTGATACTTTGTCGGAAATATTATAGCTAGGCTCCCGGGCCTCTGAATTGTCTTTCAGTCTTGAAGAAAGATTCAAGACAAACTCTTTAACCACCAGATTATATATCAAGTGCCTGTAGATGGCCTTACATTTCAGTGGCTGTGAGTCTTGGGCAAGGCCAGCCTTATGAGAGTAGTGAAACATTGGTAAACACATTTCAGTGAGTCCAGTATTTATTGTCATTGTAGAGTATAAGGACTTACATTCCTTTTGTGTAATATGCCTTTATTTATTTATTTATTTATTTATTTATTTATTTATTTATTTATTTCCATTCTGAAATGTCAAGTGGATTTTACTTTTGCAGTTACCTTGGATGACAGTTGGCTGATTACTAACACACTGTAACAGCGGCTCATTTTGTTTCCTGGGAGAAGTTAGTCAATAAACGTATTTTATGAAAACCCTGGAAATGAGTGTAGGGGTGAATGTTAATTCTTTCAACTACTGTTGTGTGTATGTAACAACATGGTTTAGACTCTGAACAACTTAAAAATCTTGCGTATGTGATGGGGCATAGGGCGAGAGACAGGATATCATTTTTGGGGTGGCCCTAACTAATTTGATTTCCGTTGCTTTTTCTTTTCAGAGTTACTCAGTAATTTGAATGATTGGCTTCTGTGAGAGATTCAGATATATACAAGCTTAACTGCTTCAAAGAATGGATTTAATTCCGGTCATACTTTCAAGGTTACCAGAAGCAGGCCCTCCTTATTTTGTTAAAAGCATTGAAAATAAATGAATTGTAGAAATCTCAGCAGAGATCGTAATTTCTGTCCTAGGGCATTACCCACAGGACTGCTCAGTTTTAAGAATGAATTTTGCAGTCCGCAATTCTGCTGTTCACATTTTAGTTTCATCGAATTCAGCTCAATAAAATGCTCATTGAAAATTTCTTTAAGGGATGATATAATAGTGAGCATGCTGATTGCTGATGTAGAGAATTAAATTTTTTTTTAAGTTTATTTATTTATTTTGAGAGAGAGGGAGAGAAAGAGAGACAGAGGGAGAGAGCACAAGCAGAGGAGGGGCAGTGAGAGGAGGAGAGAGAGAGAATTCCAAGCAGGCTGTGCACTGACAGTGTGGAGACCGATGCGGGGGTTGAACCCAGGAAGCGTGGGATAATGACCTGAGCTGAAACCCGTAGTCCGACCCGTTGCCAGCTGAGCCACCCTGGTGCCCCTGGAGAATATTTTTAAATGTTGGCTGAAAGAGTTGTAATTGGATCAGGGTTTTGAAGAAATATGTATAAGAAAAAGATTTTAGGTAAATAATCTTTGTTTGTGGAGGCCGTTTGTAAAATCTTATCCCTGTTTCATAAATGATGTATTGTTGTCTTTATCAGTGTAGTAATATGTTTTGTAATCCTGATAGACATGAACTTGTCAGGCTAGTGTATTATCAATGTTTGTAGTGCAGATTAGCATCCCAAATGTACTATAACACGTTTAGAACTATCGCAGACAAAAGAGCGACAAGCATTGTATTTTCTTTGATACGTTCGATGTTAGCAGAAACGTCTCATTGATTTTTCTATAACTTTTAATGCATATCATTTGCGGAGTAATGAAAATGCAGTGGTAATTGCCATAATGCAAGCAAAAATGATATATCCTACCTGAAAATGACTTGTCAGAAAATTCATTGTAGTGTAATCAGAATTTGAGACTTAAGGGGGCAGAGGTTCCCCTGATCAGGCTCTTTTGATTCAGGCTAAGAGGAACTCTTATTTATTTATATATTATTTCTTCTTTACTATCACATCAGTTTTATTCAGGCCATCTTTCTTAGCAGTCTTCCGCTATTCACGGAACTGTGTTAGGTGGTTCTGCTGTGCTTTTGAAATACGAAGGATTCTATTTTTAGTGTGTGTGTTGTAGAAAACATGCTATAGGTTATTTCTTTATTTATTATTTTTCGCATCTTGTTTGTATGTTTTTGCAGTGAATCCACCCTGCCTCGCTGTTGTTCTTGTGTTTCTTCCCTCTGAGGGAACAGCAAGTTATGTTAACTCTGTTAATTACTCTAACTGGTGCAGCACCACAAATACCTGGGAAAGAAGTAGGCATACCAGTGTGAGGGTAAATTAATATTTTACAGCCTTTGCATCATGTTTGACTGTTCTGTGCACTTCAGCAGAATAGGAGGAGACTGTAATTTGGACTCTATAAAACCTTATCTGCCGGGTGATATGTAAATAGGACTGTGTGCACACACACAGATACACCAGCAAACACTGACTGTTAGCTCGTCAAGCGAGTGCTCTCTGCAAATCCACGGTGCCTGCGTCTTGCTCAGAAATGATTGTCCAGTAGGTTGATGCTTCATTTGAGAGGTTACTAGAAAGAAACAAGAAAGCAGGTACTGTGTAAGAGGAAATCGAATTTGGTGAGCTTCTCTTTAACTTGGCCACCATTTATATGTGTCACGCAGCAGGCTTCTTGGTGGAGGGACAGACTTAGTGGAGTCTTGTAAGGATTTCAAAGATACTGGAATCTAGAACAGCTTACCTACTTTTTCTCTGCACTCACGGATTACGTGTGGAGAAACCAATGGCTAGAAAACTTCTTTTGCATTATTAGTCCGGGGCGTGCAATAGACGCCTAAATAAATACTTGGTGAACGGCCTGGTTAGAAGGAAGAACGCTTTGGCTACTGTTCGTTACTTTGAAACGTGTTGGAAAGCGATCGAGATTAGTTTCCTTTCCAGCTGGGCCGTCCTCTTAAAAATAGTGAGTGTGTGTGGATGAGAATAGTCATGGCTACCGAGATGTGTTGCCATCCAAGGATAATTGGCTCATTTACCTGTTTACGGATTATTCACGTTGGAGATTGTATTCATAACTCCAGAATAGTTTCTTTCTGACATCCAATATAATCCTGGGCTTTCTCCCTACTTCTGTTACCTGGCGTGGGCTTAGGAAACCCAAACTAAATTTAAAATTAGCCCAAACAGCTAATCAGAGAGGGAAAGTCTGCCCAGCAATGACCAGTTTGGGGGTTAGTTTACAACTGTGCTACTGATTCTTTCTACTTAATGTGGACCGTTGGGGATGATCAGTATTTGAAAACAGTATTTTCATAGGGCTGAAAACTCTGTGAGCAGATCAAGTCCTCAACTTCTTCCATTTCTATGCTTAGGTCTTTACCTCACAAAAACTACAAGCACCAGGCTCCCTGATGGAAAGGTATATGGAAGATTCATTCATTCTTTCATTCATCCATTCACACATTCACTCATTCATTATACGGTGGATTAATTTTTACTTAACCATGCGCAAGGCATTTGTGGCAACGTGAAAATGAAATAGACCTATAGTCAATAAGTAAATAATTTCAAGTTCAGCGGAAGGTCTCGCGGAACACTGCATACTTTTACAGTGTTTTCTGCACTTGATACATTTTTCTATCCCATTAGACCAGTATGCTGATGACTGTGCTGTCCCATGACTGCCCTTCTAGTTGCATGTTGATAGTAATATATGCCATATTAAAATTAGACTTCGGCTCGATTACTATTCAATTCATGCCCATTTCACCAGTTATCGCTGTGATGACCAGCATGTATTTATCAGATGATTGGTTAGGATCGTTAGAGAAAAGAATGCCAGTTCGTGGCTCAAACGGGGCGACCAAGCTCTTAATTTGATTGAAGGGATGACCTTTTTGTGGGTTGGCCTCCCTCCGAGCCCTGTTGGATAAAACCAGACCTGCCTTTTGGACTGGCTGGTAGCCGTAGTTTCCATAACACGAAAATGCAAACATTTGATGTCCTTGAGGGTCTGGGTTTCGGTGTACAGACAGTTTAAGGTGGAACTGTTTTTTTTTTGAAGCCGTCTGTTCTGCTTCTCATTGTGGATTTCTTCTCCCGCACCCCCTCGACCACCGCAGGAGCATCGTGCAGAAAGTCGCCAGGCCGGTCGGTGCAAGCCGGGGATCTGTGTGTCATCCTTGTAAGACCGTCTCCTGCTCCACGGCCACTCAAGGGAAGTGCATCCCGTGTCAGGTGAGAGTTTTTGCTTCGCTCATCTAGGTACCATCTGAGGATAAGGTCTGACCCGGAAGGTCACCTAGTACCCACGCTTTTGCACGCTGTAGACTGTTTGCCGCAACTGCCTTTGCACACCAGATCCAGAGGGAGGTTGAGAAATTGCCACGAGACTTTTTAAAAACTTGGCTTCAATATCTCTCCTGTTGGTTTGATTCATGTGGTTCCTGAAGAAGTCCACGTTTGAGTTGGAGCCGGTTGCTTGACCGTTGTGTGGTAGGCTTGAGTCCCATCGTCTTTGTCGTCCCCTTTCCATAATGCGGTGAGACTGTTTTTCTACCCAACTGTTACCTTAAGTCACGGTTTTCGTGGTACAGCGATTCAGGTGTGGGGAGACAGAGGCCCATTTGTTCAGCGGCAGCCAGGATTTGTCGAATCTTGAATTTCTTTGTGTCTGTTTGGATTTTACAACTTCCTGATTGCCTCACGTACAGTAAATTTTTCTGGCCTGGAGAGTCATGCCGACGCAGGGTGTAAACAGCGTGGATGACTCATGGTTCTCTATTGAAGAGAGGACAAGAGGATCCTGCCTAAACAAAATCGGGAGACGTGGAAGTTAGACAGAAGTTGGGGCAACAGGGCTTTGAGAGCACTGGTGGGTGCAACTGAAGGAGATTATGACATAGATCTCCTCTGTCTGTTTACTTTGGGAACAGTCCTGCTGGACTCTTTCAGAGGTTCCCAAGCCTGGCTGGGCAACGGAATCACCTGGAGGGTTTAAAAAGGGGGGGGGGGGGAAGGATTGGGGCTCCACCTCCTGAATCCAAATGAACCTCAGTGGTCTCTCGGAATCATAGTGATGCTCTGCATGTTTGAGAACTTCTGGACGAGGTGGTCTCTGGGCAGCTCTTCCCGGTCACGTGCCATTTGCTTACCAGGCAGGACGCGGGTGTGTTGTTCCTATATACCTCACGTATCCAAATCTGGATGTGCAACCGATTTGTTAGGAGGCGGATATTTGCTGTACCAAAATGTTCATTCTAAAAATGATTCACCAGGAACACCTGGGTGGCTTTGTCGGTTAAGTGCCCGACTTGGGCTCAGGTCATGATCTCACGGTTTGTGAGGTCGAGCCCCGCGTCGGGCTCTGTGCTGACAGCTCGGAGCCCGGAGCCTGCTTCGGATTCTGTGTCTCCCTCTCTCTCTGCCCCTTCCATGCTCACGCTCTCTCTCTCTCTCTCTCTCTGTCTCTCTCTCTCTGTCTGTCTCAAAAATAAATAAACGTTAAAAATAATTAGAAAAGAAAATGATTCACCAGCTTTCTTTAAATAAAGAGCTCCCCCCTCTACACCTAAGATCCAGTTTTTAAGCTGCGGATAAATTCTGTGGCATCTGGGATAAGGGCACCGGCTCCAGAAGCAGCCTGCCTGCCTGTGGAACCGCTATTGTGTCCTGGAAAGCCCTAGAACCTTTCTGTGCCTCAGTGTCTTCGTGTATAAGGTGGAGATAAGATTAGAACTGTTTTCTAGGGCTGCTGTAAGAATGGAATGAAATACGCATTTGCTGGGTAGGATAGTGCCTAGCTTATGGTTTGTGATCTGTGAACCTAAGTTGTCTTTGCATACGTGCTGCCGAAGCGAGCTCTGCACATAAGTTTTATCTTTGTGATCGTGTAACTTTTCTCTCGACAGAATGATTGTAATGTTCTTGTTTTCTGGTGGTTGCTCCTGGACCTTACATGACTAGGAACAAGTAAATACACTTGTACCTTGATCTTTGGACCAACGCTGTAGACATTTGCAGCTTTGTAAAGCAAACGAGCCTTTTATTTATTTTTCTGAATTTTGTGTCAGCCCCACCCTGTTGCTGCGATAGAATGCACACGTATTGTTTTTATATTGTTGCAGGGTGAACTGAGAAGTTGCGTGCACAGATGGAGTGGTTTGTGGTCTGAGTAAAAATGAACGAAAACCTGAGTCGCAGAAAGGGTCGTCAGTAAGGTCCTCTTGGGGGATGGGGCAGAGGAGGGAGGCAGTTATCCCAAACACTGTATCCTTGAGAAATACCAACGGGGTCCTTTGCATTTTATTGGCTGCGGTCCAGGGAGGGGTTGTTTCAAAGGAAATAGAATAATAGAATAATAGAATACCCCTCCCCCCCAGAGTTACGTGCAAAGCTAAGCCTCTTAAGGTCTGCAAGTGTCAGCTGCATGGAAAGGGGTGAGATGCCTCACCACTCCTTTATCTCTTTGGGGTATTATCATTTGATATGCTAGGCAGAGAATCCTCACCTTCAAGTTTTGGGGAGAAGTAGTTTGATTGCATACGTGGTTAAAACACACGCACATTTTTTTTTTTAATGTGCGATGTTTACAAGAGAATTTTATTGTGGAAAAAAAAAAAAACGGGCATCAGAAAGTCCTAGCTCTTGGGTCAGTATGTGCAGCTGAGAAGACACCGAGGTTTTTATAGTATATTAAGCAAGTCCAAGTGTCTTATGAATACGTATTGTATTACCAACATAGTGCAGAGTCACCTTGAGTTTTAAGCGGCTGACATTTTCTGTGATTGCATTGAAAGGAAGCTTAGAAGCATTATCTAAACATTTTGCATAAAAAACGGCCCCTTTATAATCGTCACAATTGATGGCTGAACCCAAGAAGGGGCACGGTACCATTCGTGCGGTATTCTGTTATATTCATTAAGTTGTTTTTGTTTTTTAATGAAAACCTAGGCTGCAAGTATTTCTGGTTCTGCTTCCTTTGTGCATGTGATACGGCTGGCTATGACCTCGCTGGTTCCCAGGCGCTCTCTGTGTAAAGAAATGATTCATTCATTCATTCACTGCATCTTTTTTTAAACTACCACCCGGTGCTGTGGGAATGAAAACGAGTAAGAGCTCCCAGAACGAGGCTGCCTTCTTCGTGGTCAGGTAGGGGTGAGGAGAAATGCCCGGCAAGACCTAACGAAAGCAGAATGGGGTGTCTTGCCCTTACCGGGGTTACGTTCTGATATGGAAGGAGTTCACAGTGACGCCGAGTGGGATGGCGAGGAAAGACCGGGAGGAGGAGGGCTCCTCGGAGTTCAGCTCTTGAAGGCTGGCCAGCATTTCTGTGGGGAGAGGCGGCTGGAGCAGGGGAAGACCCGTGCAAGTGCCTGGGACGTCACTGACGAGGTCATTCTGGCTGAAGCCCAGGTGCAGGGGGGGGGGGGGGGCGTCTGCGTTGTAGACAGGGCGGGGGTAAAATTGCGGGGAGAGGTCAGGTCTGGAGAGAAGCTTGGAGGAGCCAGCCGCAGAGCCGACTTTGCGATCGGGAGTTCTTGCGCCTGCAGGAAGTTCGCCAGGCGGGAAGCGAGGAGGGCCGTGTTTCGGGGCTGCCGTCAGCAGGCGTGAAGCGCACGTGGGAAGAGGCGGGAGGCAGCGGCACGTGGGTGCAGCACGGCCTTCGGGTGCTTGGCCTTGAAACCCGAGGGGAAGGGAAGGCTGGTGACAGGCTGGAGGGCGCCTGGGGGGATAACGGGGTCCTCTCCCTGGAATCTCAGATGCCTTGCCGAGGACTGAACTGCAGCTCAATGAAATCATGTGCAAACCTTTCTTCCTTTAAGACCTTAAGAAAGGAAGGAAGGAAGGAAGGAAGGAAGGAGGGAAGGGGAGGGAGGGAAGGAAAGGAAGGGAAGGGAGGGAAGGAAGGAAGGAAGGAAGGAAAGAAAGAGGGAAGGAAGAAAGGAAAGAAAGAAAGAGAGAAACCTGAGCTAATTTTAGCTAAATCTAATGTGTGTATGACAATGAATGCCGCTTTTGAAATTCAGTGCATGCAGCATCTCTTTTCATTTAAACAAACCACCCTTCTATTTTCCTCTAAACAGTTTTATTAAGATTTTCAGTGAAGCCCTGTACGTACTAAGAACAATTCCAGCATTTCTTTTTATCTTTCCCACTGTTGATTTATTTATTCATCTCATGTGATAGGCGGAAACCACATTGCTCCATCCACCCAGCTCTGGAGCACTTGTTCACCTGGAAAGTCATCTACTGTACTTTGTTTGATAAATCACATTAATATGGGTGTGTTTTGTAACTTTCAAGGCTTTCTGGGAGGCTTTATGTGGACTCTTCTAAATGTGACACACACACACACACACACACGCACGCAAGGCACAGCTTTCTGAGCAATTTGGCTTCCCATTTATACTTGATAGAAAATGAAGAAAGAGCGAGTGAGCTTTGACTCCGGGATGAAAAGATGCTAAGAAGACGTGGCTGGAGATGATCTGGTTGCAGTTCTGTTAGTGGGAAGTCGGTTTTAATATAATTAGAGAAGACTAGAGGATCATTCAAGATGTTTTTCTTTGACCTGAGTTATTTAGATGGGTTGTCTCTATTCCCCAGACTAGCTCACAATGAGGCAGTGAGTTTCCTACCTTCCATAAAAGACAAGAAGGTTAGGACAGGAGTGAGAGGGCTGGAGAAAACCACTTCAGGGGCAGATCATTCTGTCTGCACGTCTTTAATGAGCATCTAATATGTGACAGGCATTATGCCAGCTGGGCTCTGAAAGAAATATAGAGATGGTGAGCCATTCCCACTTACTGTGTCTTAACTCATCTCATCCTTACTGCAGTCCTTGGAGGTAGGTACTGTTACTATCCATTATGTGAATGAGGAAATCAAGGCACCGAGAGGAGAAGTAACCTGCCCAGGGTTGATTAGCTGTTAAGTGGTGAAGTCATGCTTGGATTCCACCCTGTACTCTTCTTTTTTTGTTTGTTTTTAAGTTTATTGATTTATTTTGAGACAGCGCAAGCCGGGGAGTGCGACAGAGACAGAGGGAGAGAGGGCGGGGGAGGGAGAGACTATCCCAAGCAGACTTCTTGCTGTTAGCACAGAGCCTAATGCAGGGCTCGATCCCACGAACTGTGAGATCATGACCTGAACTGAGATCAAGACTCGGATGCTTAACCGACTGAGCCACCCAGGCGCCCCCCACCCTGTACTCTTAACTGCAGCCATGCATTGACTCTTAAGCCCTGAGCCCTGTGTGTAAGAAGCTTACAGTGAGTCTAGAAGGGAGGGCGTCTCTTTAATATTTAAAAAATCACGATAGGGCTGTAGCATCTTCCACGAGGTCCAGGTCAGGGAAGGGTTCCTGTGTGCTGAGCCTTCCATTTGGATGTTTGGATGCTGGCCTGTCAGCTCAGTGTTGCCCCCAGGCCATCCTGGAGGTGTTACCGTGTTCTTTTTTTCACTCGTCCTCATACCTCCCTGAAGTTCCTACGCACTTTGAATAATTATTAATTGAAAAGAGCGATGGCAGTGGCACCAGGCTTATCTGTGTCGCAGGGGATTGGCTTGAGCTGGGCTTCAAATGCGGTTCAGCGTCAAGAGTCCCAGTGAGACGATGAACTTTTGACTCTTCCAAAAGCTTCCCTGGGTCATGGCTCAGCTTGCAAGATTTGGCAGATACAAAGTATTCATCTCTGCAGTTTGCTAGGTGGTGGGCTGGCACTGGATGTAAGCTCTAAGAGCAAAACGGGGGGGGGGGCGGTGAAAGGAGGTCATGCTTTCCTCCGAGTGGCCGTCAGGAAGCCCCGGGTCTCCTGTCTCCTCCTGCCTGCGCCCCTCCCGATCTCTCATTTTTTTCTCCTCATCTGGACAGGTGGATGAATCTTAACTGACCCACGTCAGAAGGATAGAGAAAGGATAAAGATCACTTTTGTCTTAGCCCGCTTAGGGGAGACCGGTCTGTCTTTCTTACGTTGAATGAAAATTACGGGACTTAAAAAAAATGCCTTGAGAGGCAACGTCTCTCGCTTTATAGATGCACGGAACGCAGAGGACTTGGGATTTACTATCCGTGCACTCGCCTGGCAGCCCCAGCCCACATCCCAGCTGTAATCATACGTGATGCATTTTTATTTACAGATTAGGAGGCTCTGACGCTGACATATGACTAACCGAGAAGCTCCTCCCTCCAGCACTAGTATGTCATCTGCTTCAGAGAACTAATTGCTTGGCAATTCCCCTTTGGTAATTCCCTCTTTATTTTCTGATGAGTTACTTAACAGTGATGGGCTTGTAGAGCAGAGCGTGGAGTTTAATGTGTGCTCCAGAAACTCCACTGTAGGCCTGGGGGATATGTTTTTTTGAATTCTGTTTAGCTTTGCTGAAGGAACACTGAAACCATTATATGGCCTGTTAATATTTCACTCAATACGAGGTTAGACGCCGAGCGGTGTGCAATTTTCCAAAAGAAATCAAAACCAGGCCCCTTTTCAAAATGTGCCCCTGTGCGTTTGAAAATTATTAAAAAGGAACTTAATATTTACAGAATGCTTAATGCTCTTTCAAAAATGTGATTTGAAATGGAATGGCTTTCCAGTCTAAGGCAGGGTGCGTGTGGTACGGGGAAAGGCAGAAGGACCGCTAGTTAGGGGACCGAGTTGCCGCTGTTTCCTGACCTGCCCCAAGGTGACTTGGGATGCTCAATCTACCTTGCTGGGCCTCAGTTTCCCCATCTGCAGTAACAGGGCGGTGAACAACCTGATGGCTCAGGTCCCTTCTCTAACGCTGGGCAGTTCCCCGCATAGATTTCATTGTATTTCTTCCTCTTGGCTCCCCTAAGACCTTTGCTCTGTCAAACATCATTTGCTGTTGTTTGACTTTGTTAGGTTTCGGATTTAATTAGAATTTACATCTTTAGCGATTATCGCGTCATTATTTATAGAATGAGTCATACGTGGTGCCTACAACCATTTGTCACCCTATCTATGTTAGTTTCATACCTTGATACTTCCTCTGTTCCTTTTTACTGTTCTTGCTTCCCCGCTTCTGGAGTGGGGGCTGCGTTGTGAACGGAAAGAAACTTTCAGCTGATTGTGGAATTGGTTTCTGCAGGCAGAGCGCAGAAAACTCTGCTCTCTCTGCAGTAATGTCAAGGGTCATAGTCTGCTCTTGAGTTGCGAGTAGAACTCCTTTGGATGTCATTTGGGTTTTACCTGCACGTGCAGGCTTGTGTCTGAAGGTAATTCCTTTTCTGTTCTGCATCAGCTTTCCCAATCAGTGTGGGCCGCATTACCTTATCTTACTGGTTAATTTCTAAGCAGTTCATAGGATACCTCTGGATTCGTTACAGTTTAACCAGTTTCTTTAGGCAGCTAGAACAAAGAGAAGAGGGGACACAGCAGAGCCTTGGGTAGTTTTGTTTGTTACGCAGGCTGAGAGGCAGGGAAGAAAGAGTTCTTAGGGTGGTTGCAAGCGAGGGCTTTGGAAAAAGGGAGGTTGAGATTTGAGTTTGGGCTCTGGCTCCTTAGGTGTGGGGGCCAGGCCACATTGCTTAAATCTGTGATCCTCAGTGCCCTCATCTGTAAAATGGGCATGTAAGATGATGCCATCTATCTTACAGGATTGTTGGAAGGATCCAATGAGCATTTTCCCACATATATTGCATATGGTAGCATCTCAATGCATAATGAAAAGAAAGAAGAGAAAGGCATAGAATTTAATAACTGGGGGGGGGGGGGGCGGGAAATGAAAGCAAAGGGAAGAGCTGTGTGTTTGGAGGTACTCGGGCTAGCAGGAACCCCTCTGAGCCCCCTCGTGGTCAGGATTTGAATCCCACACAGGCCTTTAAAACTTGGGAAGGTCTGAGTACCCCATTTCGGGCAGATGTTCCCCACGGTTTGATCTGCTCCACAGAAGAGGGTGTTTGCTCCTTCATGATTATTGATAGAAATACTACGTTTTAAACATCCATTGCCTATATACGTTGGACCGATAAAAGAAAACCAATAAAAGCAAAAGTTCCCTTTTATCCCACCGGTTCATAAATCATCCTCACCTCAATGTGTTGTTTTCTCGTTCTGGATTATATTTAACACATAACTTTTCTCAGCTTTGCTTTTGTTTTCATGTAGCGTAAACATTCTCATTCGTAACCTACACTTTGCAGCGATCCCTGGCAAGGATCGTGTGCTGCTCTGTCAAATTGTTTTATCTTAATTGAAGTTCCATATTATGTGTGGACATCCGCCTTGTTTCTAGTTATTTACTGTTATAAAGCAGCTGTGCATATCTTTGTGCACATACGTAGTTACTTGGGATGCAGTCACAGCAGAAGGTAAACTACCTTCGTTGGGGGGAGAGGCTCTGAGTTGCTTTCTAGAAGGCCTGGACCAGTGTGCATTGTTACTAACGATACAGGAATGTGTCTTGCTCCAATTTCATTTTCTGTGGGACCTGCTCTTTTTTGGATACTTCAGCAGGCTTCTTGGTTTTGAACTTCGTATTCCTTCGGTCCCTCTCAGAGAGAGCATGTTTCTTTACTCATTTCCATATATGTTAATTTACTAATTTCCTTTTACACAGTTAACCAGTGGAAGTCTTGGTGTTTTCTTTCTTTCTTTTTTTTACGTTTATTTATTTTTGAGACAGAGAGAGACAGAGCATAAACGGGGGAGGGTCAGAGAGAGAGGGAGACGCAGAATCGGAAACAGGCTCCAGGCTCTGAGCCGTCAGCACAGAGCCCGATGCGGGGCTCGAACTCGCAAGCTGCGAGATCACGACCTGAGCCGAAGTCGGACGCCCAACCGACTGAGCCACCCAGGCGCCCCAGTCTCGGTGTTTTCTAATCTGTGTATGAACTCTTCATGTGTTGTAGATGTCGGTCCTTCCTCTGTGGCCATCTTTGCAGTCTGCTTTTCTTTTCCTTCCATCGAATTACTTTTCTTTGTGTAGAAGTTCAAGTTTTTATATGACATCTCTCGTCTCTTCTGTGATCGAACCCAGGGCCACCTGGAAGGGGAGCTCATGTCGTGCACCGGCCGGCCAGCGGCACTGCTGGGAACTGTGCTCCCTCCCTTGGGCCTGAGCTGTCAGTCGGGAGTTTTGGGCCTGGTGAAACAGAGCCATTATCAAAGATCCTGGGTTGGGGTTCTTCAAACCTTTTGCTCATTTAGCCGACAGGCCCCCATGCTGAGGAGGGGGCTCATTGGTCGGAGGGCTGATTTTCGTCCACCGGAGACTAGAGAGGCTCCCTGCTACCCTGCTTCCTTCCTGTTTCCACTCTTCCCCGGAGAGAGCTCTTGGGGCAGGTGGCTGCAAATGGTTTTCTGGGTATCAAGCTTTGGGAAGTCTGGTCTCAAGGTCTGAACTTGGGCTAGTGGCTCGGCGGGGATGTGATATATGCCCTACGTGGCCTCTCTAGATGTCCTCTTGTGCTGGTCCAACCCGTTTAACTCTCTGGAGCCGAGATGCACGTTTCTCCCAACGAGAGGTCTGTTTGCATCTGTTTTCCTTCTCTCCTCCCTGGTTGTTCGAGGCGCTCGGGATGAGTCCAGAGCCTGTAGCTTGGCGCTGCAAGCTGGGGGACCTCGCTCGACTCTAGCCCCCGCATCTGCTGCCCCCATTCACTTCTTCTTAGTCCCACAGCATTGCTTGCCTAGAAGCACCTTTCTCTCCTGTGTCCCAGCTTTTAGTCATGCTGCCCCCTTCCTTGACATCTGCCTGCTCACTCCTGTCTTTCTGGCTAAGTTCCCCTAATTCCTAAGTCTCAACCGAGTCTTTTCCCCAGGGAGCCCTGGGACTAGGTTATGTGCTGACAATCTGTGCTCCCAGCACCCTGTTCTCCCAGCCCTTTCATAACACTTTGTCCTTCTCTTTCCCAGCTCGGTGACAGCAAGGACCCCCCCCTCCCCCCGCCAATTCTTGGCATTTGGGATCTCGCAGGCCTGCAATGAATATATAAGCATTTCCCCTATAATGTGGGTTTCTCGGATCCAAACTGGATGTGATTCCATCTATTAAGATATACCATGACTTACCCGTGGAACCAGCATGGAGTCTAGAGGACAAAGTTGTGGACAGAGTTTGCTGGAGTGGCTCTGTCCATCGCAACAGGGGTGATAAAGGTGACAAAAACGTGTAAGAAGGCTGTGTGTGCTAAGGAGAAAGAAAGAATCAAGAAAGGCCGGATGATGACTTTTCCAGAACAAAAACTATGTGGAATAGAAGGCTGGATTGGTTCAGTGTATCTAAATTTCATCGTACTACACAGATGACCACACAAAACGCTATTATTATTGAAAATCAATGTAGGCAAAAATTGCTTTTTTTTTTAACGTTTAAAACTGTCTTTCTTTGTATTGAAAAAATTCCTATTGAATTTCGATGATGTAAGGATTCTTAGAAACACAGCTAGCGGGTGTTGAATGAATGAATGAATTTGAGATTCGCCTCCCTAACACCTGTTCTCTGGCCTTAAGTCCTCTTGTGACCCCAGTCTCCCAACTCAGGTGGAAGCTCCTGGGGAGGAGATGATTTTACCTGGAAGAGAGTGGTTCTGGAATCCTAAACAAGGTTGGTCAAGTTGAGGTAGACCACCACACGGACTGGGGAACCCCGTACCCTCTGTGTAACCCACCCGTGATGGGGTTGGACAGCAGTCTGCCCATGGTATCTGTGCCCCTTTGAGTTGGCTGGCCAGATGGCCATCGCCTCCTCCCTCTTGCATACGAGCTCATCCAGAAGTTGCCTGCTGGTGGTGGGTGAGGCCACCCTTCCTGGGTAGAAGGTCATTTGTGGTCATTGATGTGCGGGACTGTATACTTCTGACAGAGGTCCTGACAGATGTGGACAAGGTATAGAAACTGAAGCGTGGCCGCCTCATGTGATGGGGCGCCCCTATAAGGACGTGCCCCAAAGCCCTTTTTACCTTGCTTTGCTCTGGAAAGTTCCAAGGGGGGGTAGAAGAGACTCTGGATGAATTTTGTTTCGATTGCTTTTTTCTTTTCACAGCTCCTGTTCAGTTCACCTCTGGGTCTTTCCTGGTCCCTGCAGCCCACTGTGACCCCAAGCTGCAGTTTTTGGTTGGGGGGGGGGAGGAGGGGAGCGACAGCCTTTATAGAACGAGCTGGGAAAACAATGTTTCCTTTTGCTGCATCTGGTGCTCTGACCTCTGACCTGCCACTTTTCATAAGATTAGCAGTTTTGTTTGTTTGTTTTTCCTTTTGTAAGAGGTCATAGGCCCTTAAGACAAGTTTATTGTCTTATTGGTAGGAGAAAAGATGATCTGGTTATTGATTCAAAAATCTTCTTCCATAAAACCTGGCTTTCTTTTGAGTTTGAATGAAGTATGGAGACAGCATGGAAGGCCCAGTCTTGCTGTTTTTTTTTTTTGCTTTGCTGTTTTAATGAAGCGTCTGTAACCCTTTATATCTCTCGCTGCTCCTCAGAAGGAACAGGATGTATCCCCCCCCCCCAATTCGGTGTCCTCCAAATGAACAGTTACTATGTAAAAAAATCAATAGGGTGCCTGGCTGGCTCAGTTGGTTAAACGGCCGACTTGGGCTCAGGTCATAAACTCGTGGTTTGTGAGTTCGAGCCCAGCCTCGCGCACTGTGCTGACAGCTCAGAGCCTGGAGCCTGCTTCGGATTCTGTGTCTCCAGTCTCTCTGCGCTCCCCCCCCCCCCCCCCCGCTTGTGCTCTGTCTCTTCCTCTCAAAAAATAAATAAATGTTAAAAAAATAAATAAGTAAAAATTAAAAAAAAATTTAAAAATCAATAAAATCAATTGATTTTATTAGGGAGGGAGACTCATTTCTTTTTTGTCCCTCCCTTCAAGCTTCAGATCCATTTTTGTCATCCTGGAGATCAGAATAGGCCAATGGGGAGGAAGAAGCAATGTTAAAATGAAGGAGTCTTTGGAGTGCCTTGGGTGGCTCAGCCGGTTAAGTGTTGGACTTTGGCTCGGGTCATGATCTCACGGTTCGTGAGTTCGAGCCCTGCATCCGGCTCTGTGCTGACAGCTCGGAGCCCGGAGCCTGCTTCAGATTCTGTGTCTCCTTCTCTCTCTGCCCCTCCCCCTCTAGCACTCTGTGTCGCTCTCCCTCTCAAAAATAAATAAACATTAAAAAATTAAAAAAAAAAATGAAGGAGTCTTTATGAGGGCAACTTTGAAGCACAAGGCTCACCAGTAGTATAGGAGGCTTCTTCAAACAGAACGATGTAGCTCATTTCTTACTTAGGTCCTGGAGAGAGGGTTATTAATCTATGGAAACGAACAAACACTAGCTGTTTGCTATTGTGCTGTGCAGAGAACATTCGGTGACCTGACTAATCTCAGGGTTTCGGTCTCTAAACGGTGCACTTTTCACTCTTTGCCCTGAAGGCTCAGGAAACAATTTCCTTTTTTTTTAACTTTTCCATTTTAAACGTGCAGGGTGTTCAAAGACTTCACCGGGATGAAAAGTCCTGTGTTTTCCTGTTTCTCTTGTAGGACTAGTCAAAACTACCCTTTTGTCTTGGGGATGTTTTGCAGCCTGAGCCTCTGTTTTACTAAATACAGCCTTACAAAAAGCACAATCATGTGGACCACGCACCGTGGCTAGTGTGCCGTGGGGTCTGCTGCAGCTGGTAAATCACCTATCGCGGAATTCGGGGGCGCCTCGGGTAAATCGTTTCGCTGGACCGTCTTAATGACTCCTTGAGTGGAGACGATCATCCTCAGTTTCCCGGGGAGGAAGCAGAATGCGAGAGGTCGACCGAGGTGCTGGGTGCTGGTGGTCGGAGCCCATGTGGGCTGTGCCGTGACCCTGGCATCCGGACTTGGAGTTCAGCTCTGTTTACCGTCACCTTGCACAGCCAAGACACCCAGGACTTATGCCGTTGTGTCCCTGAATTTGTAGTCTGAAAAGACATAACTTTGCTTACTGATGCGGCCCAATAGAGCAGTTTTGAGACGGCGGTGAGAAGTTAGAAGAGTCCGGGCCCTTGAATATATGCAGCCCTGATCCTAAGACGTTGTATCGTAAATTTAGATGTTAGATGTTTTTACAGGGCCTGAACCTAAACTTGACGGACAGAGAGTGCTGTTTCCTTTTGTAGCCACTGGACCTTTAAAGCTAAGCTTCTAGAGCTGTGTTTTCTTTAATGCACCGTGTCGGCAAGGGTAGAAACGTCAGGAAGTCAAACCGATCTCGTATATGGAATCTTCAAAACGATGCCATCTTCTCTGAGAATGGATAGGGGGCCGTTGCACTCAGATCACTTCTGTCCCCGAGGGTGCCTACTCTCTTTCTGCGGGACGTCACCGAGAGGGTAGGAGGAAGCTCACGCAGCCCCCTGTGATTCAGATTTGTACGTCCTGGGCTGAACAGAGCCAGCGCAGGACATTGAATTAGTTCCATGATGAGGATCTACTGTCCTACGACCTGTAGAGGTTAATCATGCAGTAAAAATCGTCATCCATCTCTTGGTGCCAGGAGTGTATAGAATCACTGTGATGAGGCCTTTTCCTTCTTTGCAGAAGTAATTTGGTGCCCGATGGCCGTGCTGTTGGTTTCAGAAATACCTCGAGTGTGACTCACTTGGAGACCATACTGAAGCTAGATTTTGTATGCGGAATCCTCACGAGTGGTCTTGCAAACGTGACAGAGGGCGTCTCTCTTTTAGGCATCCCGTCCTCAGTCTCTTTACAGCTTTTTCCTAGGAGTCAAGGTGATAGAGCCTGGCGGGGGAGTTTTGCTTGGTGTTGGAGTAGCTAAGAATGTTTCTCTCTAACAGGTCACAGAGAGTGCTGGTGGACATCTCTTCTTGCCCCAAGATCTTCGTTGGAAGTCCACGGGACTTGGTGTCTTGGCCGTTCAAAGTAGATATGAGCTCGCCAGGAGGCATAATGCGTCACCATTTTATTCTGGGCCACCCTAAAGGATGACACCCAGCTTCAGAGACCTCCTCTCGGACATCATCCCTGAGCACCAGTGTTTTAGCTCTCTCCCATTGTCTGAAATCTGTTTCCGACCGATTCTGAGCTGGCTCAGGCTTAGTCATTAAATGGCTAGGACAGTGTTGAATATCTTCCCCCATCAGCTTGCAGCTATATACCTTCTGTCACTCCAGACCCACAACCGCCTCTTGAGCTCGTGTTGAGTCTTTACACAGATATGCTCAAAAACAGGCACCGATCCATTCTTTCTAGCTTGGCGTTAACCCCCAGGCGTAGTCCTGGGGTTACCTGGAGTGGAGGCAACGGAGGATAAATTCATCTTGAACGGACGTGTCCGTGCTAGCCTCTAGTCTGTCTCCCTAGCTTTTAAATACTCGAGCGATTGGTTTTGCGTACAAACGTGTGGGTTGTCGGATTGGAATGATTTTCTCCCTGGATTTCTAGTTTTTACATAAGCAGATATAAAGAGATGGTCTGTCGTTGACTTAAGTAGCCCATTTTAAAAAGTTATATACACTTAAGCATGGTAGAGAATAAAAATGTAGGTTTAAAAAAAAATTTTTTTTTAAATGGTAATGCAGCCAAAAGGTGGCTAGGAATGTTTTTTTGCCATGAAAGAGTCAAAACTGAAAACTTGCAACAAAGACAAAAGTAGAATAGAAACAGTGCGAACAGAATCTGACCAATATATGCCCCTTGTTCGAGTTCAGCCCGTGGAATGTTACGTAGGACAAAAGGAATGGAAGAGATATTTCAGTAACATTTTGTTCTCTGTCAAGAACCTTCTGAAATATAAATCTGCTGTGTATTGGAGAATGGAAAAGCAATTGATTCAAGTTGAATAGCTTTCATTTAACTAGAATATCCCACAGAAAGCTGTTCTTGTTCTGACAACCATATTTTTGCTTTTCTTGACTTAAAGAAAATTGAATTCGTGTTTACATATTTTATAGGGTTGTTTTATGGACAAAGACACAGGTCAAATCCCATCTCAACACAGTGGCTATTGTTGCAGCAAATAGAAATATTTCTAAGTGAGATAAAACATTTCTATGCCATGGCCCGTGGCCCATAGTAATAAATACCAGGTTGATATTATGCAACCATTTGCAACTATAAATAATTCACTCATAGATGTGTTTTTTTTTTAATTTTTAAAAATGTTTTTATTTATTTTTGAGACAGAGAGAGACAGAGCATGAGCAGGGGAGGGGCAGAGAGAGAGGGAGACACAGAATCTGAAGCAGGCTCCAGGCTCTGAGCTGTCAGCACTGAGCCCGACGTGGGGCTTGAACCCACGAACTGTGAGATCATGACCTGAGCTGAAGTCAGACGCTCAACTGACTGAGCCACCCAGGCGCCCCAGATGTGCTTTTTTTAAAAAAAAAAATTGTTTTTTTAACTTCTAGTCTCTTGCCAACACATATATGCATACATATACTCTTACCTATTTGCATAGTAGAGAAGGAGGAATAGGAATATATATGAACAGGAATTAACTTTATTTTGGACTTTCTAAAACAGACCACCCTCTTTTTGTTTCTCCTCGTGATGGCTCCCTGAATTGCTTCCAACAGTGAAATTTCCTAATTGTTCACAACTATGGATGTGTCCTTCTGGGGTCTTGCTCTGTCATTCAACCCCGCTGAAAGCTGGTAGCTGGTGTTAGTGATTTAGGAAGCTGAACTTCAGAATTAGGACTTCCCTCCCCCACAAAGGATGTTCTTTTTTTTTTTTTTTAATTCCCCATTTCTAGACCTTCTCAAGGAGAAATTAGGTGCTTGTTGTTCTGTTTTGTTTTGTTTCAATTTCCAGACCATTCTGGCGTTGATCCTGCACTCATTATAAATGTAATTTTTTAGTTGTTTTTTTAATGTTTATTTATTTTTGAGAGAGAGAGAGAGACAGGGTGCAAGCTGGGGGGGAGGGGCAGAGAGAGAGGGAGACACAGAACCAGAAGCAGGTTCCAGGCTCTGAGCCGTCAGCACAGAGCCCGACGCGGGGCTCGAACTCACGGACTGTGAGATCATGACCTGAGCTGAAGTCGGACACTTAACCCACTGAGCCATCCAGGCACCCCTGTGACTGTAATTTTCAGCAATAACTGTTAACTCTTGAAGTACTTTGGCTCTCTGTGGCCTATGGTTCAGTGGCATATGATGTTTTCCCAAGTGCATCAAAGACTTAAATACAGAACGCCTTAAAATTTTAGGGGTATTGATCAAAAGAAAGCTTCTCTAGGTATAAAAGTTTGTTAGGTCTTAATTCTCTTCTACCTTCAAGATTCTTAACTGGATGCCTTATGTTGTGTTTCCTTTCTGTGTTTGTACTAGTTTGCTATTTGGGTTTTTTATTTTCTATTTGGAAACAGTTTTTTTTTTTTTTTTAAATACACGGTTCTTAAAAATATAAAACACTTCTAATCTGCTCATTCTTACCTCAGCTATCTTTTCTGTCTTATGGCTGGACCATTGCTTCTTTTTCTACTTCTCTTCTGGGATTTTTATCTTGCTCAGCACTTCTAGTGTGCGATTCTGAATTCTATGGTTAGAGTTTCCTGACCACCTCCTCCTTGTATCTGAGTCCATTTCCTGTGCTTAAAGCTTTGGCATTTCATTCACCGTCCTCGTAGTCAAAACTGAAACTTTCAGCGCTAATAAGATGAGTCCTTGCAACACAACTAATTTCTTCCTTTCTATTTCTCACTCTGTTGTTACTTCTCTAAGATGAGAATATATTTGTCATCAGGAACTTCATTTTGGTGTCCCTTCCTAAATACCTCCTGATTTGTTTTTGTTTTTTTTTTCCTGTTTTACTGTTACCCTCTGCAGTTTCGAACCGCGGCACGCATCAACAGGTCTTTGACAAATTAGCTGTCCCTGTGCATAGTTTACAGTATTCCACTAGCTGTTTAAAAATAATTAAGCTTCTCTCCGTGTTCTTTGCTGTGGGTCAGGAATCGACTTCCTTTGCCATCCAACACAGGAGTTAATCACAAACGGGTCCTCTGAACCAAATAATTAAAAATAGAGCAAAGTTTCTGAACCAGGCAGTTGGCAGAAAAGTCTGTATTTCCATCTGTGTACAGTTAGGAAAATATTTCATGATGTTCAAATAGCGTCAGCTTTGCTCTCTTGTGTGTGAGAGTGTGTGTGTGTGACTGCATGTAATTCATTGCTCTGAAGGTTTGGCTGGTTAGCTCATCATATATATATATGTGTGTGTGTGTGTGTGTGTGTGTGTGTGTGTGTGTGTGTGTGTGTATGTGTGTGTGTGTATATATATATATGTCACTGGCAAGAAACAGGCAAGCAAATGCAGGTGTCTTGTGTATACGTTTTTTTTTTTTTTTTTTTTTTTTTTAAGTTGTAGGTTTCTGTGAAGGAGGAATGGTCTGGCTTTTCTTTTTAATGAAAGTTTTTCTCTTAGCACGTGACTCAGAAAATTAGAGAGCGTTAACATTTTGACTTTGAAGTCTTTTTGCCTTCTGATTCTTGTCTTTTGACTTCCTACTTACAAACAACCTCTGCTAATGACTTTTAGGAGCTGTTCTTAGATATGTACGCGAATCTGTTTCAGTGTGGAATGTGACAGACAGGAGTTCCTGCTCTCCGGAAAGGGATTTAGGCCTGGGAGTATACATCACCTTCCTAAACACTTTATGACATAGGGACAGACATGTGAGTGAGTGATTTTGAGAGAAATCTAACTCTTCAACTTGGATTTTCCTTTGTTCTTACCAGGAATCCGTATCTCATTAAACATGTTGAGTTTTGGCCAGTTCTGCAGCTATGATATGCCTTTAAAAATAGAGTTTTTGTTTATAAGGTTTTAATTGCTGTGTAATATAAAGACTATTTCCCTCTGGTATTTTTCTATTGTAACTATCTCTTTTTATTCCTGGAAAACTCTTATGTTTAGGTTGATTTTTTTTTTCTCCCAGGAGAGCCACTGTATTAAATAACAACTAATGCTTAAAAAATACACCAATGGGAGATTCGAAATTATTAAAAGGAAAAAAAAGGAAATGTCTTAATTTCATACCTTTGGCTCTGAAACATATTTCTCAGTCACCAATTTCGTTATGCTTCTAGAAACTCAGAGCCTTGGCATACTCTTAATACTATGATAATAAATGAAGCAGTGAGATTGACAGCTGTGGTTTGATCATGCTCGCATTAATTGAAATGAAGGAAGATCTTCCATAAACTTCATTAGTAAAGTAGCAGTGAGGGGCGCCTGGGTGGCTCAGTAGGTTAGGCGTCTGACTTTGGCTCAGGTCACGATCTCATGGTTTGTGAGTTCGAGCCCCATGTCGGGCTCTGTGCTGACAGCCGGGAGCCTGGAGCCTGCTTTGGATTCTTTGTCTCCCTCTCACTGTCCCTCTCCTGCTCACTCTCTCTCTCTCTCTCTCTCTCTCTCTCTAAAAAATAAATAAACATTTAAAAAAATTTAAGTAGCAGTGAATTCTTGAGTTTAGCTGTAAAGATCCACCAAAGTTGGTAATCGTTTGATCATTTAGACACTTTGTCATTCATGATGTTGGAGGGACCATATGCATCTTTTAGTCTAGCCTCGTCATTTTACCATCAACTTAATCTTGTTCATTTCTTGTAAACCTACTGTGTGCGAGGCACTGTTTTAAGAAGGAACAGTTAAATTGTAGCCTGTGGCTTCAAACAAATTAATCTGTGATTTCCTTTCAGTATTACTTGGAGGGGGGGGTTAACTTGGGGGAGACAGCTTTCAAAGAGATTTAAATGGATCTTGCTAATTGTTATTCTTTGTCACTGTAAGATATTAGGATTTAACTTCTTTTGTGAACTCCGGATACACGTAAAAGTGAATGATAGATGTCTTTAAACTTGAAAGTTAATGTTGGGGCGCCTTGGTGGCTCAGTTAGTTGAGCTTCCAACTTTTGATTTCGGCTCAGATCGTGATCTCACGGTTTGTGGGATCGAGCCCCATGTCGAGCTCTGGGCTGATGGCATGGAGCCTGCTTGGGATTCTTTCTCTCTCTCTCTCTCTCTCTCTCTCTCTCCCCCCTCCTCTCTATGTCTCAAAATAAATAAATAAACACTTAAAAATGTAAAAAAAAAAAGCTTTCAAGTTAATGTTGGGTTGGTCTTCTCTTATACGACTTGGCTAACACTACTGATGCATTTGACTCCTCTGAAGCCATACCTGGATACCCAGGTTGCTCCCACTTTCCTTGTGGGTCTGCTAAATCTGTTTTCTTCATTCATTTGGGCATCTTCTACATGGACATAAGGAATTCGAGTGAAACCGCATTTGATTGTTGATACCAGTACATTATTGATGAACAGTTGAATGATTTACTCAGTAAATCATCCAGTGAACAGAAATGCGTTTACCAGATTCGTGATTGAAAACACACGAAACAGTGTATGCACTCGATAGAGATCACTGAGCAGAGAACCGATTCTTTTATGGATAATCGTGGCTGGCTGGCAGGCACACTGAGGATTTAGGCTGTATTAGTCACTGTGCTAATCAGTTAATCCTCACGGTGAACCTAGGGGGGTAGTTATTATCTCCACTTTATAGGTAAGGTAACGGGGTTAGTAGCTTGCCCAAGGTTAGAGAACTAGTAAGTGGGAGGACTGGGATTCAACTCATACCGTCTTAACTTCAGCCTCTGTGCTGTTGACTAATTCTACTTTACTGCCTACCACCCATGTCGTTGTGGGACTTACAAAATCGTGTTTGTAAGCCTTGAGTATATACAGAAGCATCCTCACGAAACAGGTAAAGTATTGAAAAAGTAAGGATTCAGTGAGCACTCAAGTAACTCTCTACCTGAGTTTAAAAATTACCATGAATTTGGGGCACTTGGGTGGCTCAGTTAAGTGTCAGACTCTTGGTTTCAGCTCAGGTCATGATCCAGTGGTTTGTGAGTTTGAGCCCTGTATCAGGCTCTGTGCTGACAGCACGGAGCCTGCTTGGGATTCTCTCTCTCTCTCTCTCTCTCTCTCTCTGCTCCTTCTCTGCTCGTGTGTTTGCTCTCTCTCTCTCTCTCTCTCTCTCTCAGAAATGCATAAATAAACTTAAGAAAAATTTACCATGAATTTGATGACCTCCATATGGGTCCCTCCCCTAACCCGTCACCTCCCCACCCCCTGCCTCAGAAAATTTTCCCTAAAGAGAAGCAATGTTTTAAAATATTTCTAACAAAAGTGCACCAGAAAATGCAACCATGCCAGATGATTATTCTTCCTTCCTTGTTCTTGTCTCTCTTCCCTGCTCTGCCATTCCTCTTACTTCTTCCCCCTTTTCTTGCCTTGCTGTCTTAGAGCATAAAGAGGAACCAAGCCAGACCTGCAGAAGAAGGTTCGGGAGGGTGTTCTCTGCTGGGCTTCCAGGCAGAGGTGTCATGGCTGGTGTTGGGGATTCTCGCTGAGATGATCATCTCTTTGTCGGGCTCGAGTGACACACATCTGCCTCCGAGCAAGATGTGCTTAGGAGGGCCCGTGACAAAGACACCAGCACACCACGGGAGGGGGTGATTTAATAGGACTCTGCTGGCAGATTGCTAAAACTGCTTCTCGGGGTCATAATTCACAAATACTAGCTCTGTAGACGTGTGGTTCCTTGATGGTGTGAATCTTAAAATAGCGGTACATTTTCGGTAACCCGTGTGAGGGCACGTCATGACACCATCAAACACTATCGACTGGAACATGTGTAGATAGTATAGCCTTGTTGTCCCTTAATGCTTCAATGCAGTCTTTCAGCCAGTAGAAATACCTGGGATAGTATGCAAGAACCAGAATGGGTTCTGGCCGGGTGGGAACAGTACAATTCTTTTCATCAGTTGGAAAATAGAGTCTAATAACTATGTTAAAAAAAAAAAATGAGCCAGGAGATTTTTTGGTTTTTTTGTTTGTTTGTTTGTAAGTCGTACTCGGTTGCATGAGTAATTTTCCAAGGACTGGACGGTTCTGTAGGAGGAGGTGGTAATTGAATGCAGTCTTAGCTCTTAAGGATTTTAGAATTAATGTTACTTTTAGGCTAGTCTTGGGTAATTATAAAAATCTGGAATGAATTTATTTTTTTATATATTTTTACAGAATTATTAAATTTTTTTTAATGTTTATTTATTTTTGAGAGACAGAGTGTGAGCAGGGGAGGGGCAGAGAGAGAACACAGACACAGAATCTGAAGAAGGCTCTAGGCTCTGAGCTGTCGGCACAGAGCCCAACATGGGGCTTGAACCCACAAAGAGTGAGATCATGACCTGAGCTGAAGTCAGACGCTTAACTGACTGAGCCACCCAGGCGCCCCTGTAATGAATTTAAAAAGCTAAAAAAGAACCCCATCTAGCTAAAGATAAAAATGCTTATAAAGGCATGTGCAAAAATGTGCATGTAATTATTTGCACATATACATTTATATGTTTGTATTAATATTTTTCTAGTGCTGCACGCATGTGTATGTATAAATATAGTCTAACAATATCCTATAGTGTAGTATATGATATAGCATAGGATTACAGTGGGCACCCTCTATAGAACTAGGGTTAGAAGAGCCTTTTATGGACCAGCTGTTTGATTTAGAGCTTTATCATTTGTAGTGACATTTTCCGTGGTCATGTTTTTGGCTTGAAATAATCAGCACTTACAGTAATGAGGCTGAAGTGTGAGTGTCTGTCTAATGTTCTGCCTCTTACCATTTCGCGCAGAGACAGATCTATGTTGAAAGATACGTATGTGCCTGTTAAGAAGCTTCAAATACCAAGTGAAGAAGCTACAGATGACACTTTGTTGCAGTTCTGTGCATTGTCTCAAAGAACACGCCTTAAAAATTTGGAAACTAGAAAAATCTTGGCAAATGCAGCCTAAGAGTGCAGCCGATTTAAAAGCTGCGTTTGAGTGTTCTGAGTACTGTTCTGTGACAGCTCTTACTGTAGGAATTGGCACCAGCTAAGAAAATTTACAGTTTAATACTTTAGAGCAAATAATTGCTTAAGATGCTTTAAATAGCACAGGAAATGTATCGAGTGTTTACTTGACATTTGTTATATTGAACACTAATACTGAAACAGATTCTTTGACCACAGAGAATGCCAGTGTAGGTGGGGTGGGGGTAGATGGGAGACAGAGGCAGGCAAAAACCAGCCAGCATGATTATCTAAAAATTAAATGGCAAATGAGTTTTTCACGATAGAGAGATACCAGGAGAGAGGGGGAAAAAAAAAAAAGCTCATTTGTTCAATCAAGTAGTCTTCAAGTATGGTAGCAGAAAGCAAAATGAAACAACTCCCAGAGATTAGATTTCTCTTGGTTTTAAGGCACGAATCTTGCCCACAGCTGCCTCCACCAGGGGTCAAAGCCTCCCAAGCTATTGGTTGGTCTGGTTTATTTTTTAAGGTCCTGAAAGCCAGAGGAATGACCTCTCTTTTTATAAAAAAAGAAAAAAAAAACACACAAAAAACCAAAACCTCTCTTGTTATCTGTTTAATCTGCACATGCTTGTGAATGTTTTTTTTTTTTTAATGACAGCTTTAGTGCTCTCCTTTCTTAGTGCTGCTCAGTACTTGTGATGTTTTCCTCCCTGAATGCATCTCGCCCACCAGTCCTCTCTTCACCCTTGCCAGGCACTAAGTTTCCGCGTTTATGCGGGTCTCAGAATGGAGTCTCTTGTAGTGAGGCTCTTAGGCGCAGGACGTTTCTTTTTGCTCAGACTGTTTACCATGCATTGTGATTCAGCTGTATCTAAGGGGAAAAAATAGGGTATATTTTAGGCTCCTAAACCCTCTCCCATTCATATGTATTTGAGTCAGTTATACACTGTTTTAAAGGGGGTTTTAAATGCGTATGTAAAAAACGAATTGGCCTGTGTGATAGGGCCAGGAATGTGAAATTGTGCAATATTAATGAAATTTGTAAAAGCTTCTTCCTTCTATCTTGTCAACATGAGCTGCTTTTAAGCACTCCAGGGAATTTTGAAAATAGCAATCAGAAGTCAAAACTTCACCAGGCGGGATGGCCCAGCACCCAGAACACTCAGCAGCAAAGAGGCTATATTTATGGCTTTTCCACCGACTTGAGATTTGACCTTGAATAAATCATGTTTAACTTCTCTATGCTTCAATTAACTTCTGAAAGATACGTGTGGTTGTGTATAGCCAGTGGGGAGGCAATCGCCCAAGTTCACAAAAAGGGAAAACTTGGAGGAGATTTTTATTGGAAAAGAGCAGCGAGCACGAATGTGAGCCTTGCGGGGTGCTGTTCACAAAAGTCTTAGTACACATGGCTCCTAAGGAAGGTAGGAGGTTTCTTATAGTGGTCTTCCTGTATTTTGTAGAATTAAAAAAATATGTATAGGCATTGTTTTACCCTCTAGCTCAGAAAGCTTTGTGTTCATACACCCTTTTCTCTAAGCTCCCCCCACGAAAGGGATTTTCATTTACCATGTTGTAATTCAGATTATAATCGAGCAGTACCACAGTTCACTTGATTACACAGAGCCATTTCATTTTATTTTTTTAAAAGGAATTCTAAGGTCCTATTCATTTAAAAGTTCACTTCTTTTAGTCCGTTCCTACCTCTGAGATCATCTAACTGGCTTTTCATTTACTGGGGAAGAAAAGAAGAAAAATAACCAACACTAATGAAGTCCCGATATGTGCCGAACACACTGCTAAGCGCTTGGTCCTTAAGTATTCTGTGTGATTTATACTCAAAGGGCCTGTCTCCCCTTCCCGGTGCATCAGGGCCTGACTGCCAGGGCCAGAATCCATAGGAGACATTAAAATACAGCCATTGCGATTGATAATCAAAAGGAGGTGCTTTTTTGGTTGAAGGTACCCAGAGTGCCACACGGTCACACGAGGCAGTGGGATCTCAGCGAACCAGTAGCTGACAGGTGGTCCCCTCCCCGCCCCCCCCCCCACTTGCTGACCTTCCCAGCATCAGGTGGTAGCGAGCTTACATAACAGCGCTAAACCACATCGCCCTGGTCAAGCCACTGTAGTTACTGCCTCATTTGAGTTACGTTGTTGTAAAAAGGACTTAGGTCCCAGAAGTCGAAGTGCCTCAAATTTGAAGGAAAGGCCACGAGCTTTCAACGCTTACTCAGATCCTGACTCCGGAGTCGGAGATGGTGTTTGGGGGTGAGTAAATCTACAGCCCACAGCTCCCCGTATAGGGGAGAGAACGTTTCAGAGTAAGCCAGAGAAAGACTATAGGTTTAACGCAGCACCCGTGACTCACTTTCTCTTTGCTCTGTCTGTCCAGCCGTTATTCATTTACTGCTAACCCCACAGGAAGGTTCCTTTTGATGTTTTCCTCTGGCTGCTTTGCAAAAAATATAAACACACAACTTGGGAGAATAGGGCGAGAGAGAGAGAGAAGAGACAGAGGTCACAACTTTTAATCCTGGTTCTACTGATAACGAATTCTGTGACCAGATACTTTGCACAGCACGGGAAGATGTCTTTGAAATGCATTCTCGGTTGCCAGATGGCAGCCATCGCTCGGGAGAAGGGCTTGTCTCAGAGTTTCTCAGACGGCCGCCATGTTGGATTGCTGAGGTACCTAAGGAACCATCCATGTGGATCAGCTCTTACAGACTTTTGGAAGTAACCCCGGAGGTGTGACAGCAGCCTGCAGAATCTTTAGCAATTACAACTGATTTGTCAGAAAGGGAACCAGAAGGAATCAGAGCCCTGTGATGGGGGATGAGGTCCTAAGCTATTCCGAAGCTGCTATCCAAGCTTGTTGGGAGCTTATGCTGTGTGGTCGGTTGTAGTTGGGTTTGCCAGAGTTGTGATATCTCCTTAATTTGAATACCAGCCCTGCCATTTACCAGCTTGGCCTGCTCACTTACTCTCTCTGCCTCAGTTTTTTTCCTCTGGAAAGTGGGGATCGTAACCTGGTCAGGATGAAATAAATCAATACGTGCCCTCTATGCACTTGGCAGCTGGCAAATGCTGTTCGTGCTTTACCCTATCATTATGTTTTTGTTCTCCTTTAGAGTTTTCTCATTTGTTTGTGTAGCATTTAGGGCAAGATACCAGGCATTTGGAAGATGGCAGACGTAGGGTTGGTGAGAGGCTGCCCGAGGGTGGCAGAGAGCGTGGGCCAATCCTGGTGTCTACCCCAGGTCTCCAACGTTGTCTGTACATGTGTTTCTGAACACCAGGCTTGCTCGTTTTGTTCCCTGAGCCCTCCACCTTCACCTCTCAGTGTTCTGTTCCACTGTGGACGTCTGGCATGAGCCTCCCCTTTTCCAGGACAGAACGGTGGCCCCAGCTGTTTCAGCCCAAACCAGTCTGCCTCCCTACTGCCCTTAGTTTTATCACAGCAGTTATTGCCTTGCTTGGTTACTCAGATGTCTTGCTTCCCATGTGACTGGAGGTTGGTGCCACCTCTCGGCGCCCAGGGCGGTGAGGCAGAAAGAGCAAGGGGCAGGGACCAGGGGGCGGGGTGGGGGGATGGTGGTGATGGGGACGCACTCTCCTCTCTCCAATGCACTCCTCGTGCTCGAGGCATTCGGTCCCTAATCCTCAGAGCCTGCTCAGGTAGGGGCTGGACCTTGAGCTTCTTCCTTCGCAGCTTCATTTTAGAGTACTAAATGGTGAATAACGACGTGTCAAATAAATGAACGAACGTCCTTTCTCAAGCTTTGCCATTATGACGGCTGGGGTTGTTTTCAGACCCAATAGCATCTCTGCTTGGTGAATGGAGGAAATGGTCTATATGATGAACTTTTCACTTCCATTGGACGGAGGTTTTGTTAATTTTGATCCTTTCGGGGCCTGAATTTGTATCCACGTCGGACTTAAATACAGTCACTTGTCTATGAGAAAAGATTCTCTGTGCTAAAAAGTAGCACAGAGAATATCATAGACTACTAAATGTTAAGAGTACATAATAAGAAAGGAAAAGAGTGCCTAAGAAGTCACTTTAGGGGCGCCTGGGTGGCGCAGTCGGTTAAGCGTCCGACTTCAGCCAGGTCACGATCTCGCAGTCCGTGAGTTTGAGCCCCGCGTCAGGCTCTGGGCTGATGGCTCGGAGCCTGGAGCCTGTTTCCGATTCTGTGTCTCCCTCTCTCTCTGCCCCTCCCCCGTTCATGCTCTGTCTCTCTCTGTCCCAAAAATAAAAATAAATGTTGAAAAAAAAAATAAAAAAAAAAATAAAAAAAAAAGAAGTCACTTTAGAAGTTCTTGTTTGAGGGGCCCCTTGGTGGCTCAGTTGGTTGGGCATCTGACTCTTGATTTTGGCTCAGGTAGTGAGCTCACAGTTCATGGGTTCGAGCCCTGCGTTGGGATTCTCTCTCTCCCCCTCTCTCTGCCACCCCCCAATTGCTTTTTCTGTCTCTCAAAATAAGCAAAAAGAAAAGTTCTTGTTTGCATGCTTCCTAGTATATTTCATATATTAGACCACATATGTAATCATATAATATTAATATATAAGCTCTCATAGTCTAATCATTAAATAATTTGTTAATCATTTTGAAGTTTTCCTCTAGGTAGTTAACAGATTTAAATTTTTATTTCTTTTTAAAAGTTCATAATTTGGACTTGTTTTCTTAGTCATGTTAGGTGTCTTGTCTGAACCAAATGTGCCGAGCACATTATTTTTTGGTATATTAGGAGAATTCATATATATATATATAGTGGTTGAAATGTTCAGCATCCTGTCTTTGGAATTACTTGGATGTTTCATTTATTCCTTTTTTCTCATATCTTCAAAAAAATTTTTTTACATTTATTTATTTTTGAGAGAGAGAGAGAGAGAGAGAGAGAGAGAGACAGACAGAACATGAGTGGGGGAGGGGCAGAGAGAGAGGGAGACACAGAATCCAAAGAAGGCTCCAGGCTCCAAGCTGTCAGCACAGAGCCCGACGCAGGGCTCGAACCCACAGACTGTGAGATCGTGACCTGAGCTGAAGTTGGAGCCCAACTGCTGAGCCACCCAGGCGCCCCTCCTTCTTTCTAATAGCTATGCCCAGATTCAAAATTGCTTGCTCTTTTATCGTATTTAAAGTGTCTGTTTACTTTATGGTTTTACAGATATTTGAAAATTTTAAACAATTGTGAAAGCCTTTGAACTTACTGATCATCATTTACCGGGAACAGAGGGAGGGAGGGAAGGAGGAAAGAGAGAGAGATGGAACAGAATTTGGCCACTTACTTATGTTTGTAACCATCTTTGTACATATTATAACATCAGAGCAGTGGCTTCGTAATTGAGAAAAATTTGGGGGAATAAACCACTGTTTTTTTCAAACTATTACTACTTCCTGGAAGAGAGAGCTTTTGAAATATTATTTGTTATACTAGTTCAAACCAAGGAGGGAGCATGTTCACTGTCTAATTAGGCTCCATATGGCTTGAACTCTTGGGACATCTACCTGAAATAGGACCCTGTTAAGAAATTATTCTGTGTCATACATAATCAGGTTCAGGAGGTCTTAGACATTTGCATTTTAGAATGATAATTGGCATCATCCTCAAAGACAAGTTCCACAAACTTAGATGTTTTCAGTTTAGCAGCAACACCAAGATATATATGGAATCTTTTATTTTAAAAAAGGGTTCCATGTGATCAGCAGTTGAAGAAAATGTATTTAAAAAAAATTTTAATGTCTATATTTGAGAGAGAGAGAGAGACAGAGTATGAGTGGGGGAGGAACAGAGAGAGAGGGAGACACAGAATCTGAAGCAGCTCCAGGCTCTGAGCTGACAGCACAGAGCCCGACGTGGGGCTCGAACTCACAAACCGTGAGATCACGACCTGAGCTGAAGTCAGGCACTTAACTGACTGAGCCACCCAGGCACCCTTGAAGAAAAGATTTTTTAAATATTAGTGGGACTCCCCCCCCCCCCCAACTTTTTGTGGTTCACAGAGTATAAGAAGGTTCTTTTTAGTATTTCATTTTAATCCAGTGATTGAAGTTTTTTATGTTATGACCAGAAGGAAAAATGTATGTGGGGAGGAGGCCTTGGAGGAACAAGAGGTCAGGAGGGTACAGAAACATCAGTTGCCTTTATTTACCAAATATTTACCAATCATTTGTATTTGCTCCTTGTTTACTTGGATCTGAGTTGATAAAAATAAGGTCTGTATTTATTGAGTTTTCTCTCTTAGAAATGCTTAGGCTTCACTTTGGTGGGTTTTTTTTTTCCTTCTTTTAAAATGGTGCAGAAAAATGTCGCAATAAATGTAGTCCATTTGTAGGGATGGTTCCCTCCCTTATCTGGGCAGAAATACCGTTAGAAGAGAGAATGTGGGAGTAGGTACTGGCCAAATATGTACACTGGGTGCAAGTGATGATTGACCTCATTGATTGGAGAAAGGAAGAAAAATAGTTTAAAACGATTTTTCACAGGATATTTCAACTAAGATGTTTTTCTGAACGCGGATTCTGATTTGAAAACTGGACTGAGCTGTGGTTTGTTTCTTCTGAACAAATTTGCCTTGAATTGAAGGGGGGAGAGTGTTTCTTAAGCCTCCATATCTTTAGGCAGTGAGTCATTTCCATGCTGTTGAGACATTTTCTAGCTTTTCTTGCCGTGTAGTTCATGCTTTTCTCTGGATGTTTTGACTCCTTAAGAAACTCGCAATAACAAATTAACAATCACACTCCTCTGGAATGAAAACATGGGGTAGTGGAGTAAGAAATAGCAGATCTGGAAATTCGAATAAACAGAAATTCTCAGCTTTCATACTCAGGCTCTAAAGAAGGAGTCCAGTGTTGTCCAGGTACTAGCAAGATACAACATTTAAAGCAATAAAACAAAACAGAACCGAAAACCAAAAACCGAAAAAAAAAAAAACCCCAAAACCCTACAAGAATGTGCTGTCTGTCTTCATTATCCAAGAGACTGTGATACAAAACCATACAGCACTTTTACTCTTCAAAATTTAATCGGTAATTCTTATTTGGAGTCATCTGACCTTCCTTCCCTCCCTGTGGACCCTAAGTTAGTTAACACATTGGTCTCAATAAAATGAGCTGTATTGGGCTGGGAACCCCACCTTGGCCTGGACTTCTCCATTTCCTCTAGCACCTGGGCCCAGGCCTTGGTGGGAAGGACTTGAATCAGCACTGCTGAGAGACAGTGCTTCCCGAGCTGAGCATTGCACATCCATGTATCAGCCTGGTCTGTCCCATTCGCTGTCCCATTGGAATTTTTAGATGGGAGCCAGGTAGTAAACAGACTGCTCCAGTGGCTACTTCTGCCCTATTGATGTGGTTCCTTGTTCCAGTCGTGTGGATGGAGTAAATTTTACAACCTCCCAGCGCGAACCCTTGGTCTGCTAAGAGGCCTCTGTCAGGAAAGATACGGTCACTCTTTTCATCACCGTGCATGCTTGGAAAAAAACTTTGATGCCCACAGAATCCGAAAGCCTTCGGGCTCCGGATTTCGCATTCGCCAGGAAGGCAATTGAAACGCTTGCTGAGATTTCCTGGACTTTCTGTCGGTTCTTAACTCCCGGGTTGGGGCTCGGAATTTCGTTTTTCCTCCTCACCTGTTTCAGATTCTCATGAAGTTCGTCCATACTTGGCCTTGAGTCAGCTGAAAGGGAGTGCCGTTCATTTTGTGCTCAGGACAATGAAGCTCTTTCCTCACCTGTCTGGAATAGCTGATTGGGCTAAACTTCTAGTCTGAGGCATGTGAGTCAGACAGAGGCAAAGATTTAAATGTTATTAACATGAGAAAAATCTTTTGAACGTGAAGTCATCGTGCTTGAGGTTACTTTGAACCCTCCTCATAGTCTTTTTTATGATTTGTACCAGAATCAACATGCTTCGGTTTTATGCTAAAAAACACCGTGGAGTGAAAATGGGCACAAACTGGAAATTACATGATGGCCAGAAACTTTCATATTAGAGAAATGTTAATACTGCAATAAATATTTAGTGAAGTTGCTTGACTCATGAGCGGTTTCTTTTAATGGCTTTTGGGTTCAGGAATTTTGTTTTATTTTAATTTTATTTTTTTAATTTCCATCCAAGTTAGTTAGCATCTAGTGCAACAATGATTTCAGGAGTAGATTCCTTAATGCCGCTGACCCATTTAGCCCATCCCCCCTCCCAGACCCCCTCCAGTAACCCTCTGTTCATTCTCCCTATGTAAGAGTCTCTTACGTTTTGTCCCCCTCCCTGTTTTTATATTATTTTTGCTTCCCTTCCCTGTGTTCATCTGTTCTGTGTCTTCAAGTTGGGTTCAGGAATTTTTAAGTCAGATGCTTTGTAATTTAAATTAACTTCTAAGCAAGGAAGTACACTATGTCATTAATTAAAAATACATATATAGTTAGAAGTTAAAATTGTGTAATTATCTTAATGCTCCAGAGCATCTTTTCTGACTACACATTGGAACTTATTCTGTTGAATGCAGGGATTTGTCCAGAAAAGCTTAAGGAAATTCAGCCTACGCAGGAAAATTTGCTAGATTTATAAATAAAAGGTTTGGCTAAAGGGATGATACATGACACAATTTTATTTTATCTATAAAAGATCGTATTTGAGTGTTTTTCTCTTGGTCCTTCTTTTAGGATTAAGTCATAATTTGGTTGCTCTAGAGCAGTAAGATTTTTGTAAACTGTGGGTAATTGAACTCATTTTAGCTGCATCAGGGTAGACTACCTTTTAACGAATCCCCAAAAGGTATCTTTTTTATAAAGTGCAAATGTCCCCAGAGATAGCACATGTGAGATGCTGAAGTAGGAAAGAAAGATAAGTATGCCATCTGTTTCTTGAAGGAATGACCTCTTCTATATTGAAAAGTAATGTTAAAGAATTCAAAGTTTCGAATTTTTAGTGGAAATCATTTATAAATCATGGCACTGACTTTTAATCCTTAGCAGAATTCTTCTTTATTTCTAAGAAGCTTACATAAATGTTTATATAAATGTAGCCTTAAATATTTTAACATGTCGTCTTCTTCTTCTTCTTCTTTTTTTTTTTTTTTTTTTTTTGAGAACATAGAGAGACAGAGCATGAGCAGGGGAGGGGCACAGAGAGAAAGGAAGATAGATACAGAATCTGAAGCAGGCTTCAGGCTCTGAGCTGTCAGCATGGAGCCTGACGTGGGGCTCCAACTCATGAACCCTCTGATTGTGACCTGAGCCAAAGTCGGACACTCAACTGAATGAGCCACCCGGGTGCCCCTAACCTTAAATATTTTAAATGTAGCATACCAGCATTATTTAAAGACAACATTATGCATGATAATGCACAATGTTTTTACATAAAAACGCTTTATACCTTCTTTGGAAGAAAAATCTTCCTTTTTTTTTTTTTTAAGGAAAAAAAAAAGCTCCTGAACATAACGCCTTTTGGAGCAGAGTAGGAAACTCGTATTGTGCTGTGTACATGGAATGAGGAAAGTAACAGTGTCTGCTCGGCTTTAGTAAGTTAGATGCTTCAACTTCCTCAAGAAGCTGAGTTACAGAACCTACATTCTTTTTTTTTTTTTTAACGTTTTATTTATTTTTGAGACAGGGAGAGACAGAGCATGAACGGGAGAGGGTCAGAGAGAGAGGGAGACACAGAATCTGAAACAGGCTCCAGGCTCTGAGCGGTCAGCACAGAGCCCGACGCGGGGCTCGAACTCACGGACCGCGAGATCATGACCTGAGCCGAAGTCGGCCGCCCAACCGACTGAGCCACCCAGGCGCCCCGAGAACCTACATTCTTATTGCAGAAGTATGATTAGTGTTTGGTGAGGCTGATATAGAGTCAGGTGTGGTAACGGTAATGACTCAGAGGCTTTGTCATTTGACGTATTTTCTCTGTGTAATTTTAGACTTTTCCTGTTATTTTGGAATTTTTTTTTCATTATTTACTAGGGGTTCAGCACCCACAGAGCCAAGAAAAGAAATTGTTACAGGGCTCAGCGTACAGAATCAGTTTTGTTGAACAAAAAGGGAGAAACAAAAAATCTTGTTTTTAATTAGGCTTATCCATTTAAATGTATTATTTTTCCTCATCACCCCACACACGCCCAACATAAAAGTACATTTTGGATTTAAAAGAGAACAAGAAGAGGGGCGCCTGGGTGGCTCAGTCGGTTGAGCCTCCGACTTCGGCTCGCGGTCCGGTAGTTCGAGCCCCGCGTCGGGGTCTGTGCTGACCGCCCGGAGCCCGGAGCCTGCTTTGGATTGTGGGTCTCCCTCTCTCTCTGCTCCTCCCCCGCTCATGCTCTGTCTCTCTCTTTCTCTCTCTCTCTCTCTCTCAAAAATAAACATTTAAAAAATACTAAGTAAATAAAAACAAACGAGAACAAGACGTTTTAGTAAAATGGAAAGTTCAAGATTCTTTGTTTCTTGTACCTTCCCCAGCCATTCCCGCCGGTTGGAGCCTGGGCCCGTGGGGGGCGCCGGGCAGCCGCGGTTGATAAGGGCACATCCCCTCGCTGGTTCACAGCGCGCAGACAGTAGGGAGAATCCCTAACGGGAGCCTGGGATCCTTACCACCCGTCTTGCGTTCCCCCCACCTCAGCTGGCGCGGCCTGGTTCGTGGGGTGACCGGGGGAGGGGGCCGTGTGACGGAGCTCGTTTGCCTGACGCCACGCTAAGGTGGTCGGGAGTCTTCACTCCTGCTCGCGGGGCTCTTGGAGCTCCCGTGGCTCCACGGTGACCGACCCACAACACAGAGTGACGTCACACGGGCGTGTGTTTTTCTGGGGAGACGGGTGCAGCTTTTGTCAGATCCCCAAAGGATTGTGTGTCCCTCAGAAGGTCAGTAAGAGGCTCTCGTTTACAATGAAGAGATATACAGCCCTTTGTGGAGAGGATATTAAGGCTGAGGTACAGAGAGCAGGCCATAGGCTGCCTTTTTTGTTCTATCAAAACGGCCCACGGCACGGTCACACCAAGCTGGCCCCGCACGCATCCCCGGGAGGTACTTAAACCAATTTGTGTACTTTGAAGTCATGGGAAAAGCCACATCTCAGGGCTCGTAGCATCTGCATTTTGAGCCGACGAGATGCCGCGCCCTTGTTCGCTGTAGCTCCGCGTTTTTCTTGTATTGGAAATTGCCCAGTGTGAGACAAATGAGCCGCATTTGGGAAAATGTGTGCATGATCGAGTGAAGACGGTAATAGCAATCTTTAGAGAACTGGCTTCTAGTTTACATTCGTTATTAAGAACTGTGCGGAGCCAGGAGACTTAACGTGGTATGGAAATAAGGATCTGGTTATCCGCTCGATGTGTCAAGCACAGCTCTCCTGTACCTTTACGTTCGCACAACACTTGACAGTTTGCAAAACTGAACTTAGATGTACAGCTGATACGGGCAGATGTTCCTTGTCTGGATTCTAGCTGTTCTCACCATGCCGGCCCCGTACCTGGCCTGCCCCATATCTGCAGAAATCTTTTGTTGGGCAAACTACCTCGGTAGCTTCTCAGAGCAGTCCTGGGGACATAGACACAGCGACTTCTGGCGTTCCTCTCTACAGACTCAGGGAGGGCAGATATTTACCTGAGGTCACAAGGCTGCTGGGGAAGGCATTGAAACTTCTCCTTTACACAGTGCTTTACCTTGATCTAGATAATGAAAGTGGAAAAGCCACCTTTTGATGAACTGAGTTTTCATAGAAGAGAATCAGGGAGTGCTTGTAACCCTCAGATATTCTCAAAAACAATAGGAGCCTGCTTGGTTAAACAGGGAGAAAAGCTGAAGGTGATTTGTTGGTGTTATCAAGTCAGGCTTTTTTTTTTTTAACGTTTATTTATTTTTGAGAGATGAGAGAGACCGAACACGAGGAGGGAAAGAGGCAGAGAGAGAGGGAGACACAGAATCCAAAGCAGGCTCCAGGCTCTGAGCTGTCAGCACAGAGCCTGACGCGGGGCTCGAACCCATGAACCGTGAGATCATGACCTGAGCAGAAGTCCGTTGCTCAACCGACAGAGCCGCCCAGGTGCCCCAAGTCAGGCTTTTATAATTAGTGGAAGAAAAGGAAGATGGTTTATTCATTCCCATCCAACCAGATACTTATTGACTGGCCCTACGCTGGGCCAAGCGTAGTTGTATGCACTGGGGTTATAACAGGGAACGGATGTTGTATAGGTCCCTGCCCTCAGAGAGCTTACCTCCTCACTGGGGACACTGACCACAGAGTAAGCCTGTGTATTTCCAGAGAAACAAAGAGAACAAGGTATGGTAGGGGAGAGAGAATGATGGCGACAGGGAGGGGGATTGTTTGGGTAGGATGCGGCATTTGTTCAGAGGCTGTGACTTATGATGTACAGAAGCCAGCACTGGAAGATTGGGATGGTGACGGAGGGGTGAGGCGTGAGAATCCGGAGAGGAGCCTTCCCTGTTGAGAGAATGGCCAGGCTAAGGCCTTGAGGTCAGAAGGAGACTTTGAGTCTGGAGCTAGACGCAGAAGGTCTTGGATTTCGTTCTAGATGGGATGGGAGAGTTCGTTTCCTTGGGCAGCCCTAACAAATTTGTCACAAACTTGGTGGCTTAAAACGGCAGAAATTTGTCCTGTCATTGTTCCAAAGAGCCCAAGTCAGAAATCAGGATGTCTACAGGGCCGTACTCCCTCTGAAGTCTCCGGGGGAGAGTCTGTCCTTCCCTGGTCCATCTTCCTGTGTCTCCAGCATTGCTTGACTATTGGGAGTATCACTCCAGTCTCTGCCTCTGTCTTCACATGGCCTCTTCCTCTGTGTCTGTGCCCTGGTTTTGTTTGTTTGTTTGTTTGGGTTTTTTTTCTGTCTCTTTTGAGGACACTGGTCATTGGACTTAGGGCCCATGCAGGTAACCCGGGATGATCTCATCTCAAGATCCTTAACCCTATTACGGGTTCTAGGATGTCTGTCTGCAATCCACCTTTCAGGAACCACTGAGTTCCCTAATGGCTCCCATGACAGGAACCACTGAGGGTGTTGAAGCAGAGGGAGGATGGCATCTACTATATTTAAAAAGGATGGCTCTGGTGATATGGGGAAATGGTTACAGGCAATGAAGAATCCACCAGGGTGACCATCTGGGAAGCTATCTCAGTGATCCAGGCAGGGGCAGCGATGGAAAGAAATGGGTAGATTTCTGTCTGCATCACGGGTGACACAGAGGGAGTTTGTCGATGGAGTAAGTAGCAAGGAAGGAAAAGAGAAGGGTGCAGGGGGGCAGTGCCTTTCACCCAGAAGGGGGGAGGCTGGTTTAGGACCAGGTTGGTGCAGCAGTGGTGACATCCGGAGTTCTGTTTTGGACATGTGAACTGTGAGCAATGGAGATGGATTTGGACATATGTAGCAAGATGCAAGTTTGAGCTTTGTCAGCCTAGACATGGTTAGCGTCTGACGCCCTCACTTCCACCTCCCTAAGGGGAGGGTTTTCATGGAGCAGAGACGGTGACTCAGTCCATTAGTATGACCATCACAGACTGATGACCACCTGGTATTTCGATCAGGGCCAGAAGAAGAAGGCAAGCCAGTAAGACGGGGCCATGAGGAGAATCTGGCTCAGCTCTCGCCGGCTGTCATAAAGGCCGTGTGTGGTTGGCTGTTATTTCGTAAATATCATCGTTTCCTTTGAAATCTTATATTCTAAGCCCGGCAGGCCTGATTGGCAGAGTCACTGATTTTTCTAGTTTGGGATGATGTGCTTATTCTTAAAGCCATCCTCATTTATTAACCTACATTCATTTTTTTTTTAATTTCACTGCTCCAATCAATAATTATTTCTCTTGACAGTTTTTGACAGCCTGCTACTACATTTAGCTGTTTAGCGTGAATGCAAAAGGTGATCTCTCAATTTGCACAAATGGAGTAAAGTTGGTCTTTTATCCTGTGCTTTGGGGGAATCTGGAAGTACAGGCGTGTTTACTCTGCCCTGGGGGAGTTTTTGAGGTAGGAATACTTAATACTTTTCTATAGGAGAAGATAGAGAGCAATGGAGTAAAGTTGGTCTTTTATCCTGTGCTTTGGGGGAATCTGGAAGTACAGGCGTGTTTACTCAGCCCTGGGGGAGTTTTTGAGGTAGGAATACTTAATACTTTTCTATAGGAGAAGATAGAGAGCTGCAGGGCACTAAAATTTTCTGTTGAGTGGCGTTTTGCTGATGTTGTAAGATTCACTTGAAAGGCTGGATTTCTCTTAATTGGAATTGATAATGTGAGGTCAGCCACAAAATTTGTACTCATGGTGTGCCAGGCACTGCGATAAATGGGATGGGAGATTATACCCAGTCCTTAAGAAGTAGGGTGGACAGCGGGGGAAAAAATACCCCCCAAACCAAAACAAAACCAAAAAACCCCCAAAAACGCCACCTCTAAAATGATGATGTCTAGAAATACGTAGAAAATGAGTTTTATCTTGCTACGTACATGCACTTAACGATGGTCCTGCCTGGAAACCCCAAGTGACAGATGAGGAACGAAAGTGCACGATTATCCTCGTATAGATACATCACGTGCACACACGTATGTGGGCACGTTACGGTCCACATACCAAACAGCAGGGGGAAATGTTCTTTCTCACCCAAATCGCAGTGTTAAACCTCTTCGCAGTTCTCTGCTGTAGCTGTGCGTTTATGTCTTGATAACTTACCAGCGAGCACATAATATTTAATTCCGGGTTGGATTGTGCAACCAGACAGTCCATTTCCAGAGAAACAGTGCGAAATGTGGAAGTAAGCGTTTTCCTTGAGAACTAGCAGCTTCCTTGCTCCAAGCGGTTCTTCGGTGAGTATGAGAATGACCTCTAGGGTAGAAGTTCTGGAACAGGGGGAGGAGAGCAGATTGGGTCACAGTTCACAGGAAAGGAGGGGCTTGGTTCTTCCTCGCAGAGTCTGCCCTTAGCTCTGATGGCCCTCCTCGGGCTGGGGGCGTTGGGCCTCACACATCCTGGCATGATTTAGGGAAGCAGGTAGTGACCTTCTCGTGCCCCCCCTTTATTTTGCCCCGGGCATATTAATAGAAAAAAAAAATTCACTGTTACATTTTTGTGGCTAAAACTTTTCCAACTCCCGTACTGAGCCTTTGTTTTTCAGCTTAGTAGGACAAAAGGGCTAGCATTTTCTGGACATCATTAAGCCTTCACCATGCTTTAGGTTTCTTTCAAAAAAAAAAAAAAAAAAAAAAAAAAAAGAACGTAAACTCGAATGCGCCCGATTGTGGCAGCTCTACCGGGGCACTGCTGTTGGCTCTTACTAACTTCGCTCCGGTTTTTAGATGACTTCTTTAAATCTGGTGCTGGTTTCCAGTCCGCATCCACTCACAGGGACGCAGACGTGAAACTTTGTCCCGAAGCATTGAGTTCTTTGGCCTGTTGTCCCAGGAGGCACTGGGGAAATCCGTCGAAAACGAGCAGACATGGAAGGGGTGTGTTAGCCGCCACAGAGGGCCGCCCGATCTCCCCGCCCTGGCGGCCGCCTCGGCCCTTCAGCCCAGAGATGGTTGCAGGTCTGTGTCCAGGCCTCGCCACGCTGGACTCAGGGAGCTACGTCACGTGAGCCTGGCATGGCGTGACTGTGCCAGGGAGTTAATTCACAACGCAAGACGTCATTTACGTATTCTTAGGTCCACTTGATCAGCACATTCTGTCTCTGGGTCCGGCCACGTGGGAATGTAAATAAATCCTAGCTGGAAGCTGCTTTGTGGATTCATCCTGAGAAATTGCTACCTGGATGCAGGTAGCAGTCGTGTCTCGGCACACGATGTTTCCTGAAGGGATGTCGCGTGGAGGCAAGCGGTCGCTTGGTGAGCGGGGAGTCGAACAAGGGAGCGTGGTGTTACTGTTGAGTGGCCCCACGCTGGCACAGCCTGGTGCTCTGCTCATGGCAGGAGAAGCCTGGTGTCTCTAACGGGATCAGAAACGCTGATCGATGGCTACAAATCCCAGGAGACCTCTCGGCAGGGTGGCCTTGCCAGTGAAGCCGACTCCCTCCCCCCAACAACCTTGGCATTAGCTTTAATGACTATACTTCCCTTTTGAGGACATCGTCTTTCATCGGCTGCTGTCCAGGGCCCAGGGGGTAGGGGTGGTAATGGTGGGGACGATGCTTTTCTTTTTTCAGTTGGCTTTGCGCACATTCTAATCCACTACATCTTGTTCTTGCTGTAAACCTCTGACTAGGCCATCCCTTTTCCCCATTTCCAGGTTCCCAGCGGGGAAAGAATAAGTCCCTTGGTGACTTTAGGATAAACATTCCACGAGTTATCCCTTCAGATCAAGTGCTGTGAGTGGCTTAGCAATATGGAGGCATTCGTCCAGAGCAGGGGTAGGCACGCTATGGCCTGCTGGCCAAATCCAGCCTGCCAGCTGTTTTTGTAAATAAAGTTTTATTGGAACGCAGCCATGCCCATTCATTGATCTGCCGTCTACGGGTGCTTTCGCACTACAACCACAGCCCTGAGTTGAGTAGTTGCGAAAGAGGCTGGAGGCCAGCACAGCCTGAAACACTTACTCTTGGGTCCTTTTCAGAACATGTTTGCCAACCCTGGTCTGTAGAATTTGCAAGTCATAATTGCTGCAAGTAGGAACTAGAAGTACCACCCCCCCCCCCCCCCCCCCCCGCCTGCTGCCCCCCCCCCCCATTCAGTAAACAGATGGCGGGATCAGAGAAAGAATGTGACTTGCCTTAAGGTCACAGAGCTGGTTAGTGTGAGAGCTAGAAGCTGAATTCAAACCTTCTGGTTCCTAGTGTGAGTTTTTGGCCCCTACTTTTGGAGGAGGAACACTGTGAGCTTTACCGTTTACAAGCCATCAGCCATTACAACATAACGAAATTTAGCTTCTTTCGTAGCCGGCCCTGCCTTCCACACTGACTTCACCAGATAAAATCGCCAGCCAGGCTGGCATTGATATTCATTTATTAATCTTACAAATAATACCTCCCAGATCTAGGAACGGAGATAAGGGCTAGGGACATGGATGAACAAATAATGCCTTTACCCACAGGAAGTGTGGATGAGAATGGTCAGGTATTTGCACGTTGTTTTTTGCAGGGTGTTCTGATAGGGCTGTGCACAAAACAAGGCTGTGATCATGTAGAGGAAGGATGGTGTTAATTTGGCCTTAAGGAGGTAGTGGTGTTGTCAGAGTGGCTTCAAAGAATTAGAGATGTTTGAGCTGGGAGTCTTGCAGGCAGAGAAAGGCAGTAGAAATGGCCTGGGGCCCTCTAGGCATGAAGTTTGGGACTACTTGTCAACCATAGTGAGAGAGTTGGAAAGGTAGATTGGGGCCAAATTGTGGAGCCCATGGCATTTCATGATAAGGATGTTTACATTCTGGAAGTTTCTGACCTATAGATTCCAGAACACATGGGCAACCACAGTTCTTATAAAAGAGGGCCATCTTGAGCAGCATCTATAGATTTAATAATTAATACCACAAATACAGAAACAGCTTTCTCCCCAATATATGTAGCTGGCTGATACTATGATTCATCAACCAAAAACTCATTTGAAGTGTTATAAACTATAAATTTACACTATTTATTAATAAGTTGATAAATAATTATTATTAAATAACTTTATAATTCATTATAAATAAATACTTCATTGATACTATTATAAATCAATAGCATCTTTTTGCTTATTGGATATTTTCTTGATCACTAGATACTGAATAAAAATAGATATTGACTAAAAGTAATTGCCCGAAGTGTCCAAAATTTTTGATTAAAAAACAATGTTAGGAACTGTTGCTATGGACAGTCATGAAATTTTTTTTAAAAAAAATTTTTTTTTCAACGTTTTATTTATTTTTGGGACAGAGAGAGACAGAGCATGAACGGGGGAGGGGCAGAGAGAGAGGGAGACACAGAATCGGAAACAGGCTCCAGGCTCTGAGCCCATCAGCCCAGAGCCCGACGCGGGGCTCGAACTCACAGACCGCGAGATCGTGACCTGGCTGAAGTCGGACGTTTGACCGACTGCGCCACCCAGGCGCCCCATGAAATTTTTTGAGTAAGTGAATGGCCCAGGTTTCAGAGTCAAGCTGCTAACCAATTTTATTGGCTGTGTGACTTTGAGTATCAAGTTGTTTAATCTCTGCAAGCTTTAGAGTCTTTCCCTCTAAGGGCAACATTTGCCTTTTCAGATTGGTACAGAGATACCATAAATGTGGGAAAAGCCTGTAGCGAGAGGTTGGTGCCGAGCGATGCTTACTGGTTTTGGTGGTATGGGCAGATGTGCCTTAGATCTGACCCAATATGGAGGATGAGCCGACAGGGGGGAGTTGTAAGACCTTTTCGTTATCCAAGTGAGAAATAATGGAGGCCTGGATTAGGGCAGAGGAGGGGGCCTGGAGAGGATGGGAAAGTGTACATCCACCTTCGGCAATGATGTGGAAAGCGAAAGAAGCCACTTCTATTCATACCTAAAGCAAGGGACCGGGCAGAGATTAGAGTTTAGCGAAACCTAATGGCATGACTTCCTGGCACCGTATCCTGTGAATTATCTGGCAAGTTCCATGGCTCTTAATTCCTGGAATTGATCTAGATAAGAATTCACCCAGGGTAAATTTCTTTTATTAGTTTAATGAATTAATGAACTCCTCCCTGGAACATGTTGAAACTAGAATTAGCACAGAAGTACCTCCTTTCATTGGGATTTAGCAGAGCCCTGCCATTTAGCCTATACCCATACTAGAACTTTCAAAAGAATGTATACAAGGCAATGCGTGGCATATTCCAATTTTTAAAAAAAATGAGCTGAAATTTACATATTAAATATTTAAGCGCCTATGCTTAGAAAAAGTCAGACAGCATAAGTGTTAAGTGTCATCTGAGAGATTTTTATTTCCTTCTTTGTCATTTCTGTATTTTCCAAAATGAATATATGTATTTTTAATAAGTGCTAAAAAGGAAACCAACAACAGAAAGGAACAGATCAGAAGGGCTTCAGGGAATTTGCTGTTCCTGTCTTTTTGAGTAGCTGTTTACAAATGCTAGTGGTAATGGGTGCCTTCCCAACTGTGTCTCAATTCAGTCAGATGGTGTTCTATATCTAGGGATATGGGGGCTAGCTCATAAAGGTGGGTGGCAGTGAGAACAGAGTAGCAGTCATACGTGCCGATGGGGCCAGTCAAAATTTGACTATTACGTTTTATTGAATTATTTTTAATGTGGAATTCGAGTCCAGGCTAAGACATATGATTTTTGTTATTTACCATCGTCTCTCAGTCTGCAGATTCTCACACGCGTGGGTGTTTGCGCACATGCATGGGCATACACCGCCGAGGTGCCGAAACGTTCACCGTGAGCAGCGAGAACACAGATCCAGAAATCAGGAAATGGGGGGGTCTGGTCTCAGCTCTGTTACTTGGTTTTGTAATAGGCTTGACTAAGTCACCAGCCTCCCTGAGCCCAGATTCTTCATGTGTGAGTGAGGAATAATCGGTAAGAGTTCTGACCACCTCACAGGGGTATTTTGGAAATCCATTTTGAACGGATTATAAAATGCCATGCATATGAGTTGTTTTCAGTGCTGGCTTGGCTGCTCGTCAGCGTTGTGGTTATGGACACGTGACAGCAGCTCTCTGGACCCCAGTGTGATAAACTCCAGATGACCTTGCTGTCCATCCAGCACAGAGATGTGGGGTTCAGAGATGGTGGGTCAGAAAGTCTTGCCCTGGGGGCAAGTGGTTTTCTAACTGAGCAGGCGTCAGAATCACCTGGAGGGCTTGTGCTACCACGGATCCCTGCCTCCCCACTCAGGGTTTTTGATTTTATAGAGTGAGGCCCGAGAATATGCATTTTTTTTAAGTAGGCACAATCCAGTGTGGAACTTGAACTCAGGACCCGGAGATCGAGACCGGAGCTGAGATCAAGAGTCAGACACTTAACCGACTGACCCACTTGATCTCACCCAGGAGTCCCGAGAATATGCATTTCTAACACATCCCCCATGATACTGGTGCTGCTGTCCCAGAGGCCACACTTGAAGGGTGAGGGCGGGTAGCGGGCAGGTGGGAGAACTGTATACACTGTGAAAAAGCACATCACTGAATTAGTATTCACTACCCCTCCCATGCACGCACACCAAAATCACCCAAACTGGATGTTTTCTGAGATTTCGTTCCTTTTCCTGAATGTTTGGTTCTCTCATGATACCTCAGTCTGTGGAAACACAAAGTGACTTTTGGATCAAGCGGTTCTCGCCTCCGTAACCCTACGTAACATCGGCAAACTTACTACCCCCCATCAGCTCAGAACGCGGAGACGATTGTATTCATACGTGTGTGTGCACCAGAGGCCAGCGATGTCTTTGGCTCTGTTCTCCTTTTTAAAAATGCAGTGAGTAAGCTAATTTTGTAGGAATGTCTCAGAAAGCTATTCCTGTAAACCCAGCATTGTTAAGCTGAGATAGAGGAAGCAGCACTGATTAGCGCAGTGTAGACGACTAATCGTGTAGACGACCCTCCAGATTCAGAAGGTTTGGACAGGAACCCTCTGACTCATCCCTTATGGCTCTGGTGTGTGGTAACGTTTAATTTTCTCCCGTGGCATCTCTTTTTTCAGCCAGGGTTAATACTTCTATGTGATTCTTTCACTGGAGGGGATGAGTAAGCGGGGGAGAGTTGGCATTCATTGCTTCATCAACTGTGTGTGTGAGTCATCTCCCGCTTGTCTTATTAATTCAACTGGAAGGAGGGGAAATGTTATCTCTGGTTCCTGAGGCCAGTTTGGGCTTCAGTTAACTAGGAGACTCCCTCGAGGGACTCGTGATCGTAGGTTCATTCACTTACTAAGGGAATGAATAGATTGTGAATCTCATTATTGTAGCATGTATACATAAGTGATATAAATGGCGAACTACGGTAACATCGAGATGTTTATTGATGACCAGGCGCCACAGGCAGGATGTTCACTCCGGGAGGGTATTCTATGAAAGGTGGTGGACTTAAAAAAAAAAAAAAAAAAAAAAAAGGATGAGTTCAGATTCATACCTTTACTGAATGCCTCTCTTCTTGCTTCTGATTTGATTAACAGAGTTGTTGAGGGAAGAAGAGGACAGTTTCCAAATAAAATAGCCTCGGATCCTTGTTTGGATTTAATGTGGTAGCCGGGCTATTTTGAAACACGGTTATATGTTTCTTAGTTTCTACTTCTAATGCTCAGTTCACTCGTGTCTTCCTGTTTGGCTTGTACCTTCCCCTTCTGACTCAGTTTTCTCTGTTTCTCTTCTTACTCTGCCAGACCACTATTGTGCCTCTGCCTTTGGCTTTCCTCGCTTACCGGCTCCCTTGTATGGCCTTTTTTACTGAAGCATGTCTCTGTTCACTGTTTCTTTATCCCCAGGCAGACCCTCCAGATGGAAGGTTCGTCTTTTCTTTTAATGAATACATTTCATTTTGATGCGGACAGAATTTACATACACTGAAATACAACATCCATCTTAAAGGTGCAGTTCAATGAGTTTTGATAAATGGGTACCTCTGCTTAGCACCCTAATCTGGATGTAGGATGGTTCCATCACTCCAGAGAGTCTTTATTCCTCCTTCCCGTCAATTCCCATGGCCCCGTATCCAGCCTCTGACTTCTTATACCGTAATGAGTTTTGTCTGTTCTCAAACTCCATACAAATGGAATCATTCAGTGTGTGTTTTCTTGTAAATGCCTTCTTTTGTTCAACACATTTTGGAGATTCACCCTCATTGTTGCATGCATCAAGACTTCATTATTTTTTAAAATGCTGGCCGGTATTCCACTGTGTGTGGATGCTACAGTTTATCCATTCACCTGTTCACAGATATGTGGGTTGTTTTCACATTTTGACTATTTTGAAGAGAACAGCTATAAATGCTCTCGTACAAGTCTTTTTGTGGATATATGTTTTTATTTCTCTTTAGAGTGGATTACGTGGGACATAGGGTAAGGTGTGTAACTTTATAAGAAACTTCTCATGAAGCAAGTGGTTGTAGCAATTGTATGCTCCCTCCAGAAGGGTATTAAAGTCCCAGTCACTCCGAACCCTACCAATATTTATTGTTCTCGTTCTTTTTAATTTTAGCTATTCTAGAGGCTACATGAAGTATCACATGGTTTTAATTGCATTTCCTGATGGCTAATGATGTTGAGCACCCCCCCCCCCTTTTTTAAAATATGGTTTTTGGCCATATGTTTAGTGTCTGTTCCAGTCCCTTGACCGTTTAAAAAAATTGAGTTAGTTGCCTTTTTTTTTTGGATGTGTAAGAGTTCTATATATATCCTGGATATAAGTCCTTTGTCTGATATATGTATGACCACATATCCCCCCCAGTGTTATCTCTGGTTCCTTTTTTCATTTTTTAACTGCATTTTTGGATAAGGAGTTTTTAATATTAATGAATTATAACATCTAATCTATTAAGATACATATATTTTTTCTATGTCTTTATAGCTTTTTGCTTACCCTCTGGTTACTAAGATATTCTACTGTTTTCTTCCAGAAGCTTTTAAATTTAGCCTTACTATTTAAATGTATGACCTATCTCAAATTAGTTTTAATGTATGGTGTGAGGTAGGGATCAAGATTCAAAATTGTTTGCATACATTTATTGGAATGTATGAAACAGTTATGGAAAATATTTTCTGTCCTCATCACATTGCCTTTGTTAGAACTCAAGTGACCATCTTTGTTTTGTTTCAAGACTCTTCAATTCCATTGATCCACATGCTGTACTAATGTCAGTACTGTACTGACTTGATTAAAATAGCTTTGTTGCAAGGCTGCAGTGTGAGTCCTCTAACTTTGTTCTTTTTCAAGATTATTTTGGGCGTTCTAGCTTTTTAGAATTCCGTATACATTTTAGCATTGACTTGGAATTAAAAAAAATGCTTTTTAAGTGCACTTTTGGTGATGGGCACAGGGTATAACACTGTATGTTAACTAACTGGAATTAAAATAAAAACTTAAAAACCAAACAAAATAAAACAAATTGTTCAGCTAACAACAAATTCTTTTAGAAGTTTGTTTGGATTGCATTGAACTATGAGAAATCAACTTGAGGACAATTGACCTATTAACAATTTTGAGAACTTCCAATCTGAAAATATACTATATCTCTCTGTGCTTTTATTTATTAATTTCTCTCAATAACATTTCCCCATTTTTGCAGAGGTATTGAATGGCGTTTTTTTTTAGTAAAATTTAACTGTATTTTATGTTTTTTGATGCTATAATAAATTTATTTTTTATAGAATCTCATTTTCAAAATTTTTAATGTTTAGATAAGAAATACAACTGATTTTTGTTAATTGACCTTGTATCTTATGGACTGCTAAATTCACTTACTAGTGGGGGCACATAACCATGTTCCTTATCTTAAGGGGAACACCCTTTCACCGTTAACTGTGATGTTAACTCTGAGTTTTTCATAGTTGTCCTTGATTGGCTTGAAGACGTTTCCTTCTATTCCTGATTTTCTGAGGGATGTTTATTTATTTGTTGCTACCAGCGAAGGATTTTGAATTTCATATAGTTCTTTTTTTGCATCTAATAAGATGTCCTATAGCTTTTCTCCTCTATATGGTGAATTACATTGATTGATTTTAAATGTTAAACTAACCTTCAGTTTCTGGGATCAGAAAAAGTTACTGATAGTTATCACTATTCTTTTTACCTATTCTCTTAATATCTCATTATGTATATTTACAACTGGGACCATTAAGAATATTTATCCCTATGGGGCACCCGGGTGGCTCAGTCGGTTAAGTGTCCCACTTTGGCTCAGGTCATGATCTTGTGGTTTGTGAGATGAAGCTTCTCATTGGGCTCACGTTGGGCTCGCGTCGGGCTCTGTGCTGACAGCTCGGAGCCTGGCGTTTGCTTCGGATTCTGTGTCTCCCTCTCTGCCCCTCTCCCCACTTGTGCTCTGTCTCTCTTTCTCTCTCTCAAAAATAAATAAACATTTTTTAAAAAGATTAAAAAAAGAATATTTATCTCTAATTTTCTTCCCTTGTATAGTATTTAGTAGGTTTATTAAATGTTGGTGTTATGTTGGCCTCATAAAATGTGTGGCAGACTATTGCTGTCTTCACCATTTTCTAAAATAATTTTTTGTGATATTTTATTTCTTTTTAAAAAGATGTGCAATTCAGTAGTGAAACCATTGGGCCTAGAGTTTTCTTTGTGCAAAGGTTTTCAAAGTATGACACTGTGATTAAAAATATACAGGAAAGTGTTCTTTTTTCTTTGGGTGAACAGTTCTCTGAGTTGTAACACATACGTAGAGTTGTATACCTTCTACCACAGTCAGGATACACAACGGTTACATCATGGTGTGCCAGGGATTTTGATAATGAATTCAGTTTCTTCACAGAGAGCAAACTATCCACATTTTTAATTCATGCTTTGTTATATTTTGGTAAGGCATGTTTTCCATTTGTCAAGAAATTATTCCTTTCATCTAAGTTGTCAAATTTATTGCCATAAAGTTATTTATGATGTTTCCTCACTGTCTATTTCATGTCTGTAGGATCTCTGAAAATATCCCCCTTTTCACTTCTCATATTGATTATTTTTTTTTTCTTTTTACTTTTGTGATTAGTCTGGCTGGAAGTTAATCAATTTTATTAATCTTTTCAAAGAATGAACTGCTGCTTGTTTTCAGATTCATTGATTTCTGCTCTCATCTTTATTTTTTCCTTCTTTGTCCATCCTTTGGGTTTAATTTGCTCTCCTCTTCCTAGATGACTGATTGGAAAATTTTTCTTCTTTTCTGTTAGTAGGTGCATCCTCTTTTAGGATTATCATGTCTACCTAATGAATATACCCTTTAATTATGATAAAATGGTCCTTTACCTCTGGCAGTTCTCCTTGTTACAAGTCTGCTGATACGGATGTGACTACACTAGCTGTAGGCTGTTCAGATGTCAATCACCCACTTGTGGTGAATCCTCCTGGCTTAACTACATGGCACAGATTTAGGTACATGATAAATACTTTCATCGTTACATAACTCAATATAGACGTTCCCCGACTTAAGATGGTTTGACTTACGATTTTTCAGCTTTATATGAGAGCAAAAGTGATACGCATTTAGCAGAAACCGCAGTTTGAATTTTGAATTTTGATCTTTCCCCAGACTAGGATATACAGTGTGATCCCCTCCTCTGATGCGGGCCAGGCTCTGTCGGCCATGTGATCACAAGGGCAGACGGCTGATACACTGACGAGCATTCTGTACCCATACGGTTATTCTGTTTTTCCCTTTCAGTATAGTACATAAGCGTTCTGAGCACGTTTAAGGTAGGCTAGGCTGAGCTATGGTGTTCGGCAGGTTATGCCTATTAAATGCATTTTCGAATAAGGATGTTTTCAACTTAAAGTGGGTTTATGAGGACATAGCCTCATTGTGAATCAAGGAGTATCTGTATTTTGTTATTTCCATTTTATTTCCTTGAGGTTTTTTTAATAGTAAGTATTTTTAATTTCCAGAAATAGGATTTTTAAAATTTCCTTTTTTTTAATTTTTAAAATTTTCTCCATGGGTGTTACTTTATTTTCTTTAATGTTTATTTATTTATTTTGAGAGAGACAGAGAGAGAGAGAGAGAGAGAGAGAGAGGATCCCAAGCAGGCTCTGTGCTGTCAGTGCAGAGCCCAATGCAGGGCTCGAACCCACAAACTGTGACATCATGACTTGGGCTGAAATCGAGAGTTGAGAGTCGGATGCTTAACTGACTGAGTCACTGAGTATTGCTTTAAATATTTTGAGGCCGTTTTGTTGGATGCATATATATTCGTGACCGTAAGACCTTTTTTTATTAATTGTTCCTTTTGCCAGTATATAATGTCCTTTGTGGTCATTTATAATGTTTTTTTTTTTTTTACCTTATATTCCATTTATTTGATAATAAAAGCGCTACCCTGGATCTTGTTTGTATTTCGTTCGTATTTTTTAGTTCCTTATTTTCATCTTTGTTTTACACTTCATTTTATTTTATTTTTAAAAAAATTTTTTTTTCAACGTTTATTTATTT